>NC_082605.1:23552475-23868847 GCF_030936135.1 Gavia stellata | reverse complement strand
AATGTAACTGCATGTGCTCACACTCCTCCCTACTCCGCCTCGGTCTCACAACACGTGATGTAAATTTACGCAGCAAACAAAAATACAAGGATGTACAACAAGAGCAGGAGAAAGTCTCTGTGATTATTATTAAATCTTACTGTGTGCTACTGTTGCCAGCATGTCACATCACTAGAAGAAAAACTCGCTTCTCCACGTACGCAAGTGCACTGCGATTTGCTGGTGAGGACTAGATCCTGCGTACTGCCATTTACCAACTCCATAAAGTACCCCAATTATTTGTTTATACCGATCGTTTCTTTTCCATAGAACAAAAAGTTCAAGATACGCTCGCCATTATTTGAACTGAACCTGCAGACTCCTGTCCTCCTAAGGAGTTCATAATAACTCAAACGTCTCGTTCATGCCAACAGAGATATTCGTTTCTATGAATAATGTTCACATCATAACAATTTGCAGGACAAGACCTAACCCAGCCAATTTTTCAAACTATGCAGACTGAAAAATGAAGCGTGGCTCTACAGGAGATGCCAGTTCTCTTGTCTAAATCAGGACTGGATTCAGCCTGTACCGATGTGGCAAGTGATCCCATTTTATGATTTACTAAACTAAAGGTTTACTTTTCCCCAGTAAAGCTGGACTACTATATAACCTGTAATACCCACAGGGATAGACTTCTCTAACAAATTCTGTATAAATATTTGATACAATTTTTATATAACTCCACAACATGTATCTGATTGCAGGAATTAACAAATCAGCACACTGTAGTCCTGCCTGGGCATTTTCAAAGCCTCAGGTTGACATCTGTATATATATATATATATTCAGTGTGATGGCTGGACATCTACAGTTGTTTTTCTGGCCAAGGTACTTAATAATCTTAAATTCCCCTATAGGTACCAAAATAAGGTGCTGGACAAAAAGAAGCTCCTGACTTGCCATTTGGCTTTCCTGTTTCAACTGGGGGGAAAAAAATTAATCATAAATTCAGCTTTGTGTTTACCTTTCTAAAATACTTGTGAGATGCTAGAAGTCACCAGAGCCTGCAGGTCATTCAGCATTTTTGCAAACCAGGCCATGGTATCGTGTGTGAGAGACCGAAAGAGTCGCACAACAACAGCACACGCACCATAATTATTGTAAAGGAAGGAAATTAATCGTCACTGGGGAATTAATGCAGTGAACTGACTTTCTTTCATGAGCGCTATACGCAACATTCCTTTATCAAAGCCTGTAGTTCCATTTCACATTAACAAAATGCATGCTGTCAGCTAGTGGTTAGTCTGAAGAGTAATTTACCCTTCGCTCGTGGCCTCGAGCAGCCTCTCGTGGGTCCTGGCACCGGGGAAGGGATGAGGACTGAGGGCAGAGCCCGGGTCTTCCTCTGCTCCAGGTGGTTCCAGGGCTGCTTCCACCCACATGGGTAAATGCAGAAAAAAGAGAAATTATTCAATTACCATTAGTGGGATGTGAACCTGTAGAGAAAACACCGCCTGAGGGGAGCGGCCCCGGGGCAGAGTGACCTGGTGGACCACCCAAGCGTGCAATGAACCCGGTGGCTCGCGGCAGCGTGGGATCGCCCTCATGGGCATTTGCTGGCGGCTCCCAAAGCCGCTGACACAGGGTCCCCTGTGCAAATTGCCTCCAGGCGGGAAGCAGGAACGTTGCCGCTGGTGAGCAGGGCTGACAGCAAGGCTGAGGTGCCTGCACCGCCGCTGCGGGAGGGCACGGCCGGGGACCAGCCTTGCCCGCCCCGCGGGTGGGCTGGAGTAACACTGGTGGGCTTTACCTGCCGGGGACAGGTAAAACGCTGTTAGATTCATCTCATCCCGTGGTAGGGTTATTCCAGCAAAGAAACAGGAGCGGAGTAGTGGTGCTCTGTAACGCCTGGGTTACGAGACGGACATTCTGGTGTGGGAATTTGCACTGAAATTCACTGCAGAGGCACAGGGCAATGCACATTCATGAAGGATAAAAGACATCATAGGAAATTTAAAATTAAAAGCTAAACATTGTTAATACTCAAATGTAACTGTAGACTGAAAATTACAGCTATGAATTTCCGTAACAGTAAAAAAAGGATTTTAGAGCCAGTTTTCCTCAAGCTGAAAACATATTTTACATAGAGCCATTACCCACAAAACCACACCAGACATCTTTGGAGGAAAACAAAATCCAGTACAATTTCTTACAGCGTGCAGTGTTAATGCAGTAAGTCTATGTGACTATCGACTCTGGAGATTTCTCAGAGCAGTTACTGGTAGCGATGAAAAGTGATCCAAGTTATGTCAAAACAAAACCACAGTTTAAGCAGTTTGTGTAAGAACTGGCGCTGATGACACCAACAAATCTGGCTGAGGCCGATGTACTGTTTTCAAATACTGAATTGAATCAAGACATTTATTGACACCAGATCAGTATGTCTGCCTCGACTGCGAACAAATATTTGGCATGTCCTGAAAACAAGCTGGCTGCAGCTTGGCAAAACCGCACGGTTTGCGTACGCAGAAGGTTTTCTGCGTCTTTCAGAAGGGGTTTTCTCAGCGACCATGGTTTCCAGCTGTTTGACTGCACAAACCCAGCCCAGCTGGCAGGACCACACCGCTGTTTTGCGTGGCGTTATTCTTTGCGCAAAGACTCCGACTGATGAATACACGTCTGCTTTTCTCACGAACCGCGTCATCAGCTGCTAAACTACAACTCTGCTGCTGATGCCCTTAGAAGTGCAGGTGGCTGCCAGGAGGGCAGGCAGCTCCCAACCAGCCGTTGCACCTTCCAGCTCCGAGGGACAGCCCTACCTCTGTCAGGAAACACGGTTCAAGCCATTCCTGGCTGCTAAGGCAGGTGGCAGAGGCCCACATTTCTGTAATAATAAGCTATTTAGTGGCAACGTACGGATGAAATTTTTGCGCTTGCTAATGAAGCAGAGCAGCTGCACTGAGCATGTCATATGCGCTACATTCAAAAACCTCACGTCAAAGTTTTCTTGGTTTTGTTGTGTATTCAATATTTGGTCACGGACACACACACAGAAACTCGGTATTTCTGAACCGTTTCCGCACGCTCTCATTATTTCAAAGTTCAGTGTTTCTAAACAAACGCTGGCCACCAGGGAACAGAAATTAAATTCAAACCCCTATTTCCCAGTCCTCAAGAAATGGCCAGACCAACCTGGCACTCCCTCCACGCTTCAGCAGAGCATCTTCAGCAGCTCTCGTCTCACCTAATGCCAGAGACAACACCTCAGCCCTCATTTCACCTCATTTACATGAATTTCAGAATGCTTCTGTGAGAACATTTTCCTCATTTGATCCGAACAGGACACGACACCAATGTTTTTCAAAGAGATCTCAAAAGAGCTTTCCGCAGCCAGGCTGTCTGGGATGTGAAGTGGAGCACTTGCAGTGCCAAAAGTCCTCCGAGGCATCTCTTCTGTTTGCCACAGCCTTCGCCCCTCTGGCTTCACAGAGAAGCACTCGCATGTCTTTCATACAATGTTTTTTGTTCTGCTCCCAGTTTCCACTGACAGAAAGCACGCTTGGGAGGTTTCTTCCATCTTGCTCTTCAGTGGACACCCACCTTACAGCCACCCCATGGAGAAGAACATGCCACCACCTCCGTTGTGAGTACATGCCCTGTTTCACCTGCATCTTCTATTGCCACCTTGAGGCATCTTTTTCATCTCAACAGTATTTCTGCATTTCCCTGCCCCATTTCTTGTCTGAGTGAGCCACGTACCTGGACATGTGCTCCTTGGGCTTCAGCTGACCATCAGTCACCTCGTCAAGCAAGAGACCTGTTGGCTCCATCTGGCAGCAAACACCCTTCTCCACCCTTTCTTAACCGACGGAAATTCAAGATTCCCACAAGCACTCTGGCAAACTGTGACTTTAGTCATCAATCATATGATACGGTTCAAATTTTTATCTAAAATAGAAATGACTGCAGCAGGTATGGCTCAGCAGAGCAGTAGGTCCAGCAGCAGAGACACCAGTCTCGACGGCGTTTCCTCATCCAGGGGACGTCTGCAGGGAAGACTAAGGACGCAGCAGCCCTGAGTCCTCCTGGGAAGAAAACTACCCATTTTAGCCGTGGCCGTTGTGCTCTGTAGTTACTAATTTATCTGAAGTTTAGCCAGCATTATTTAGGAAGCAGGAAACTTGCATAAAGGATCATCAGAGCCGGTCTTGCAAAGGGGGATGGACACCAGGGCAAAGCCCCCGTGGCCGGGAGAAAGAGCACGGCTCACGCTGTGAGCTTCTGTGCCGATGTGCATATCGCTCTCCACAGTAGTTTTCCAAGCACGGGCTGACTGCAGACTAATAAATTATTAAATTCTTTCTTACATTTAGGAGATGTCACTAACATTAATCCCGGAGTGCATTTTCAATGCCTTTAGCACAATACATCCAGGAGAATCAGTAAGAGTTGTGTCAGTCACTTTTACAACCCAGCCGGCATCTGGGAGCCGCTCTTGCCCGGGCATCATGGCACAAGCAGGGCTGCGGGCACACCCATAGAGCATCCCCGCGCGCTGGGAGGGCTGGGAGCGCCAAGTCCTGTATCCCTGCACCCGGGAGGAGATGTAACCCCCACCACGGATAACCCATCATCCGTGGCACGGGGACTCCTTCATCTGGGGCACACATTTCTTTTCTTTCTTAGTACTTTTTTGCTTCTCCATAGGTTAGGATTTTTCTGAATGCTCAAATTACTACTCATTAAGACGAAAAAATTATTTCCATTTGGCAGCATTACAATGAATAAAACATCACCAGGATAATAATCTGCTTGGGGCTATAGGTGCAGACCTTCAGAAATGAGGACAGAAGACCTTGAGTGGTATTCAGGACTGAAAAAAAGACAGTGACTTCCAACATTCCTCAGCTTGGAGGAGACCAGGGAAAATTTTCCATTGCTGAATATTCACATTACAGACGTTTTTGAGCTAATCATTTGGTTTCAGAATTTTTGCACACTGACTGCCAAAAATAAATTACTATGAAAATGGGATGCTGTATATGTATGAACTGGTGTAACACTGCACATTTTGGAGGTCAGTGCAAGAAAGGGAAAACACGAGCAGCCAGCCCGGATGAGGCGTGGGCCCAACATCAACATCTGCTTATGGGAAGGATCCAGCACATGGGAAGGAGGTGCAAGAATCTCCCAGCAGATGAGGAGGGCAGGGGGTTATCCAACCGTCTAAGAGCTCTCACCTTGATTTTTTGCAGACTGGTTGAACTATGGAGCTCAATATCCTCTCTGAAATATTTATCACTCTAGGTTTTCATACCACATAATTGCAATCCTTTTTTTGAGTCCTGTGTATTAGGATCTCAATGTGGTAGGAAATTCAGCTATTTGATTACAGGCTGTTTCTAATTAACATGGCGTTCTGATATTCTCCAGGTGATCAGAGTCTCAGGTCTGTATCGGAAAAAGCTCAATCTCTTCACTTTAACTATAGCTTTTTTAGTGACCTTCCCATTGCCAATTCGAATAGGCACACACAATTGCTTTTGCAGTTCAAGACAATGTACACAGAAGTTCACGCTCCACTCCTGGCTGTTTGCCATATTTCCCTACAGCTAATAACATTCTGTCTAGAAACAACCAAGCCAATAATTTGCACCCATCAACCTCATGTAACATAATGTGCCAGCTATTTAGTACTGGAAAATTTATCACTCAACAAGAGTCAAGGATCTTGTACCAAGCAATACTCCCACTTCCCAATTCCTGTCATTTCACTTCCTTTACACAGTTTGCCAAAATATCTCACTCCCAGATCTCTCTGCAGATTTAAGACCAGCATTTATATGTATTAGCCTGGTCATAGAAAGCCAATGATAAATTTACCTATAAAAGCTAGCCACGCAATGTGTAACAGAATACTGCGATGTGAGTAATATGTACAAGCGAATATAAACATTGAACTTGGACACCAGAGCAATTAGACACTGTCACATTAACAACAACATCTCCTCCATGTACAGGAGGGAAGGAAAGGCGAGGGTTTTCTTCCTGTATGGCGCTCTGGCCGTTTATCGTACGAGTGGTGCAGGTGACCAGTAATAAAATGTGGGAAATTCATCATAATGAATGACCATGAACACAATTCCTTTACATAAAATGTTATAATTGCAGTAATTAACTACCTGGCTGTTCAGTTGCGTACCATAGCGGTTGCACATAAGCCATCACGGTTTCCAGTGGTAACAGCACATTAAACACATCCTCAGCTACAAAATTCAGTAGCCTTAGCACAGCAGGGAGTTGCCAAACTGTAATCTCTCCAGGAAAATCTGAGGTGGAGACAAAGGCTGTGGCCTGAGTGCCCCAGCGTTTAAAAGCAGGAAAAGTGACTGCAAAGAACTTTTTTAAAAATTTGCAAGGAGAGGAGTCAGGGCCACTCACAGCCATGTGCCATGTGTCTGCCGAGGACTGGTGACTTCCAGGGGAGAGGATGTCATTTCTGCGGCTCTTCTGGCACACTGCCTGAGCTGTGGTGGCACACTGAGCTTGGGGATTGGCACTAGAAAGTCCAAATTCACGTTACGTTTCATAGCCATGCATGACGAGGGGAGGTGCCAGCCCTCCGGCATGCCGGGATTACATCCAGGAGTACCACGTCCTCCCAGGGCCGGCGGCCGAGACGGGGCCGGCTGGGAGGCTGCAGCAGGCACGGGCTTGTTCGGAGGAGCCCTGGCAGCAACAGGACGCTGGTGTGTTTTCGTACCCCCAGCACCTCTCTGCATAAGGACAGCCCATGTTTATGTCCTACATATGCTACGTAAGTCACAGGTGGGTCACTGCCTGTGGCACGCACAGAGCTGCCTCAGAGGTGGCTCCACGAGCAGGGGCTGCCGCTGGGAGCTGGAGGATGCCCTGCCCTGCGTGATTGCAAATACAGTCTAAATATTAAATAATGAACCTTACCGTTCTAATAGAGGACTAATAGGTTTGCTCTAAAGGATAGCACATTTCTGCGCTGCTCTGTATCAATACAGATGTATTGCTCCAGACAATACGAGCAATGAAGCTGTAATGAGCTGCTTCCTCTGCCCACACAAACCTGATCCTGAATTTCCTAAATTAAACTGTAACGAATGACCCGAACCGAGATGGGTCAACAGGGGACAGCACGGGGGCAGCCGGGCCGGGGACCGCTGCTCGCAGACCCAGCCCCTCCTTCCCTGCATCCCCATCGGCACCGCTGCAGAGGCAGCAGTCTGCAGCGTGGGAAAGCACAAGAGAGTTCAGGAAACTTTTTTCCTTCAGGTAATGGAAAGAAGGTCAATGGCTTTTCTGTCTTACAGAGCTGCTTTTTTATTTTTCTACAAATATTTGAATTCTCTGTTTTCAATCCTTCCTGAACAGGGGAACCCAGCCACACAAGCAGCTGCTGCTACAAGTCCGATCTCCTCTGCAGCTGTAAAACCAAGCTTCACAGCTCATTCTTCGCCCTAATCTTATATACTGCTTCCATCTTAAGAGAATCTTGTATTTATTCTGATGAAAGGATTAACTTGGAAGAGAGATTTTAAATATCTCAGGCTCATGCACATCTGGTTTATTTTCCATAGTACGTCATTTCCCCTCAATAGGAGGAGTTCAACCCAAAGAAATATCCAAGACGTAGACAATAAAAAAGTAGGGATAAGAAGAAGGTTGGATAAAAGCACACCAAAATACAGTTACGTGATCACCAGGAATAAGAAAAGAGTTGGTCACTGAAGACAAGTAAAATTAACGCAGCAAGACACTGCATAATTAAAACAGTTGTCCTTATGCAAAATTCAGCAGATATTCCCAAATGTCAATGCTGGAAAAATTGCACCATCTGGTCAGTGAGATAAAGTCTTTTAACAAGAACTTTGTAGACTGAAGGCTTTCATCCATAAAAACAGGTCATGCTGGTACACTATGATTTTCCAAATCGAGAGCAATCTACTCTTCCTCTTCTCTCCTACTTCAAAAAGCACATATGGTGCATCCCTGAAGTGATACTGCCCAACAAAAAGGGGATCTGATCTTAACTCTCTCCTTTCTTACAGTGATAATTCCCTATTTTGCCTGATTCCAGATGCCAAAATTATTGTCAAAAGACCATTTGTCCTCTTAGGAAGCAAGCTAAATAATTAATATAATAAATACAGTATATCACAAATATCTAATAAACATGTGTTATATTAATTTATAATATTTAATAATATAATATTATATATTGTTATAATGGTATGTTGTATTAATTAATGCAATAAATAATTAAAATCTCTGTTGCTTTGCAAGGTGCAACAACGTCTAAACTATCCATGTAATTTTGACCAGAGCAATTTTTTTGATCTGTTTGGAGTATTTGCTACCTCGAAGGCCTTATTCGTTATGCCCATCCAAAACTATTCTCTGAACCGCCTTTGACTAACCCAAACAATTTTCCTGATTCTCAGCAAAAGTGCTCTGCCCTCGATAGCATCATGATTTCCAAAACAGACTTCAGGGTGTCTCCAGCACTTCTGGAGAAGAGCTGGCGAGTTCTGCTTAGGAAACATTTTACCCTTCTGTATTTTTGTCGTTGGTTTATCAAGAGGCAAGTCAAACTGTGGGGGCCACTGTGTGCAGACCTGCACCGTGTCATCAGCCATGACCCCTTGGACACGGCGGGTCCGGTCATCTGCTGCACCGTGCCCTCTGCAGAGCCGCCACATACGTGTGAAAGGCGAATAAAACTGCCCTCCACGAGCTGGTAACACCATAAGACAACTTTGCTCAGCCCTCACGACTCAAAGCATCCGGGAGGCAGACCACAGGCACGTGAGGGATTTTTCCAAGCCCACCTTAGCACTTCTTATGTTGAACAGCGTTATTAGAGGGGACCTCTGCATACCCAGAGGTGCTGGGCACTCCCAGACCACCGGCAGCGGGGTCTGAAGCCCTTTTGGCACTACCCATGTAACTGCGCACGAATTTCTCACGGTCTGTCTGCAAAATGAACCCGGGAACCACAGGTACCCCCTCCTGCAAGACCTGATAAATGAGCCGTTCCAGGAGAAGGCAGAGGTGATCTTCCCATTTATCTCAACACAGCCGTTGATGCAAAAACCTACTGGCCTTCCCACATCAAACATCTGTAATAAGTTGGCCGTTATTTTGGCATGCCTAGACATAGCTCATAAAAGTCAGCCAATTAGTGGAAAGCATGAAGCTTTCACCTGAGGTGCTGATAACGCCAGAGTATCTTGAGACAGTTGTTCATAAGTGGGTAAATCTTCAAAACTCATTTTGAAGAGATGATGAACTAACACTACATAATAATCTCAAAGGCTGAATGTCAGGAGCACTGCAACAAAAAGAAACAGCTTTATATGGAGGGGGAAGTTCTCCTATGTCAGTGTGAGTTCACAAATCTAATGGCCGTAATTACTGTTTTATACATAGTACTAATTCCCTTGATTGTGCTGTGAAATCAAAACACCTACTGAAGACCTTTTTCCCCCTCTAAAAAAAAGCCCTCAAAGTAAATAAATATTCATACACATCTGCCCATTTGAAATGAAAGGAGAATGAATCAATAATTTTCATAGCTTAGTAACCTCCCGCCAAGTGCCCTGTTATTTGAGATTTTTGTGTGGAGTTTGCCTTTATGAAATTCTGTTTAATACAAGTTTAAAAGTCAGACAAGCATGGTACACTAAATCAAAGCTGTTTTCTAGGCTCCATCACATGGCAAAATAGCCATCTGTTCTCTTAACACCACATTGCGAGCTGGTATTTTAACATTCAGAGCAGAAAGTTATCTTCAGCTATCCAGAGTACAGCTGCAGCAGTGCTGTATCCATTAAGACACCTGTATATATCCTCATCTCTATACGCTGAATAAGTTACTATGTGTTGGAGGCCAGCCCTGTACACGACACTGGATTTGCTACCCTGTTAGAGTTACGATGAGAAAGACAACCAGACGATGAACTTAGAGATCTGCTTCAGACAATGTAGGTGATCTCATTTTTACTGATGCGCCTCAAGATTTAGGGTGCAGAGAAGTGACGTTTAAAGAGGCATTTGAAAAGAGAAGAGAGGCTACAGGTGCTGCTCATATCTCCAGGCGCTGGAGGGACGACAGACCACGGCGCGTCGGGAGAGCGCAACCGCTCCTGGAGAGGCTCTGGGAGGACGTGAGTGTATTTAAAGATGAATTTGTAGTGCAAATCTAACTACTCTTTGTCACACTCAATCTTGTAATGGAAACGTTCACACAGTACTGGGGATGACAAGAAATAATCAGAAAGGTAAATGCCACTTGCAGCTTTTTTTTCTACTCATGACATTTGCAGTAGCTCGTGTTCTTCCTCCAGCTCAAACGCCCTGTTAGGGCAGGAGAAGCGGATGGATATCCTGTGTGTCCAAACTGCCAGGAATTCAGGGGGAATGGAGGCGGCGGGGTCACTGCAGATAAGCAAAACATTAACGAAGCAAAGGACAAAGCCCACGGAATCAGCAGGACCTGCAGATTCCCAGGGAACCAACTCCACGGTACCACGTGTGTCAGATGTCCTGGCAACACATCACCGCAAAACCTTGCTGTAAAATCAGTGACTCTGCCAGCATCTCCGACTCTAAGACAGGGTGATGATTTCAGGCAGTCATCAGTGAGCAGACTAACAAATGTAAAACCCAGGGCTTTGCCAAGCAGAAACTCAATCTTGACTCTAAGTTTGCAATGAGATGCACTGGAAAAAGTCAGTAGTTTCATGGTCAGGTTTATGAAAGCAATGGTATGGGGGATATATATACATCTTTTATATATATATATTCACACACATATATATCTCAAGAAAAGGAAAATCAATCTCATTCAGAACCAGATGCCAGACATAAATTTATTAAGATGAATGAAGCTACCTCATTCACCTTTGATGCCTGGAGGTTGAAAACTCAGGCAATCTTACTTCTCCCCGGCATCAAAGCGCTCTATTTCTCCCCCCTAAGTTCTCAACAATAATTCATGTCTCTGTGTCGCATTGATCAAACCAGTCTTTGAGATCCTATTCTTTTGTCTACATCTTTTCTTATAATCAGCTCCTAATACCATGGGGAGGTAAGGTTTCTGGCAGAAAAGATAAAAACTATTTATTGTACTGACCTTTTTGATTAATAGGTAGAGTTAGGTACAAAATCATTTTTATCATGTGAACATAATGATTTGCAAGACAACAAAAGGGCATTTCAATTTTTTATCAAAACCTTTAGGGAGAGCATAATCCCCCAAGGTGAACTTTTTCTAGGACAACCCAAGTAGCCAGGGGTGAATAAATATCTTATAACTTTGGTATTAACCGAGAATTGATTCACGAATCAGCAGGGATCATTTGAAGAGGCCAGTCATTTCTTAACCCTGACTACGGAGAGCGGTGGCTGGCATGAACCTGTGCCGCAAGTAAATTAAGTCAGGGGCCAGCCCCGTTTCGAGGGGAGTTCAGATCGAGTGGCGTGCAGAGAACTGCCGCCCCATCGGTGCCATCAGCCCTCTCCAGCATCTCTACCCTCCCTGCCAAAAATAGCTGTGCGGAAGAGCACTACGTGGATTTACAGCACATCTAAAAAGCAGACAAATATGCGCAAGCTCCAAATAGCAGAAGAGGCGTAAGCAGCCCCTCTGCGAGAGGGTTTGGTTTGCACCTCCTTTGTGCTAAGCTGGTGAAACCGTAAGCGGCACTGGTGAAATGCACTGGGAGCTGGACGAAGATGGGCGTGATTTGATGGGCGTTAATGCAAGCCATGCTCCAGTTTGCATGCAAAACCTTTTGGGCAAACTCAGAAACACTCTGAATTTTCTGAATAACAATGTTATCAGCTATACCTCCACTGGGCTTCATGTTCTGATATCTTTCATTTGAGCCTAATTAAGTAGACATTAATTAGATCACAGTAGTGTCTGACTGTGTATTAGACTCTAAAAATATGATAGCGACCTTCCATTTTTCCCACAGTACCGCATGAAACCTCTTTCCCAGCGTTTATCAGGTACACAAATTCCCAGTGAAATCATAGAATTGCTTCCATCAACTTCCATGGAAACCAAATGAAATACGTACAAGACACAATTATACCGGGCATTCAAGACACAATTACCCTGGGCATTTAATAATCCACTACACATAGAAGATGGTATAAGTTAAAAAACACATTTTAATTCACTCATTGAATTAATGAGTACTCAGTATCTATCAACAGTTCCCTAGCTGTACTCACCATAAGGAGAGAAAGCAGATGACCGAGGGAAGGGCATAGCGTAGAGAGGCAGGGAAGGCAGCCACGGGCTACAGATGCCCTACATTGCGATACATACACACCATTAAGCTCTGTGTCGGCACAGCACGTATTTTGAACTGTAAAACATAGGTATAAAAAAAGGCTTGTATTGCATTAGCGAGTAACAATCCTTTTGCTGACCTAAGTACATCTTTCCCAGCGTTTCCCTTCCACGGGGAGATTGCACAGGCTGGGGCTGGACCAAAACCCCGGGAAAGGGCTGGTCTGTGATGCTTTTTTACTCTGGGAGATATTAGGCAATTATTCAGAGGTGGGTACAGTGTCATGGTCCCCAAACACAGTGCTGTTCTGCGCAGCAATAATGATTCTTTTAAAAAATGGGGCAACCTTGAAAGTATCCAAAACTGCACATTGTCCATCACATTGGCGGCTATTACAGTAAATTGAAAAGGACAAAAGAAAGCATCCAAAGTGCTTCTGCTGCCAATGTCCCCTGATACCACCATCCCTGCGCAAGGCAGCTGAAGGCAAATTCCCCAACAACAAAACCTGGAGCCATTTTTCTGCTGAGCTCCTCAGGCTATGGAGAGGATTCATGTAACTGGGGAGAGGAATCGACTTGTACCTTCAACCAAACGTTAATATCTGAGCTCCCACCAAGCCACATGAAGTCTCTCGTTCGTATCCAATGAACCAACATGCTTCACCAGCAAAATCCACAAGTTAAGAGCGATATCTTGTCAGAAACACACTGATTAGTGCATCAGGACTCAGCTCCTGACAGCTGATCCTCCACTTCCAGCCAGAGAGCAATGCTTTCCCTTCGCTGCTTTGTGGCACACAGCAGATACTTCTTTGCTATTTAAAAGTTGCTCTAAATTAACACTTCTGAGCCAAGACCCACCAGAAGGAGGTTTCTAGCTGGAGAGGGGCTGTGTGTACCAAGGCACTGAATTCTCCCAGACACTGGAAAACCCTTTGTCTGTCTGCGACTTAATCACCTTCCATTTCAATGCATCATTACATGACCAGAAATGCACAGACCTAGCTATGCAAGGCTTTAAAAAGTGACAGTATTTTAAAGCAAAAGGAGCCTTTCAATAATGTTTCCAAGCACAGCGTGGCGGAGATTGCAGGCTGTCGTAAGAAAGCGAGGAACCTCTTTTGGCAGAGGGCTGTAAAGGGCATCATGTCAGACGGTATTTTGTCATTTTCGTACCCGTCAGACTTCCAAAATCAGGGAGCGCAGATGATACGGAAAGCAGATATAAAACAAGCGCTTGCTATATGGTCTGTAGGTGGAGGGGTGGTATTTGGACCACCCCTGGGGGTTTTGGCCCCTGAGGGTTTTCTCTGGTTAGAGGGTGCTGGGCGTGCTGGAGCTCAGAGCGGCTCGGGCGCAGGGAGGGAGCGCGCTGCCTCTCCCCCCCGCCGCTGGCTGCACCCCGAGCGGTTTCCAAGTCTCGCCCACTCAGGGGCATAATTATGACGACTTTGGAAAGCATTCCTCTCCGCCTGTCTCCACGCATAATTTCAAGCAAGCCTCCCAGGCAACCAGCAAGAAGAGCTCCACGGAAAGCTTTGAAGTTCGAGCCTCTGCTCTGTTTCCAGAAAGGTTTTTATTTAACGATAGATGCATACCCTGCCAGGAAAGAAATTTCATCATGGAAAGCAAGTTATCTGGGTATAACTATAACCCGACTGCCGAGCTGCAGTGTAGAGCAGTCCCTGGAGAACAGGCAGGACTTTGGGTCGAGCCCAGGTGAGCTCAAGTCTGGGCTCAGTCACTCCCTCAGGCTGAGCCCTGGGGCTAGAAAGTCTACTTCTGGCTCATTTTCCATAGCTATAAGGGTAGTAAAGATAGCAATAACCTGAGTGCAGTTGTGAACCAAAATGTTTGTCTAAGCTGTGCAAAACACAGGTTGAGGGCAGCCGTTGTGCAGCAGCCAGCCTGACCTGGGAGCGCTAACTTGCACCAGTTTTACTCCTTTCTGAGGACGGCATATGTACGTCTCAGTTATTCAGAACGTGGAATGCCTATAAGATGTCAGCAAATCACTTAATGGTTATTATAAGTTACTTTTTATTACTGCTTCAGTAACTATAAATTCCATTTGGTAACATCAATTATATTAATATAAGCACTCTCAGTTTACTCATTGTAATTAAAGCAACTCCTAAACAACTAACTTAAGAAGAAAATGCCTTTCTTATCCCAAGTAAAGCAGAGCTTGTTTTTTGCCTCTCCCTAGGCATTCAGTCACTTTATTAAGCCATAGCAAAGTACACAAGGCTAATTACGAAAGCAGTAGTTCTGAGAGGCACAGCTTTCCGCTAATTTAAAACACGCTGAGCAATCAGAGTCAACAGAGACTTCGCCTTTTGTAAAGACATTTCGCAGCCTCCACCAGGTAGATCACAACAAAAGGTGGTAAAGGGGCGATTTGGGTAGTCATTGGCCACTGAAGGCTTGAACTGAGAACAGGGTTTGACCCCATGATTATTTAGATCACATTTCTGTTAAGAGAGTCTTTCCATTCCCTTTCTAGGGGACAGTTTGGGACCATTCTCTTTTTTTAAAGAACTACAATGAAGGAAACAAGAAGTGCTGGTGGAAGTTGCAATGTCCAAACCAAGCAAGGGTTTAGCCAGGCTTTGGGTACATTTTTCACATCTGTCATTAATTCTTCAGCTCATCTCAGTCTTGCTTCACCCTGCCCTGGGACTGGAACTGGGCTTACTGACTTTTTTGAAACTGCTTTTGCAGAGGTGAGACCACCAGTTCATTTTGCCTCTGAAGCTAGGTTTGAATTGCAGAATCCAGAGACAAAAGGCTAGTGCTTCACACTCAGTGCACAGTATCCTCTCAATAAGACTTACACTCCCTTCTTCCCACACACACACAAAGACATTTTTCACACATTCTGGTCGGGCTATGCTTGTCTCTTATCTGGGTTTCCAAAACCTTCTCCCCACCCAAAGTCCCAGGGACCACAGGCTTGCTGAGGAGCTACGCACAGATTACAGGGCAACTGAACATGAACAAAGCCAAGAAAATGAAGCCAGATCTTTCCTTCCGCTTGCATGGATCTTGTCTTTATTAGAGCAAATCCCCAGAGGATGCATGGAAAAAAAATAATATCAGTATTCTTCACCTGAGCATCAGTACCTCTTCATAGCAATTGAAGGCAAAGCTGTCTATCAGATCATTGCTTTATAAAGGAATTTTTTGATATATACTCTCATAGCACTTGTGCAGAGCCCACTAGCTGGGACAGCCAGGGACGTGGCAATGCAGGGACAAACCCCTCTGCACAAGGACTTGCACACCGAGGCACACAGCTGGCGAGCACCACCGGCCAGGAGCATCGTCCCCAGCGTCCGGCAGACCCCGGCCGACCCCTCCATACCCCTCCCTGTTGCCTCTCCCTTGATGAGCTCCCCAGCCTTTTCTTGAAGACTTCAAGAACCAGAGATCTCACCAGGTTTGTTGCAGCGATGAGCCAGCATCGCCGTTTGGGCTGTGCGCCTGCTTTCCTGTTCGCATTGCTCTGGTTCCCATCACAACGCTGATTTCTGTCAGAGGGATGGACCAGCATCACATCTTTCACATTCGGCTTTAATCACCTTTGATCAGCTGAGACTAGAAAGCTCCTTTACTCCGTTTTGGGGGAAACAGCCTACGAAACTGAGAAACTACTGCGAATGGGCATCACCCAGCTGCTTTACGGGAGCTGCCAGAAGCTGGCTGGGAAGGAAACTCCTCTCCCGGTTCCCCACTTTTTCCCCCACGCACAATCGTGTGCAGCTGTAATTGCACTTGAGATGTGCCAGTGTAAAACCCATTTCCCTTATCTTTAAAGATATATCTTCCAGTTCATGCTTGTTGTGCTGATATTTATCTTAAATAATGTCAGCAAATGAACCCACCACGACTTTTATTTTTCAGATGCAATATTCTTGTCAGCAGTAGAGATCTTAAGTGCTCTTTCCTTTCACACCTGTTGGGTTGCAACAAGCTTTAAAAGCATAAATAGCCTTCCCCATAGCATAATGAAAGACCTTATTATAGCCTGGCATTAATCTTTCTAACCTATTTACAAGCAAAAAGGTCAAACTTGAATTTGACACTGAGGAAGGGAAGCAGGACTCATTATCTTCAGAAAGACTCAAGAAAAGGGATGAGCATAAGCATATGATAGTTTTGGAACTTTAATCCGTGTCCTAGCTTCTAATTAAAAATTATCCAGCAAAGCACTGCATTGCAAACGTCATTAGCTACAGGAAAAATGAAATTCCTAATTACTAAGCAAAAATGTTTTCATCGCAACAATTTATTTATTTTAAAAAGTTATCTTAACTGCTCAAAAATGTGTTCCCGTCCTTTTCCTTCTCCCTGTAAAAACTCTGCGTTACCCTTGTATTACCGAAGAGTCAGTAGGACATAACCACACACGGAGCGCGGTTTTTCCCAGGCGTTGCATGAAGGGCCCCTCACAAACCTCGTCTCACCCCGCATGGATCCCACTGAACTCCCCTCTCGCTGAAGTGCGGCTGTGGGCACCTCAGGCAGGGAAGGCAAAGTGGCTTTAGCAGCCAACCCTGCCACGGCGGCAGGAGCCCCGCTCCTCCGCTGCACCCCGGCACAGGGGCAGAGGCAGGGGATGCCGCTCCACGGCTGCTGCACGCAAGCTGCCTTAGGCGAGTACCCAGAAAGGGCATTTTTGCAAAACAAACCTCACCCCCAGGATCTGGGAAAGGGTTCGCTTTCTGCCTCTGCATGCCACACACAGCTCAGCTGTTCCTGAGGCTGTGCCTCCCTCTCCAGGCAGCCCAGGAGCTGGAATTGCTGCTGGTTGTCGTTTCATCAAACCTTGCTCCGAGCAAAAGTTAATTGACGTGGGCTTAAGGCGGTCAGCAATATCTGCTGGACAGCCCGTGCCACGGCTGCGAGGGCTGCTCGTTTCTGCCGCGGGTAACGATGCGGACAGCCTGCCAAATGGCTCTGATGGAAATCATCTCATGGAGCATGAGAGGTGTCATGCTGAGCTCCAGCTCAGGCTGCGAAGCTGCAGAATACAAAATACAAGACCACTGCTGGTGTTGTTATAACTGGGTATTTTTGTCCCATGTTCACGACGGCGTTGCTCAAGCCTTCGGGATTTCACCTTGCAATGTCGCAATCCACGCGTTCCCACATCACGTCCCCCAGCCCGTGCTCTCTGGAGGGTGCAGAGCAGAGGCACAGCACCCTCCCTCACCCTCCGGCAGACCTCCTGAGGCCAGGGCACAAATCCCACCAACGCACACCCCCCTGAACATCAGCCTTCCTTCTATGTTTGCCATCTCAAAGAATTCAAAGTGCCCCTGCGATAGGGATGTCACTGCTCCCTTTCCCCTCCCGTGTGACAGGGATCTCGCTCAGGGACACCCACAGGGCTTTTCCCACTCATTTCTCTGAACTTTGCTTGCAGGACTTTACTCCTAGTTGTATTTTCGTGAGGAAGCCCAGCAGGGATTAGCATTTCCAGCTGCACGGCCTCGGGGCAAGCTCCGACCCAGCCGGGTCTCAGCCCCCAGACAGCGTGAGCAGAGCTGCCACCGCCAAGCCTGTCCCTAGCAAAGCAACCTACCTCGTTCCTGGTCATGTCTGCAGAGACGTGCTCTCCAAACACGCTGCTGAATAGCACTAAACAGGTACTAAAATATTCTATGAACAGGAAAAAAAAATTGTTTTCCTCAACTGCTGGTTAATAATATTGAATTTCGTCCTGCATACTGTCCTCACTGCTACTGAAGAATAACGCACACCCTTATATACATGAGAGAGCGCTTGACGCTTTGCCCACTAATAGCCAAGGACCGTAATAACGCTGGGATAATCCAGCAACCAAAAAAACCAAAACCCCCCTGTAGTAACCCCCCTCCCAAGAGCCCTTGGGGGCGAGTTCACAGCCCGAGTGGGGCTGCACCACTTGGTACAAGTATTTGCAGTAATACTCCTTGAGTAGCTGACTACGCTCCTTGGACATCCGAGGGAGTCAATGTACAGAGATCGTATGTATTTATTCAGTGTGTTAACTGTATTTGTATGTGGTTATTGCATTTACGTGTATACTTAATGTATTTATTTAACTCTATGAAAAATGTGCCGGGAGATTTTTCAGTTTGTATCCATCTTCACCAAATGTAAATAAAACCAACCTCATTATGAGCCCTGCACAGGGCACCGTTTCCATTCGTGCTGAAAATTGATGTTGCCAAAATTGATACTATCTTATTTCTGCTGCAAGAATCACATTAAATTATGTTGCCTAACAAAGCAAGAAATAAATGTAGTAGGAAAACAGTGTCCAGCGCTCCCGGAGTTAGCAGTACAGCCTGTGCAGAGCCCAATACACCACTGTACACAATTCCTACCATAAAAAATATGCAACATGCCACTCATTTTTATGAGGTATTTCTTACCGGTGTCAGGCAGAAGGATGTGGCTACTGGGAGCATGGAGGATGCAAGTGCATCTCATAGTCAGCTGCATTCTGCGAACAATCTAGGAAATCATACATTAATGTAAACCAGTTGGGTTTTATATTCTCCTTTTTTATACAAAGAATCACTTTTTATGCATTTGAACAGCTGATCTTTGAAAAGGATGGGAGAGGACGGCTGGGTCTCAACTGCCTTTTGCCTGAGAAGTTGAAATAAGGACCATGAGGCAAGAAATCCTACAGCTCCAGTCGTAAGAGCGTCTTTGCTGTGTCACTCGGAGGAAATCAATACCACCCTCAGCTGGAAAATGCAGCCCGTATGCAGCAAATTGCTCATCTCCCCAGTTTCTTCCCAAACCCACGTTGCTGCAGATGCTGAGGATTTTGGGGGAGCTGAACCACACAGAACAGACCAAAATGCACTGATCTACTAAGAGAAACAAAACCATAAAACATGCGTTTTACAGACAATGAATATGTGCTTACATGGGATGTCTCCCTCCTCCTGCGTTCCTCAGGCTCTTATTCCCAGAGAATTCAAGTACCTGGAGAAAGAGATGAGGAGTTCACTAATTAGTCCTCTGGCAGTCATGTTGGGTTTTATTCTAAATAGCTCTTGTGATTCCTTAATGCCAAAGAAAGGAGGAGGGGGGAAAAAAAGAAGAAAACCAGGTGTCATGAGGACTTTTATGTCCCAGACTAAATAAATGCGCAGGATTATAGACAGTGCCTGAACCGAACAGCTTTCCTGCCTGGGGCAGGGAAGGAAAGGAAGGTGAAAAAACTGGCTTTCTTACAGCACATCCAATGGCATAAATCGGAGCAGCTTTTAGGTACAATCTGCTTTTTCAGGCACCACACGTCACTGGAATATTGAGTCTGGCCCCACCACCACTTTGCCAGGCATATAACTGGGACTATGGAACTACTGAGCTAGTTTTCTTGATTTACTACAGAAACCGTACTTTTGAAAACTTCATCCCTGCTGTGGGCATAATCAAGGGATAATTAGGACTTAGTGAAGCCAACAACCTTTCTGCTCTCACTCTTCCTCTGCTTTTCATGAGAAGAAGATAAGAGCTTGCACAGCATGCCAAAATTTTTTCCTTTATTTTTGTTATCACCTTGCTAACTGCTTCATGGTTTCCAAACCAGGCTACAGAAAAAGGCTCTCCTCCCCACACCCTTCCCCGAGCACAGTAAAACGCTGCAGCAGATTTATTATGATTATCACTCACTCACTTTCTAACATGACTATCAGTAAATGGCTCTCGGTAACTATTTGAAAGCATTTTCAAAATTTACTTTTAAATAAGATTTATAAAGCCCATAAAATTCCTTTCCAAAATCCAGGCATCCATTTATGAAAACAAGTCACTTCTGAAATAGCCTGTTATCACTATTTATGTCGTCACTTTTTGCCTTCACAGCTTATTTTTTGACTTCTCTCCTGTGCCAGGCAAGAGAACCAAGCCCAGCAAGGGGGGCCAAATGCTGCGGGACCAAAGGAAGCACGAGGACCCAAAACTTCATCCCCAAACCCCCTCATCACATTAGCAGGGCATCCTTACATCTGAGCAAATATACCTTTTCTCTCTGTTGGGCTTACTAGCTCTGCTTGGTGACTAAACATTCATGCTGGTGATTAAAGAAGCGGTATCGGGGTGCAGGGGTGGCCAGGAGATGGGAACCCCCGGACATCAAACTCCACGGACTGCATCCCAGCCGCGGGCGGGCGCAGATGCTGCGGCATGCGGGAGCGCGGAGGCATCCTGGAGCAAAGGCAGAGCTATTACCCAAGCAGATTGTGTCGCTTTACACGTGTCCTTTCCAGGGATCCTCTCAGCCATTCCAGGCTGTTAGGATGGCTCACAGGGTGTTTAAACAGTTTGGCTGCGTCCTCTGGATAATCATAATGGGCTACAGCCTACCGACACCCCCCACAAGATGTGATTCTATTCATGCTGACTTACCTGGCTGCAGCCCTCAGTCTGTCTCCTGGGAATATTTACAAGAAGCAGGGGACCTCTTGCCAAAACAGGGGGGAAAAAAAAGAAAGAAAAAAAGAAGGCAGTCGTCACTGTTTGCTGCCTTTCCGTACGCCTACCTACCTGCCATCTCCTACAGCCTGGGGATCACCCACTCCCAGTCACAGCAGTGTGCCCCGCAGCAACACATCTGCCATTTATACCAATTAATTTACTGTAAAGATCCTTTTGGGCTTGCAAATACTGAATGTAAAGTGACTATAAATGTGAATTATTAGCCTTTTATGAGCCTGAGCTCTCTCTATCTGCAAGTCACTTCTCTGGCAGCCGCTGCCGCTGGCAGATCAGTACACAGGTCAGGAAGGGTTCGCATTCATTTTGCCCCCCGTGCTTATCCCCGCTCCTTCGCAGCAGGGCTGGACTTTCTCTCTGCTTCGCCTGAGATGGCTGCTCCATCTGCCGGCTCCGGAGATGGGATTGCCTCCTTCCCCTTGGCGGGGAGGGTCAGGGCCGGCCGCTCGCCGCCGGCTGCGGGGCTCAGCCCGCTGCAAGGCACCAGCTGCAGCACCTCCCCAGCCCGGAAGAAATGTGCATCTTCCTCCCACCGCAGTAATAAAACAAACTTTAAAAATCCTCCTGGGTGGGTGGTTATGCTGCGGGAATGGGGCTCCGGAGGCACTAGGAACAGTGTGATCCCCCCCGGGGATGCGATCTCATGAGAGCTTCGCTCCCACCCAGGCACCGCTGCTTCGGGAGGAAATTATTTTTACGAAATAGACACTCAACTTACATTAAGAAACGTATCAGCGGGCTCTACTACTGCTTAAGATGATTTGGATTTGAGCTTTTCCACGGTGTGCCACCTGCTTTTAGCCAGGGACCCAGAAGGGAGAAGAAAAGGTGAAAAAGGTGCAGGACGCCGCGCAGTCATCTCCTACAGCAGGACTGCGATGGGGAGCGACGTAGCTGGCCAGGACCAAGAAACGGCAGACAGATCTTTCTGCAATGGCAGGAAACACCAAAGGACACATGCAATGCCACAGCACCGGCAAGCAGCACATCCCGTGCAGTGGTGTAATCCATTATTTATTAGTAGTAGTTTTTCTGTTTTTCTAGAAGCAGACATAGCCATGACATACAGCTGGGGACAAGGATGGCATTGTACCAAGTACAACACCATCATTAATGGATTTGGCTGGCAAGGCACTGAAAAACAATTCATCAACAATCCCTATCACCATCATCCTTGGCCAGCTACAATGGCTATATTACTATAGCGTGAAGAGCAATCCCGTAGATGCACAATATATGAAGTACAAAATGTGTTTTCCTAAACATCTGCGAGGCAGGCAAGCAACAAATTAACTTGTAATGAAGTCTGATAATGTGATGATTTGAGCATGACCTTTGTAAAAAGGGCAAAAAAAGTCTACCATCATTCATCAATGTTAATAAAGCGGTTGAGGTCTTTACTAAGTAGGTGTCCATCAAGGGTACGTTGCCAAATTGCTACACAGGTAGTCTTAATTAGTGCCTAGCGGGGCAGGTCACGCTAGACACGGGCTATATAGCGAAGAAGAGTTCAGTTTTAGACATTAAGAATTGTATTGGTATCGGAGACGAGATGGGAGCTTCACCGGCTTGTGACCCAAATCCAAATGGAAACAGCTGGGGTAACCCTCCAGAAACACCCCCAGGACCAATCCAAAGGAGACAAGGGGAGAGCCGCAGCTCAGAGGAGTGGGAAGTAATTGCGGGAGTGGAGCAGCGTGGGGTTTTATGGAGGTGGCACCAGCCATCAAGTGACCAAGCACAGCCAGCACCGACCCTGGGCAAACAGAGCCCCACAGATCCAACAGAAAAAGCCTTTGCAGGGATTCTTCATGTTTGCCTTTGTTAAAAACAGATGGGACATTGTTTAAGAACATTTAAGAGCAGCACAGAAATTACCTGGACCTCTCCTGGTTGCTACCACCTGTGGAAGGTGCCGCGGCTTCGGTAGGGACCCTCCACACCGGCAGGGGACCGGGACCCACAAGGAGGGGGCAGATAACCCAGCAACACGTTACACCTGTGGGAGCCACGAAACCACCCAAAAATGGTCTGAAACACCTGGAATTATGCCAGCAAGGCACCACGTCATCACAAAGCTGGGTCTTGATGCTCCTCGCTGCCCTTCTCTGCCAAGCCCGTAGCACAGCACTTGCCAGCATAGCAAGAAAAACAGGCGGTATAAAAAAAAGCCGTCTCTGAAGTGTTGCTTCACAGCCCAGTTCCTCATTGTTGGTGCCCAGGGCTGCTGGCAGGCTCAGCACCAGAAGACTGAACTTCCCATTTTGCAGGTGGAGCCCAGCCAGAAACCACGGATTGCAAAAAATCAGGCACCACCGAGAGACACCACAGTCTGGTTTAATTAACGGCAACGTCCTCTCTACATTACTCAATTTTGTGGGACAAAGGTGTGACTTAAATCATGTTTAATGGGTGAATAACTAAGGAGAACTACAAAGCTATTAAAAAAAACCCCTTAGCCATGCCCGCTGCACCCCGGTGCTGCAGAATTATGATCCGCAGCGAGCACAGCGTGCCGGGGAAGCAAAAGGTGTGTTGTGAAACAACAAAAAGGAGCACATTAAATCACGCCTGTCCTGCGGAGGCCTGCGGTGGGTTTGTAGAGCCTGATTTCTTAAAAAGTAACTGCGGCTGATAGAGCGGAGACGCAGACGCATGTCTCTGATAGGAAACTTCTCCCCTGTCAGAGTGATCTAATATTTGTTACTCGCTATTCCTCTCATTTTCCTGTGGCATTTCAGCGCAGGGCCATGGCTATAAACAACAACAGGGGTTTTACGGCCAAACTTCAGCATGCTCTCGCCTTCTCCGCTGCTAACTTTTTATTTTTTTACTGGAGAGGGAAGGAAATGAAGGTGGTGGCATTTACAACACAAACACAGCACTAAATTCACCTGAGAAACACACCCGCCAGGATGCTGGGCTGGAGTTGCAAGTGCTTGAAAGTAAGAATGAGGCAACAAAAACAGCAAAAAAAAAAAATTAATTTTGCTCAAAATGAGAAGAAAGACATTCTCTAGAAATTAAGTAAGTTCATATCCTCAGGTATAAAAAAACCCCAACTTTTAAAAGCATGCTTTGACATCTAAACCTAAAATACATCTAAATTATTTTAATTATTAGAACTATGAGTATATTTTACTGTGTTGACATAAACAAAACCTCACCCTAGAGGACCCCGTGGAGGTCTGAGTAAGCTAACCTTTTTTATCCTCTATTTTAGAACAGTAACAAGCATCTGCTTTCTAATTTCCACAGCACCGGAGAAGCACCGGAGCGGCTGGAGCTCCCAGCTGCCTCCCTGGGGCCGAGCCCCGGCACCTTCAGCGCAAGGTCCCCGCTCCCGCGGGGCTGGGGTGCGCGGGGGGTGCAGAACCTTCTTGCTAATCGAAAAGCAAACCAGGCTTCGGCTGGTCTTCTCAACCCACTTTCCACCACCGTGGCAATGCCCAGTTCCTGTGCCGTACCCGAACAGGAGGTAGGGAGCCCGCTTGCTTTTCGCCTTGGAACAAAGCAAAGAGAACATCGCGGATTTTACATATTTTTTCCAGGCGTGGCTGTGCAGGCTTTACCCACCCCAGCGCCCGGGGAGCTACCGGCGAGGGGGTCTCGGCACAGGCGGGCTCAGCAGCTGCACCTCGCGGGAGGATGCTCAACGTTTTTTAATGGTGCTATGTACAGCACCACTGCCGCAGCCGCAACAGCCCCCGCTGAGGCACGCAGCCACCTCCTCGCTTCGCTGGCTTTCATTACAGCAAATTTCCAGCGACAACCCAGACCCCCAAACCACCTCATCTTCGAAACAGCCAGAGGCTGAGAGGTAAAATACAAACATTGTCAAGACAGTTTGGTATTAGCAGTCTAACATCATTATAGAGCTAAGTGCTAGGGAAGAAATCCAATGAGCCATCTGTAGAAAGAATAGGTATTACACACCCCTAACAGGCATGGCCAATAAATGTATTTATCAGTTTAAAAATGCTAAATGAGTCTATCAGTCTGTTCCATTTCATTTCTTTCACAGAATATTTCTCCAGATAAATATAAGGATGTTGAAAGATCTTCATCTCTGCAGCTTGTTAGGAATCTAGATTTTTTTGAAAAAGCCTAAAAAATAAAAATCCGAGGGTCTCTGCAGGGTTTTTTTCTAAGGCTCGCTCACTGTAGGAAAATGCGCACACCCCCCTTCGCTTTTCCTTGCTTTCAAGTTTGTGAAACATCTCCTGAATAAGCTTGTTCATTATTATTAGGATTCAAAATAATTTATGAAAAGAGGGCTGTGGACATACACGCTAGTACAGACAAGAGAGCTCCCAGTTCTTTCTGGGACCTGTCCTCAGGCACGGGCTCTATCCTGGCAAAGAAGTGGTTAATGTAACTACAGGTTTATCATACTCATCCCCAAATTCCCGCCTGCCCGTTCTCTGCTGGGCTGGCCAGGGTGACCATGGTGGACCTGAGGTCAAGGCCACCAGCAGCGCCGTGCGTGGCGCCGGGCAGCCGATTTCACAGCCCGCTTTGTGCCGGCTCAGCACAAACCCTTACTTTGCCGGTATGTCAGGAACGAAAGCAGCGGGTATTTTATGGCTTGTGGAGGTTAGATGCTGCAGAGTGGGACCGGGTCTCCTCCTGCCCCGCGAGGGAGCTGGGGAGGGGCAGGGATCGTGGGGACGGTGCAGACGGGCTCAGTTCCGCAGGGCTGGAAGGCGTGAAACCAAAACCCCTCGGTCCTGTCTAGAAACGCGTGGGAGCTACAAACTCTTAAAGAAGTTGTGAAGGGAAAGCGTCCCATGTCCGGTATCACGTAGACACCATCAGATGTGAGCCTCTGCCTCACCTCAGCTTTGAACCTCCTTTCAAGCAGCCTCAGTGGAGAGGAAGATTAGCTGGTTTTATGCTGGGGAGATAATACATATCTTTTCTATTTATTAAGGTTCAGAAGCAGTTTGAACCACAATGGTTTTTATTCATAAGGTGATTTGCCTTTCAGATCTCTCAGGTAGATGGCTGCGTTAGTGATCCAACCTGCTTTCACCAAGTGAAGGACAAAGGCTGATTGCTCATCCCCAATCTTTTGGCAAATGCATCAAGTATTTATTGTAAAAGAGGGTGAGAAGGGAACCTTTTAAAAAAGTTGTGGCTTATTTTTTAACTACTTTAAAGCAGTTTGTCTACAGAAAGAGTCATTGAAACACAGAGAGCATAAAAGTAACCGTATTCATATCCATTTTGTCTTCAGAAATGTTTCCTAGGACATTAGCCTTGTGTTGGGGATAGAAAACTCCCAGGACCCACGGAAAGCAGGTTTCCTCACCCCTTTCATTGTACTTGCCTTCCTAAAACTGCAGTGTGAATGCCAGGCAAGTGCTGGGTCCCACACTGAAATGGCTTTGTAATCCCCAGCACCCAACAGGTCAAGCAGATTGTCTGAGGTGTCTCTATTCTCAGCCTTATAAATGATTGATTTAGTTCACCTCTAATACAGCGGGGAAAACTCAAGTTTCGCTTGTATGGTATTCATAAATGATGCATCAATGCAATTCATGATTCATTTCTACATGCTTTTTACATGCCTATCCATCACTTCAAGCATCGCCGGGCACAGAAGCTGCACAACCTCCCCAGGGGAGTCCCCTGGGTACCCCCAAAGGTCGGGCAGCTGTAAATCAGGAGGATGCTTTGCCCTGGGAGCTTGCTACTTCGTGCAGAGCCGCACCACGGAGCTCTGAGCACGGGAGTGAAGTAAAGGTATAATCTTCAAAGGAATCTGAGCAAGTCGCACATCCAAGCAGGATTCCCATACTCGCCCTCCCTAAGTTCCCAGCCCAGGTGCTTAGACCCGGCTGCCCCGAAGCCGTCACCCACCGCTGCCGGCAGCCCATGGCATACAAACCTCGCCCGACCAGGCGTTCGTGGCTACCGTGCAACCGCTGTGATAGCTGTCTGGTACGTTACTTCACTTTTCACAGTGGTAGTGGATGAAGGGTATGCATGGCTAAGGATTTAAACCTGCACCGAGCTTTCTCCTCTCTCTCCTTACCTTCCTAGGGAATCAAAGGACAAGATTCACACCATGGAAGTCTGCGTTCCCACCTTGAATTCATTCGCTTCTGCAACCAGCTGCCATTTTGTATGCAAAGCTAGACAAAACACAGCACAAAAGGAAAAATCAGTAAACACGAAATTGCACTCACAATTCAAAGGCTGCGAGAGAAAAGGGTACGGTCCTACGATGAGACACACATCCAAATGTCTTTCAGAAACGCATTCATTTAGGCGAGTTAAACCATCTACCATGGATGTTAATAAATCAGCCATGTTCTTGAAGTTACTTAGGCACCAGGGCTTTGAAAATTGTCCCAGCTTAACTAAGATATTTTGGCAAAATTGTATGATAGAGAGGGGCAGATGCCTCCCGGGTGAGAGGGGAAGCCTCTGTCCCACCAGCGTGCCCCAGCTATGGCTGGTGATGGATGTTACGGGCCAGACCCTGAATGCGTTACCCACATCACCAGGAATCACTCACTGCAGTCTGATTAGGCCGGTTTTACTAAAACATCAGTTTTACCAAAGCCTGCAGCTTGGCACCGTCATTGGTGAGCTCTGCTCCGAACTGCTGCCGCGGAGAGCGGGGGCCAGCCGGACCCCGGCAGATGCTGGACCAGGAGCCGCGCCGGGAGGGGACGGCTGCTTCCAGCTCCTCACACCACAACCAGGGCTTTGTATGCTCAGTGCTTTTTGAAACATGGACCCAAATAATCCATTTCTGCAGAAAAGATAGGCCTACATCATTATCTGTCCTTTGCACTGCCAGGCAATGTATATTAAAATGTTTGAATAGAGAATCCTGCAGTAAATCCGGTTTCGATTTATTTTTTTGCCTTCTGAAAAGCATAAAAAATAGAAGTGAATAGAATAACCAAGAAAAGATAAAAATTCTCGTCGTCTTTCTTTTAAATTGAAGTTTACCTAAGTTACACAAATGCACCATTTTAGCAGCACGTTTTACACTTCAAAGGATTTCTATGTTTATATTAAAACCTTGATCAGTGGGATTTATTATTTAACTAATTCCATTTGCAGGAACAATCGAGAGATACAGCAATCTTCATTTTAGTGAGTTTTTCTTTATAATATGTTTTCCATTTGGCAGGCAGAGGAAGGGTAACCATCAGTCACCAAGCCCTATAGTTCATTTTATCAGACTCGCAGAGCTTTGACTGAGCCTGCACTTGTAACACCCTCGTCCCCACATCCCACCCTGAGAAACACAATTGCTAAAATTACCAAGCACACAACATCCACCGCGCTCTCCGCGCACAACTTGGCTAACTCCGTGGGGAATTGCACCCAGCTTGTGCAGCGGTTTGGGCTTCAACATTCATAGGGAATAACCAGAGCTTCCATGTGATGCACCAGTAGCCGCCGCACAGAAACGGTCCATGGCTTTACAGAAAGAGCGTTCGAAACTGCCTGTCTCTCTCTCTTGCAGATCAACAGGAACATCCCGATCCTTTGAAAAACAAGTAGCATTTAAAAAGGGATATTTAGAAAAAATGCACTTGAATGAGTGATAGTGGTAAGAGTTTATCCACCTGTGTCAGAATGGACGTGCCAGTCGGAAGATGGGGCAAACCGCTCCGGGTCTGCAAGTCCTTGTAGGTGCACGTTAGAGAAGCGGGGAAGATAAATTCACAGAATCACAGAATCATTGAGGTTGGAAAAGACCTGTAAGATCACCAAGTCCAACCATCAACCCAACCCCACCATGCCCACTAAACCATGTCCCACAGTGCCACGTCCACACGTTCCTTGAACACCTCCAGGGATGGGGACTCCACCACCTCCCTGGGCAGCCTCTTCCAGTGCTTCACCACTCTCTCAGGGAAGAGAGACTCCAGTGCGGGGAAGCAAGTCTGTCTCACCTGCTTTACACACAGTGGTCCTGCTGCCGGGCCGGGGTTGCAGATGTCACCAGCGGTGACAGAGCGATCAGCATTCGTGCCCAGCATAGTTAGCACTCTACAGTTTTGCTGTAATTATATATCTGAGAAAATAAACCAAAGTTATATAGGTGCTTCTTGCTTACACTAAGCTTTCTTTGAATGGATGCTTTTATTTTTACGTAATGGTATAAACATGTAACAATTCTTATTAAAAAAAGAGCAAAAAATACATAAACCAGAACTTAACAGGGGTAAGTCAACACAGCTCAGCTTAGTGCAATTAATTGTACTCCACTTGCAAGGCTATTGTTAACCTTACAATGACCTGTTAACCACAGAGTGACCTGCTAACCCACTTTCTCAAGCAGGTTGTCAAAAATCTCTGTGGGAATGAAGTGCTGAACTTCCCCGAGTCTCAAGGCACCCCTACGCTCCTTTGGCACAACAAGGCTTCCCCCATTGCTGGATCACCCAAGAATAACTTGTGATGAAACAGGAACATTTAATTGCTACCTTGGTCAGAATTTACCCCTTGGGACAGTGTCTTCAGGCAGGATTTGCCCATGGAAAGGTTGTGCAAGTGCAGAAGTCCTGCACAGTGGTCCCCAGGAGGTGGGTTGGCACTCATTCCCGTAGTCATTAACAAATGTTTCCCTTGTCCTTGAGATCTTTCCATTAAACACACCCCTGTCTCCCGCAGAAAGCAAGCTTGACCTTTTCTATAGAATTAAGAGCCAATTTATTGCATATTTTAAATTCGTAATGAGATCAAAAGGGATAATGCTAAGATGACCTGGAGATCAGCCCAAGACACGAGAGATAATTGTTTCCTTAATTGTGATGCCTGAATTAAATTACTTTTGAACTCTGTGTACTCAGATGATATGTAAAATGGAGGTCTCGGCAGCCCGTGGTCATTAATACTCCACTGGCAGCTCTTGCAGGAGGAGGGGTCTTCACCTCTCGCTGCGGTTCAGGCGATCACATCCCCGCATGCCTACGCCCCTCGCCACTTGCAGATACATACCGTAGTCTTCACTTTCTGCTCCCAACAGCCGCTCACCGGTGCAGTCACTTGTGCCAGAGCCACCAAATCCCAGCCAGGACAGCTGCGTTTCCCACTCCATTCCTAGGACTTAAATTTAATGCAGACTTTGCTCAGGTGGGGAAAAAAACCCAAAACATACATCCAGTGAGAGGTGTTTAGAGGAGGACCAGCAGCTGCACCCATCAGCCGTCTTTGCTTATGAAAGAAAATTTTTAATCTAATTTGAGAGTGATATCTGAAGCCACTCATTTTTGCTCAGAAAACAAATATTTTTCTTAAAAACAGCCAGATGCTCTCTATCAGGAAAAACAAGCCACATTGCTTGCAGGGAAAGTTTTGTTCAACGATACAGATAGCTCCCAGAGAAACCTATGAATTAGGGCTTATCTAGCACCCGCAGGCACAGGGACAGGTGCTTACTTGATGGAAAACCAAAGACATCAGGTTTTACAAAAAAGGTTTACTTTAGGAAGACTTGATAAATCATTGTCTAAGGTTTTAATGAGTAGAAAATCGATAGTTATAGGCTGGCTGGCTGCTTATAGATGATGCTAATAGGTGAGCAGGCGTCCTGTTGGTGCCCTCACATCCCTCTGTAGCACGTAGCACACTTGGTAATGTGTTTGTAACACCTATGGATTGTTTATTAAGCACTTGCAGTTATGTTTTATAACTCTACTGTTTGCCCAGTGAGAGTTTACAGAATCACAGAATCACAGAATCATTAAGGTTGGAAAAGACCTGTAAGATCATCAAGTCCAACCATCACCCCAACCCCACCATGACCACTAAACCATGTCCTGCAGTGCCACGTCCACACGTTCCTTGAACACCTCCAGGGATGGGGACTCCACCACCTCCCTGGGCAGCCTCTTCCAGTGCTTCACCGCTCTCTCAGGAAAGACATTTTTCCTAATATCCAGCCTAAACCTCCCCTGGCGCAATTTGAGGCCATTTCCTCTTGTCCTGTCACTCGTCACTTGGGAGAAGAGGCCAACACCCACGATTCAATTAACATACAAATAGGGAGTTATTTACTAATCAAACATAGACTGGTCATCCCTTTCCTGGGATGCAGGGCACCAGCTCCAGGGATCACAGTCACTGCGCTTCACTCCATCAGTTGAAAGCTGCATCTTAGAATCATGCAATCATTTAGGTTGGAAAAGACCTTTAAAACCATCGAGTCCAACTATAAACCTAGCACTGCCAACTCCACCACTGAACCACGTCCCTAAATGCCACATCTACACATCTTTTAAATACCTCCAGGGATGGGGACTCAACCATTTCTCTTGATCTTTTGCAGATATCCTCTTTCCAAACTGTACTGAATAACTAGAATTTAGGACAAGAGGAAATGGCCTCAAGTTGCACCAGGGGAGGTTCAGGCTGGATATTAGGAAAAATGTCTTTCCTGAGAGAGCGGTGAAGCACTGGAAGAGGCTGCCCAGGGAGGTGGTGGAGTCACCATCCCTGGAGGTGAACATCTGGACGTGGCACTGCAGGACATGGTTTAGTGGGCATGGTGGGGTTGGGTTGGTGGTTGGACTTGATGATCTTACAGGTCTTTTCCAACCTTAGCGATTCTGTGATTCTGTAATTATTACACAGAAATGCCAGTATAAGCCTCCAGCTAACCACGATCATTTGTTTTTGAAATACAGGTTAAAATTACAAAACATACCAGGAGATTTTGACTTGATACCCCTGAAGAGTCCCTGATTGCCAGAAGCAAACACAAAGCCAACATGTTCCTATTCATTAGCCTTGTTTGGAAAACGCTGAACAGTGTTAACAGCACACAAGGACAGACAGCTCTCACTACACTGCTCCGAAACTGCAGCGAGTTGGAGTCACAGACGTTTTATGCTGTACGCAGAGAGGCCTCTGGTTTCCTCTCCAACCCCGAGAACAAGCGCTGGAAGCAGCACGACGCTCCTGAAAGCATCACTGGGTCCATCCCACCATCCCAACTGCACCAAGTGATGCCTGGAGAGCCTCGGTGATGGGGAGGGCTGGGAGCTCCCAGCTCATGCCACCAGCTCCCGGCTCGCAGGGGAGAACAGAGAGACCGGAGGCACAGCCAGGCAAATAGCCATGGCTGTATGAGGCCACTCGTACCTCAAAGCTTTCCATGCCCACTCCTGATTTATAACTGCATGGTGCTTCCCGACTGCTTCGCTTGAAGGAAAAATTTCTGTTTTCTCAAAATGCACATTTTCAAAGACAATGCTACACAATTTGTCCTGTTTCTTCCACAATATCAGCATACTTGAAATAAAAAAAAATAATTAATTAACCAACAAATTCCTGCCAAAACACCACCGGTTTCAGAGCCACACAAAATGGCTCCAGTGGGCAGATCGACTCCTCTGCTGCTTCCGCAGCGACAGGCAGAGTCCCACCGTGAACCTGGCAGCGTAATTCTCCCCCAGTCTCAGCTAAAAAGCTGGATTTCCCACTGTCATTATCCCAGGTGTCTCTGGGCATGCTGACTAATTTAGACATATAAACTCTACTGCACCTCCAGAACAGCAAGTCATTATTTACAGGGGGAAAAAATTAATTTAGATTAAAGCTCCCCCCAAAAACAGATTTTATCACTATATCCATTTCTTATGAGCAAAGCAAGCATCTCGCCAAAAGCTGTTTGCATTTGCATGTCACCATTTGTGTACAGGCTCTAAAATGGAAATCCCTCCCACGGGTGACTCTAAATCCTGTCTCTCACCCTTCCCTTGTTTAATCCCTCCGCCTCGTTTGTCCTTGTGCGCATCCCCCGTCGTTTGCAGGACAGGCTTCTCATGCACTTGCACGGCACCCGGCACAGTGAGGCCCCAACCCCGCTTGGGGCTGTAAGTGCCGCTGCAGTGTAAGCGGTAGCCTGGTGGTTTTTCACCCCTAAATGATCTGTCAATGGCCCTTTGCCGGCTGGCTGTAGCAAAGTGGTATTTTGAAACCATTCATGCTGATGATTAGCTAATACTTGTTGAGCCAGCAGTGTAAAAATTAGATGAATTGGCTTCATATGGAAGTCAGCCCTCTAATCAATGTGCTTTAGTTCATGCAATTCCTATTGAATTCATAAGTACAACAATAACTGGTGAAGATTACAGCTCTGTACCTGACAGCTCACAACAGCTTTACAGTAATAGAGCTGCGGTTTGAATAACCTTTTAAAAATTGCCTACTGCTATCCTTTTTAAAGGGTGAAGCAGCTGCAAGAAGGTCATTATTTTTAATCTGTTATTCCTATTGATCATTTGCACGAGAGCAGATACGTAGCAAGGAACTGTTCGTCCTGGAGGAAACATCCTCTCCCCGTTGGGGTAAGCGGGATCGCACCCACCCCAGCAGCACTTCCTTCACACCACACGTTCTCCCGAGACTCGTCATAAATCACTGGTGATATGAATTACTCAGCTTATTCCAAAACTTGGTTTTCATTGACCAAATCTCCCAAGTTAAACAGCCAGCCCGAAGACCTATGGTCTCTGCTTTGCCTGCAGAGAGAGCTGGACCAGCCCAGGAGTGACCGCAGAGCTTTGAACAACATTAAAACCTTCTGGACCTCATCCCAGTTGAGCCCATTAAGAGTTTCCTTTAGTTACGGAGTACAGAGCAGCATCCTTACTACATACCTGATGGTGACTTCTCTGAGACCTAACAGGGTTGTCAGTCCCAAAGCAATTTCTTTGCAGAGGGCGTAGAAGCATCCTTTTTTCTCCTAGGATAGAAACACCTATTTCCCTGTATGGAGAGAAAGCAACACGCCGGCTGGTCTTAACGCTCGTTTTGACAAGAGGCTGCTTCTGTTCAAAATTTCATTCAGTGGGGGCTGGGGGTTCAGCACAGGCTCCGTTAAGAGTCCCAGCTGCAGGAAAACACTGACTACTGCTGCCAGGTCCTACCTGCCCAGCCCTACCTCGCCTTCAGCATTAAAGCAAAGGCAAGATGCGTGTGTCGTGCCAAAGGGTGATTAATCCTGAGGCTGCTAAGCAGGGTCCGCAGCCGCTGTGTCGTTCCACGTCGGTGACGGGGACACCGGCCACCACCGTCACGGGCAGTGAGGGGAAGGAGAGAATTTCTCACACTCAACTTCACCTTGGTCCGCAGCCCTCAGCACAGGTTGCTGTGAAGGGTGGATACAGACATTGCTATGCTTATTACACTGCTTTTTATACATTATTTATAAGTGGTTAAGATTGTAGAGCTGTTATAAGTATCGGCAAACGTGAATAGCATTCATTTTAAACAGTTTGTAATAGCTATCAAGTGGTTACAGCTTTTATTATAAATAGCTTACAGATTTGCTGAGTTCTCTAACTTGCAAAAACAACTGATCATTTAATAAAAACATTAATGTGAAGTGCAACTGCAAGTTATTAACCTGAATATGAAAACGTATTTAAACCTTATAAGAAGGTCCAATTAGAGATAGAGAAGACATAACAGCATGTCACTGTATTTTCAGCATAGGTGATTCAAAGAATAAGGAATTGAAAGATAACATTAAAATGAATAATATATTAGCAACCTCTTGCATATGCCAGATTCCAAGCTCACACTGGTAGGCTGCCAAATTAAATCTACTGAAATGCATCAATTTACACCTTTGCAAGGGGTTTGGCCCCAGACAGATGCAAATAACTTCACACGCCTGGTCTCACGGCCATGGAGTGCTGGGGTAGATGAATGAGCTGTGTGGGAAGTTATAAGGTCAGGCAGAGCCTCGGGTGGGAGCTGGAATGAATCTTCGAGGCGGGAAGAGCTACAGGGGGGTGACAGCCGGGGGGGTGACAGCCGGAGCGGGGAACTGGTTGTGTAAGTGGCTACGGACAAGAATACAAGTACAATAGCGGGGTAAAAGGACCAATTCCTCTTTCCTTATACAACAGCACCTGGGTAGGGAAAGGAGTACTTTTAAACTGAAAATATAGCCACAAAGGCTGCATTTAAGGCAGCGCCGTGTCCCACAGCCCCGCTGGCAGAGCACGGGGAGGCGTGCTGTCACGGATGATGCAGCTGCAGCACCAAGAGGCACGTGGGAACGCCAGCACGGGCAACATCAGAGACCGGCTCGGTTCCTCTCCCCGCCGCGGCTGGGCTCACCCAGTACAACACCTTCTCAGGTTCAGGAGGCAGACACGGCCTCGCCTTTTCTTTGTGCCCATGGCATCGCCGGCCGACGGAGCAGGGATGGAGCTCTGTTCAGAGTGAATCCAGCAACACAGGAGCAACCGGCTGGGAGCAAGGGTTTATCAGAAGAAGCAAGACCAAGGCTGGCATCAGTCAGCATCTCTTGGTGGAAGCCAACAGAGCTAATCCCTGTCACCTGCTGAATAGCCAGCCCTCTAAATGTGCCCGTGTAACTGCTCTATCTGCACCGTGCACACTCACGGCTGCCAGTCACGCCTTACACTTTACAAATGCATTGAACGCATATGCAAACTGCAAGCAAAAATCATGTAAACTGTCCTTTTTCTACTCATAATTGCATTTTTTTATTCATTTTCTCTAGCCAAAAGATACATTTTTATACACACAGTGGTGGGAGCACACACAGACGTGCGTGTTACACGCTCCCACCCACGTGAACTAATGAGAAACCATTCAGATGGAAACAATGAGATTTTACCTTATAGCTAACTGGGTAAATGGCATGGTGTGCTGAAACCTGGAATAATAAATCTAGAAGCAAGATACAAAGAAGGGTGAATATCAAGTAAATTAAAGGGTTTGCAGGAGGCTGATTGGAAAAAAAACCACTCAGACAATTACCATCAAAAAAATCCACAAAGCCTCCAGCTAGAAGTCCAGCTTCAGTAGAGGAAGATGAAATCAAAGCAGAAAACAAGATTGGTGGTTGTAAAAAGTGGAGAAATCTGTTATAAATCAGATAAAGACGCTGAGGTCCCCAGGAGGACACTCTCTGGTAGTGTTCACCTATAGCAAGGGGGAAATAACTGCTTTGGAGGAGGTCAATGCAGAGCATTCAAAAGCCCATTAACAATATAACCCGCATTAAAAAGTGAAGCACCATCAGCCCAGGTGAGCCCGCGTTTCATTTGCACACCCAGGCTTCAGAAGAGGGAAGACACAGGTCGCTGCAGGAGATGAAATGCAAGGTCACCGGAGTGAGCAGCACCCCTCCCACTGCTTCCCTCCAGCCCCCTCCTGCCGACATGAGCAAGGGGAAGCACAGCACCCCGTGGACCCACTGGAAAAGTAGTGAATGAGTGGAACAGGCTGCCCAGGGAGGTGGTGGAGTCACCATCCCTGGAGGTGTTCAAGGAAGGTGTGGACGTGGCACTGCGGGACATGGTTTAGTGGGCATGGTGGGGTTGGGTTGATGGTTGGACTTGGTGGTCTTACAGGTCTTGTCCAACCTTAGTGATTCTGTGAAAAGTCCACCCCAGCAGGTAGTTTTACGACCATCTGTGTTATGTCAGTGCTGGAGAACTGCAGCTGGGACCTGGTCTGCCTGGCGGAGCCCCACAGTCCTCCCACAGCATCGTTTCTTATCAACTGCATGCAACCCCCCCAAAAAAGTGTATTTTCCTAAAGCCATATTTCATGGACCCTGCAAAAACAAGCAGTGAACCTGCTGGGTACTGGTCACCAGTACCCCTGTACTGGTCAACAAAATGCAATTTCAGTCTTTAGCCCTCTCTCCTACAATAGTATGTGTAAAAGACGCATAAAAATTAAAAATAATCCCTAAATTTGAAAGCAGATGTGCAACTTCAAGTTCATTAAGAGAGCAGAGTTAGGCACACACATCTGTGGTAACACCATCTACTTTTGGTCCATCTGCATTTGCTATGTCAAGAGAAAAATTATCTTTTTCAACAGATTTGAGTGCTTTATTCCCAGCGTATTACCTTAACCGCAAGCTCCTGTCCCCATGCATTCACTTTAAACAAGTCTTTTGAGTCCACAGAGGAGCGAATCCAGCCAAGTCTTCTAAGACATGAGCTTCTTCATTGATCTCACTGCATTATAAATAATTTCCATAGAAACTGGAAATATCCCCTAAACCAACAGAGGCTTCCTTATTTCCAGCAATTATCTTAAGGTCTGATTTGCATTTTAAATGTCACCTGTATAAATTAAAACTGTTTACTGCTAACACTGTCATTATTCTGAGTCATCTGGCAATAGCCAGCTACAGACTGGTTTTGTTTCCTCCAGAAAGCTCTACTGCAAGTACATCCCCCGAAACGCTCGCTGGGGCTGTCTCCTCCAGACGCCGGTGCCTGGCCCCTTCTGCAGGCAGTTCAGCTATAAAACGTACTGTTTTTCCCTGGTCCCTTGCTAATTCTGGCAGTACACCTACTTCAGAATGTCACTTGGGATATGTTTTTAAGCTGTTGCTGCAGATTACGCAGCTGATCTTCACTACTGAAAGGACGTACAGGTAACAACAGCCTCCGGTATTTTCAGGCAGCAGTTTGGATTCTCCTACAGTCATTTTTTAAGTTATAAATAATTTTTTTTCTTATACTAAACTTTCATGAAAAAGAGAAGGTCTTCTCCCCATTTGAAAAGTTTGAAAGCACTTAATGAAAATAACTCGGGTAACCAACTGGCTGTGCCCTTAATGGACAACTATCAAATTGGTTGGCTCCCAGTTCAGGCTGGAAGTCCCCTACCAACCCACACTGCACGTAGGTTAGGTAAATCCTGAATTAGGCTCCGTTTCCTTGCCCGCGAGGCTCTGTACCCTGCTTCACAGCCACCAGATTTGGCTCATGGACAATACTGCTTCTAATTCCAAACGCTAAAGCCAGCAGAAGGCAAATCGTTCGCTGAAACCCCACCATGCTCAGACCAACACCCTGTAAACTTCAGGTGGGGGAAGAACAGACCCCAACCCCCCCCACTGATATCACACAGATAAGAATAAGCAGCAGTGATGATTTGCAGGTATACCACATCTTCTCATCCTCTGACCTGGAAAGGTTTTATAGAAACGAGAATGCATTTGGTCTAATCCAGCCCGATGGCAGAGTTGGGGTCAAGGCCTTTCATTTCAACTCGTGCAATGCCCTCACGCCCCTGGGCATAAATCAGAGCACGTTTCACCTGCAGCTTCAAACCCTTACTGCTGAGGAACATCTCCCCAGCGTTTTACTAACAGCAAAGTCCCTTGAAGAGAAGAGAAGCTAGAAGTGTAGGTCCTGACCACCTGCGAAGCCCCTCCGATGGTTGGTTGGTCATCGCATTCCCCCTGTTTTTTATGATATCATTGTAACAACCTGCAACATTTTTCTTCAATTGTTATTCTGGGTTTTTCCACCCTTCACTCAAATTCTGACAGTTTTACTTGTCTGCACCCAGGACTGAAAACTGAAGAGGAGCTGCTAAAATCACAATTCCTTCCTGGAAATTAAAAACTGGGAGGAAAGACACGTTCCTTAAACATTCACAAACCAAACATTTCCATTAAAAAAAAAAAAAGGCAGAAACATTGAAGATCTTGGAGACCTTCCCATGAGGTCTGAGACCCACCTCCGCATCCACAGCTGTGCACATGCGCACCGGAGACAGAACATCCCCCCTCTTGTTTCTGAAAAACAACAGCAACGCTTTTTCATCTTTCTTCTCAGATGCAGCATAAGCGGGTATCAGCGCCCCACAAGGTTACTAACTAATGTCCTTCAACATAACTGTTCAGGAAAATTATTATTCTAAGGAAGTTTATGAAATCATTATTTTGTCCGACTTTCCAGTTCAGCTTAGAGATCAATCTAGGTGAACTAATTTCATCTCCCCAGTGATTAAATGCTTCACATTAATATCACCCTGAGAAGGTAAGTTCAAGAAGCCTATTTTTTCAATCCCTGGAATAATTAGATCTTGAGAATAATTTTGTATCTCCTTGGCTTTCTCCAAATTCGTTATTTCTTAAAGAAGCTTTCCTCCACCTTCTGTTGCCATCTGTCCTAATAGGCAAAACAGCATTTTAACTCTGGGTTTACAGAGTAAATAAACTAGAAAAGCAATGAAGAGCCAGGCTCAGAGAGCTGAAGTGATTTACACCAGTAGCACTCAGCAGGGCCAGGACACAGTCTGGAACGTACCCCGTTCTTTAACAGCACAGTAGAAAATATCAAAGTCAAGGTTGTTTTCTTTGCCATGTAAGTCATCAAGAGAAACAGATCTTGCCAAGCAGAAGACAACTTTCGATAGGTATGACCTTACCGCACAGCACTTGCCGATTTTCCAGTGATGCCGGCGAGGCGCGGTGGCTCTCAGAAGGTGACTTCTGACCTCCCGCGTCCCTGGGAGGGAGGGCTCGGGACCCAGCAGTGAGAAAAGTTGTTAAACCCATTGATGTCTTCAGAAGTTAGAGAAGTTAAATACATGCAAGATTACTAAAATTAATGAAGATCCTGGAATGAGCTTGAGGCTCTGGGGCCCCGTGCAGAGCAGACACCTCTCCATCTACAAACGCTCTGCACACCAACACCAGGGAGATGGCCTTGGGGATCCAATGCCTCAAAAATGCACAGGGACTGCTTTTGTCCATATCAGAGGACTTTGTGCAAAGCCCTAACTTCAAAACGTATCCTATCTCAGGCTTTTATTCCCCTTTTCCTAAAGCTTATGCTGTAATTTTCCACCACAAAGTCTCTGAATCTTCCTTCAGGGAGGATGCCTTTGACCGGTGGTGGCAGGGCTCTCTGCCGGGGCTGGAGAACAGCATTTAAGGTCTGATTGGACTCAATTCTTCAATATCTGTAACATGAAAACGTCACTTAAAGAGGAACACTCCATCTGTCCTTGCGGAGTCCCCGCAGACAGACCAACACCCTGTCAGCAACCCTTGGAAATTCTGCTCCAGGGCTTGGACCGCCGGCACCGCCCAGCCCGCAGGGCCCCGTACAAGCCTGCTCACCGAAGCACGACCTTCGCGTTAAATACAGCCCAAAGTGGCAGCTGAAACCGAAGTGCTTTCCTTTTAACCCGGCAGTAGCCTGCCAGCACCGAGCCTTGACTGCCGGTAAGGCAGGCAGCAAAGGAAGGGCAAGGATGGCAAGGAAACTTTGCGGAGGGATGCTATGCCTAAAAAGCATCCCATTTTAGTTTTCTTTTTAAGCTATTAGAACTGACACAGAAGTTGTTAATTACGTCTTTGTTTCCTTTGAGGGCTCTCAGCTCGATTAATTTGTATAAAGCACCGAGGTTCCAGTTCAATCTTAATGACAAGGTCTCCCTTCACATACCACCGATTCCAGCCAGCGCTTAATTTTAATGATAGTTAAATGACAGTTATATACTGCACACACTCTGCTTAGGAAGCACAGTGTGAAATTTCCGCTGTGATTTACAGCACTGTAGATCTTATCTTTCAGACGTGAAGCTATGGCGGTGTGTAAGTTAATTGCACTGACTTCTATCAGGAAACATTTCCAAGGACCTGGTGGGAGCCACTTTGTTTCACCATTGTTCGCATGGAGACATCCCACATGGCAAGTCCAGCGTTGCGCTGACCTATAATCCCAGGATTTCTTAATACCTTCAACTTGCAGGAAACATGACTGACAGGAGTTTTTCTTTCGGTAGACTGGGATTAAATCCGTGCGTAGAGATAGGGGAACAGCAGGGCAGAAATCCCATCTTTCATATGAATCGCCACATTTCTTCATGATCTTTAATGGCAGAGAACATTAGGGCATGTTGGTCATTATGGTCTCAACCCTGTTTGGGGTTTTTACGCATGACCAGAACAAAACCAGAGGAATAAACCAAAAAATAATAGCAGATACTTATTTATGCTCAATTAAAAAAAAGTTTTAAAGTCACTATTATGCAGAGTTCACCACTCCTTTAGGCAAAAGGAAGATATCCTTTTGATATCATCTGATTTATCCTTATTTATAAAGCAAAAGTTGTTATTATTTGCTTTGAAATAGCACCTGGGGCTCAGCTCCCTTCCCCTCCAGGGATCAGGCTGTGCAGGGCGATGCGATGCTCTGGCCGTAGCAGGGAAAGCTGCTCCCTATAAGTACGCTTACGGGCTTATACGGCACCACGTTTCCCCAACAGCTGCCCTTGCACGGCAATGCATGGGTTTATAACGGTTATACGCACCATTTAAAGTGAGAAGCAGCCTAGCCAACTCCTCGGAGAAACAGGAGCCTCCCAGATGATCGGTCAGAGCCGCAGCCCGTGCCCTGCTCGGAGCCAAGGCGGCTCCAGCCCCTGCGTTAGGGCACTGCCCTCTGCGGACACACCAGGCGGTGGGTGACGGCGGGGTGACAGCGGGACAGGGCGCAGCACCGCACTGCTGCGGCGGTGGGGTCCCCCTGCCCCACGCCTTGCTTGAGCCATAGCTGCAGTGGGGGTTGCGATGGCTGCATCCAGCTTGAGTCGGACCTTGGAGGAGGCGGCTGGGAACACAGTAGCCAAAGGCTGCCTGGAGCAGCGACCGGATGTCTCGTTGGTATGCAAATACGACTATAAATCCATCATCTTACTCTATAAATAGTGGACAGCCCAGGGCCCATTGAGCTCTCCTGCACGGCAACGGGCTGCACGCCAGGATCTCCCCTTGAGTAGGGACGCCCCTCAAGGTTACTCCTCGAGGTTGAGAGATTCCTCGCTGCAACAGATTCTCGGTACGTGACTGAGAGCATGCCAAACTTTGAAACCTTAGCTAAGTGATATAAAGGATTGATTGCGCATATATAATCCTTTAGACATAAACCGTTGACCAAGTCTGGGACTAGGTTTGGATCCAGGCACACCCGGACTCCTCTCTGAGAAGGTGTTTAGAACGCAGGGGGGTCCTGCCTGAACCTCACGACTCAACGGGAGGGTCTCCCTGACAGTTTTGTCTGACCCTGTCCTCCATGCAGTAAATAGTCCAAGCGTACCTTGCCATCAAATCTTGCTAAACCACTGTCGCGTTTATCATCAAACTTTGTTAAACTTCTCTTAACTCACTATTTTACATCAATAAAACATGTTGTGACTTCTCTCCTACCAGTGCAGCGCACTCTCTCCCCCTCTGCCCACAGCAGCTGCCCTGGGACACCCAGCAGCAGCACCGCCGCAGGGGCAGCCGCCACGGGGGAGCTCCGTTCCACCCCCTCCTTCTCTTCTTTCTTTCCTTTTTCTCTCTCTCTTCTCTTGAGCGATTTTAATTTTTCAAAGCTTTTATAAATCCAGGTTCAGAAGCTCTTACAGACCCCACTCAGGGCTTGCAGCACGGCTGATTAGGATTGCGTTCATTGAGTTCAACCGTATGATCCTTACAAACCGCAAGAATCTAGGGTTAGAGTAGCCGTATCGATTGCTGCCTTACCGATAAAACATCATTTTATAAAAATACATCCCGCACACATCACCCATATTGAGTTCCAACCCCAGGATTACCTCTCCCTCCACAGGTCCCAAAGCTATCCCGATTTCCAGGGCAGTCACTGAGGCCCGCAGCCGCAGGAGCCGCAGGAGCTGGGCTTTCGGAGGGGAAAAGCTCCACCGACCTGGCTGCTCCAGCAGACCAGGGCACCTGTGTTTCCACAACAGGAGCTCACCCCAAACTGCAGCCAAACCAGAGGCTAATACTGCTCTGTTTCAGCATAATGTGCCCTAATATGTTTTTGTTTAATTTACCTTTCATTTTTACAAGGCAATGCAACTTTCATAACCATGCATTCATTATCATTTGAGTTATCCCTCCAGGAAATTACGCTGGAGAATCTGAGAACCAAAGATAAATTACACATTATAATTATAGTGGCAAGCTCACAGCTACGATAGCCTGAAGTTGCAACAGGGAAGCTATAAAACAGGCACGGGTTAGTGCTGCTGGTAGCCAAAGAAAGTGAGACCAGACCCCAAAGCCTCCCTGTTAAGAAAACAGAAACAACAACGTGACTGTGGTTCAACAGGAGTCAGAGCATCGCACTGCGAAGGATTGCAGTTTGTCTCCCTGTTCAAAAAGGGACACATGAAGGGATTTAAGATTAAATTGCTGTCGAGTATTTGCTCCGAGGGCCATTCTCATCTGTTTGTATATAATGTCATTCAGTGCAGCTGAAACAAATTCCTAGTCATCAGGTTTTATGTTCTTTTTCCAAGGTTTGAGTGAAACATAATGGGTCACGCTGACGTTTTCTCCGAATTCCCCTGGTTGTGGCATGCCCACTAGTACCAAGACCAGCAGACCTCCTCTGAAACCAGCATTTCCCCATCAGCACCAGCAGCGTGAAAGCAACAGAAGCGCTTTTACGTGTACAGAGGCATAAGCTTATCCCTGAAGCCTCTTCACTTACCTCCCAAGAAACTCCTGCTTTTAAGCTGTTGTTGATATTTGGAACGGAAACGATAAAAGGCCCAAGAATCCAAAGTGTGTAATAACTGGTGCAATTCAGGAAGGACAAGTGGCTGCAGAGCTGGGAATGACACCTGCTTCCAGGGACCAAGGGCTGCCAAAGCGGCCGGAGGAGCAGGAAGCCACCCGGACTCTCAGAGCGACGCAGGTTTCCGCAGGGGCTCTCTATTCCTCCTTTCTGCTCAATGACTGTAGCTGGAAGTATAAAATAACATTATATTTTTGACCAAGAGAAGTATCAGTAAGAAGACCTCACAGCACAGACCTCAAAGAAGTCCTTAATCTGACAGTAAGGTCTAAAATAGTGTTTAAAAATCATAACCTCTAAATTAAAAAGGCAAGTATACACAACCTGCAGTATTGATTAAAACCCCACAGCTTTATCACCAGGTAATTGCTTCACGATCCAGTTTTCAGCAGCACAAGCCTCAAACTTCCTGAATAGGAAATTTTAATTCCAGGGTACTGCTAATTCATTGTGTCTGTTACTGCTACATTATAAAAGCTAATGCAGTATCTCTACAGGCGTGACATTTTTCTTCTGGGCTCTGCCTCAGTTCATTCCCCCATTTCCAAGTGACAAAACCCGCATTTTCCTGCCCCTGAGGTGCACTTCTGCGTTTACGCTGCTTTGAGCTCTCACCAAAGAGCAAATTTTTTAGCTGCTAATTATAAAAGGTTATGGGGAGTACCATGCTCCTGCCCTTCTGACCAAAGTCCCTCCAAACCCACACTCCTCCTTTGGGGTCCAACTGCAGGTACATGACAGACCAAGTGACTCGGGAGCGTTTCCACATGCCGTCAGTTCACACACACCCGTTACAGAACCACAGAATCACTGAGGTTGGAAAAGACCTGTAAGATCATCAAGTCCAACCATCACCCCAACCCCACCATGCCCACTAAACCATGTCCCGCGGTGCCACGGCCACACGTTCCTTGAACAACTCCAGTGATGGAGACTCCACCACCTCCCTGGGCAGCCTCTTCCAGTGCTTTACCACTCTCTCGGGAAAGACATTTTTCCTAATATCCAGCCTGAACCTCCCCTGGCGCAACCTGAGGCCATTTCCTCTTGTCCTGACGCTAGTCACTTGGGAGAAGAGACCAACACCCACCTCCCCACAACCCCCTTTCAGGTAGTTGTAGAGAGCGATGAGGTCTCCCCTCAGCCTCCTCTTCTCCAGACTGAACAACCCCAGCTCCCTCAGCCGCTCCTCATCAGACTTGTGCTCCAGACCCCTCACCAGCTCCGTCGCCCTTCTCTGGACACGCTCCAGCACCTCAATGTCCTTCTTGGAGTGAGGGGCCCAACACTGAACACAGCATTCGAGGTGTGGCCTCACCAGCACCAAGTACAGGGGCACGATCCCTTCCCTACTCCTGCTGCCCACACTGCTTCTGATACAGGCCAGGATGCCGTTGGCCTTCTTGGCCACCTGGGCACACTGCCGAGATTCACGAGCTGAAAGTGATGTTCAGCAGTTGACGCTGCTGCAGCCGTGTCCTCAAGAGCAGAAACAGCAGATAAAAATTCCTTTGTTGTCGTTATATCAGAAATTCTTTACATTTACAGACGCCCGTGCAGTGAAGGCACCAACACTTCATTCTCCCAAGCAGTGACGACGGGCAGCAACCACCCAGTCTGAAATAAGTGCTATCCTAGAAGATGAACTGGTGTAAGGACCTTTCCCTCAGCACAACTACGGGGCAAATCACGGTTTTCAGAAGCCTTAAATGTCCATCTGTTATTTATCTGTCTTTTAATCCATTTCTTAATGAATCAGGATTTCTTAGGAAAAAAACGTCAGTTCTGTGATGATAACGATCTGAGAGTTGTAGCATTACTATGGAATTTTTTATACTACAGAGCAGCTGATCCAGCAATAACATCTCTTGTTTTGAGGTTCTGTGATAACTGGCAACACAATTACAATAATATATACAACTTTAAGGGGTTTAATTGTTATTTTACAGTCACTTACCTTTATTTAAAACTAAGACTATCACCAAAGCCAGTCACTCAGAAAGAAATGTCAAGCTGCCTAATGACTTTATTATTATTTTTTATTTCCCCACAATGTTTTCCCTTCACATAGCCAAGCCCAGGACCCAGTAAAGTCAATAGCAAAAACACCCGCTGACAGCAAAGACGGCTGCAGTTTGTAAGACTTTATGCACAGTGTCATCAGGATTATTTTCCTCGGACCACCATCTGACAAACTGTGGCACTAAAGGATAATAAATCTTTTCTTGTTGCTCAGAAAAGTGATCTCCCTCTTGAAGGAGCAGTGATAAATTACACAGAACCCCCCTCTCAGAGCATCCCTACCTGAGCTCCAAGGTTTGAAACATCTGTCTACGCCTGCACCACTTTTGGTTTGTACCAGCCCTGCTGTCACTTGCTGGTGACATTCGGCAGAAGCTACGGGACAAGGAGGGAACCTGCGTCTGCCCGTGATTGCTGCCATTAATCGCATGATTAATGGCATTTTTCCACTATGAATTGCCATTGGAACCATTTTTGACTTCCCCTGGGGCTGGAACGCTACTTAACACCTCTTATTTTTCTCTGCCTTTTGTTGTTTGTACTTGTCTAATTTTTGTTTTCATGTTGCATCCACTGATAAATATCTTTTAACCAGAGACTAGAGTCTCCCGTTCCTCAAAACTAACTCAGCCGCAAGCTGTTGCACCAGAAGTCAGCCAAACCACGGGCCTAACCTAAGGACTCCGCTGCCGCGCTCGCCTGCCCAGTCGCCTCTGTCCCCAGGGAAAACAAGCTCCTGCTTTCAGCCGGGAGCCGGCATGCAGCGCTCGGTCCCCGGGGTGGCTCCGGCGGCAGCTGCCCAAGCTCATCTCCAAAACCCCTCCACGCTTTCGAGCTATAATCATAAACGTTATGACACGAGAGGGTGAAATACATAAAAAGAGATCCTCTGGATTCTTTCAGTATTAAAGCCTCAACACTGCTCCTGCAATGAATTCGCTGAACTTTTATCGCAGCAAATCCCAGTGAAATCCCTGGCCCTGGGCAGGAGGAAGAAGAGGCTAAGGCAATACACTGGAAAACAAAGCAGAGCCTTATTTATCACACCCCTCCTGTAACGCACGCGGCGGCACCACTCCATCCAGCACTAACCTGTTCAAAACCTGTCGGGACCAAAATAATTACGCACCAGGAAACATGGGGGCAGGGAGGGGACGGATGCATTCAGAATGCGCAAATTCTTCAAAACTACGTCTTTTTTGAAGAACACCTTTGGGATGGCGGCAGGTGTAGTCCCCACCCGAGCCCCCCGCCGCCCCAAGCCGGGCTGTCCAGCCCCAGGGACGGGACCAGCGCTTCATTTACAGAGATTTTTTTTTTTCTATGAAAACTGGTACGCAGTGTATCAGACTGGGTTTTTTTAATAGTAATGCAAAATGCCTGGAATAAATTGATTTTGCTGCTCCTGTATTTATTATGCAGGAAGAGTTGTCTCTAATTAGATAATATTAGATTTCTTGGCTCACACAAAGCAGTTCTGAAATAAGACTCTCATTATTGATGGGACAAACCATACAAAGAAACCGAGCAGGGTTTAATAATGCAGAAAAATATTAAAGGGAGAAAGGTTTTAATTCTTAATAAGTGGATCCATGGGTTTCATTAACCAGTGTTCAAGATATTTTTTTTAGGGTTGCTTTTATTACCTAATTAATTAAAGCCTGACCAATAAGACAGATTAATCTAGTGGAATCGCATCTTGTATTAATAGCAATACTAATTAATCACCAAACTGAAACATCCCTCACTCGCTGAAGAGAAATCTTTCCGGTGTTAAGCTAGAGAGAACACTGAAAACGGAAGGGTAAGGATGGGCTGAGCATGTTTTTTTCCCCAAAACGTGGTTTGGGGGAAGCTGGGAGGTGAAGGCAAAGCTGCAACCCTGCCAGTGAGCGGGACCAGTGACGTGGGCTGCGACGCGCGTGTGACATCACGCCCCTGCCATTCCACACAGGTCTAGCATCACCCACAGCGGATGAAGATGGCCAGCCCCGCTGACAACAGCCGAACTTCAGAGTTTTATTGTTTTAGAGTCTCCAGGGCTTTTGTGATCAGCAAGGAAACACGATCCTGCAGGCAGACACACGGGCAGGTAAAAAGGGCGTGACAGCTCCTGCCGAGCACCGACACATCTCCTCCAGTTCGCCGTGGCATTCCCACGCATCAACCCTGCAAAAGTCATGCGCTTGTTTTGCTAACAAGCAGGCAACCAAAATATAAATACGCATTCAGTTGGGGATCGTCGGGATCACATTACAGCACAGGTCAGCCATGAAATTACTACTGTATATTTTTAGGGCTAGTGCATGCTAACAGACAAGGTCTATTTGTTTTTCTTTACCATCGTGCTCATTACCAAGTTGCTTCCCTGGTTCAAAAGGTTCTGGTGTTCATTGGTGTTGTGTCAGTAGCAAAACAAATTCAGGTGCAGTAATCCTCCAAACCTAATAATTGTGTGTCAACAGAAGTGAAAGGCTACATTCTTCACATTATGAATAATACATTTTTAATAGCGTTTTCATTTCTGAAGTTTTAAATGTATCACCTTAAACCCCTTTCCACAGTCCCATCCTTGCTTTGCCCCTGTGGGTTATGTCTCAACGCAAACACATTCCCAGGATGAAGGCAGCCAAGACCATACTGAAACACGCAGGGGACCCTATATTTTTTTTAAATGACCGTGATCTCCATTCATACATGAACTGCCTGAACTTCGATGAATCTCAAAATTTAACATCTGACCTCCTTTCCTTCTCCTTATCGCACATTTTCAGCCAGCACCAGATGCTGAGATTTCAGGCTGTTTTAAGACGAGAGCCATCTCAGGAGCTGAGGAGTCATTAACCTTATCACAGCATCCCCCATTAGCAGCTGCTTCACAGCAGCTGCAGAGCCACAACACTCATTACGCCGATGTTTGTGATTAAAGTGGATTTTGAAGGATTCGGACGGCTGCAGTCCTGCCACAGTGCCTGGGGCTGCCCCGAGGAGAACATCAGGTTCAGATCCCATCCCTCCTGTACAGTCAGCACCACTCACTGCAGCCTCCGTGGTCACAGTGAAGATCCCAGGCTGGTTGAGGCTGGAGGCACCTCTGGGGACTCCTGGTCCAACCCCCCAGCTCAAGCAGGGCCACCCAGCGCCGGGTGCCCAGGACCATGTCCAAATGCTTCTGAGTGTCCCCACGAATGGAGACCCCACCGCCTCTTTGGGCAACCTGCGCCAGTGTTCAAAGAGGAGGAGGAAGGTGCAAAGCACCCATGCAAAGAACTGACTTAACTCATCCCACCAATTTGCACTGGGAGGCAAGGCCCCCTGGGACCTCCCAGCTGCACACACCGGATTTTAGATCTTCATTTGCAGTGTCCTCTCAGGAGCATGAGACGAGGAAAAGGGACATGCACTCACCCGAATTTTCTAATGATCAGGATTTTTTCCCATCGACGGGTTGAGCATGAACAGAGCGTTTCCAGCCCATCTGCCAGTGTCTGATCAAGGCGCCCCGCGTCCTGCTCCCACCAGGCGATCACAGGTACGAAGGGTTGTACCGAACAGGTTTTATTCAAGGTTTCTTCTAGTTGAAGATTGGGATGCTGCTATTGTTTGAGCTCCACATGGGTTTGGCAGCTGCCGAAATCTGAGGAGAGGTTTTGGGAAGGCTGCCCTTCCAGCTCCCCTGCAGACAAAGATGAGGAAGCTGAAAGCCAAGCTGTAATAGAAGCAGCAGAGAGAACCTTCCACCTACTCCAAGGCACAATAGCATCCTTGCCATAATTCAACTACTTTCAGGAATTTTACCCATCTGGAATGAAAAGCATCAATTCCAGTTCCTTAAGGAGCTTTTCTCTGGGTTTTTTGCAGGTCAGTGCCCACCGGCTCTGGCTGGTGGCTGCAGCGGCAGCAAGCAGTGATCAGCTCCCGCACAGCCCGTGAAACGTCCGGAGCTTCTCTGGCTGAGCCGCGGGGGACAGGACGGGGACACCGCCACACACCCCGCAGGTGGCAATACCAAAGCCTCTCGTTTCCAGCATGCCCCAGCCGGGATCTCCACCGCTTGCTATCTGGGAGAGCGGCCGCCCAACCTCAGTGACCCGGCGAGCATAAAACTGCCATCAGAGCATCACTGGCTATGATCGCAGCTTTGCATAATGTCACGCAACCTGCTCTGCCCTGGCGCGCAGCAAGGGACTGCAGCCTGTTCAGTCTCCAATCATTGTGCAATCGGGTGCAAAATGCACTGGCTGGGGCTTATAGAGGAGGGAAAAAGAGAGGAAAAAAATTGGAAAAAAGAAAAAAAAGCTAGCAAAAAAAACCCCAAACCCCAGAACCCCAACTCTGTTGGATCTGATTTTTCTTTCACTGAATTATGGATTAATTATTCTTATTACACTCCGCAAAGTACCATAGTGCTTAATGACAGCACATTAAAATGGCAAAAAGCCTACTGATGTGCCTAAAATGCAGATCCAGGCTCTGCTGTGGTGTGTCTGTGCTGCACTCAGCTGCGGGGATGGAAGCAAAAGGAAAGGAGGAGTAATCACTTACAAAAAAAAAAAAAATCTCTAACTACTGCATAATTTGTTTTTTCATTAACAGCATCCGAGAGCAAGGGGATATTTGTTCTATTAAAAATGCTTATTTAAAAACTCCTTTTAGAGTTAATTTTTCCTCCTGAAGGCTGCTTTAAAAATCAATCTCCTCCGTGAAAGAGGAGGAAAAAGCAGTATTTTTTCAAAACAGAGTTTTGTATTTCATCTGAAGTTAACAAAACACAGCTCCTTGACAAAAACATGTAATGCCAGATTGCTAGCACTACCGTTACATGATGAAGATAATTGATTCATGGTACTTTTCAAGAGCTATTAATGTTAAGAATTACTTATTCCACCAAATGAACATTATAAAAAATTAATAGCATGCAGATTGCCATTATTGAAAAAGCCTCTGGGCCTTACAAGGCAAGTAAATTCAATTATTCAAAAATATTAATAAAGTCTTTCTTTTTTTTTTTCTTTTTTTTCCCCCCTCCATTTTTCCAATCCTTTTTTTCATGTTTTTGGAGCACCTGCCTCAAGTCTGCAAATGCCACTGCATTTTGTGATCTGCCTCTAAAAACGTCCAACAACGTCCTCCAAGGCGAAGTTTGCCAAGGGAGCCGGCAGTACGATCTCCGCTCTCCCCAGGGGCAGGGGAGGTGGCTGGGGCACTCCCACCCCCACTAATGGCTCTTCATGGAGGCTGAAATACACTGGTGAGCAGCAGCACGCTCAGGAAGCTTCTTTACACGTATTTTTCATTTGAAACGGTGGGTGAAATAATTTAAGTATCCACTTGATGAATGCTTACACTGAGCTGCGAAGAGCTGCCTCTCCAGGGGGGAAGAGAGATGGGCAGGGGGCGAGAAAGGTCTGAACCTCCTCCAGCTCCTTCCCTGACCCAGTAAATCCACACCTGATCAAAAAGCACGGACCGTTGCTCGTCCCAGCTGTCCCAGTCCACCCAGCCACCACGGCAGCTCCTACCCTGGGTCTGTCACGCAGTGCCATCAGTAATGCTCCTGCCTGTGACTTGCGCAGCTCACAAGAGGTCGGTGCATCTTCACCGGTTATGGGCTGGGACATACAGGTTCCTTTTTCACCCTTATTAGCAATACCTAAATAAAAAATGTCTTTACAGAACTTCATAGAGTTACTATTTTAAGAATCAAACCTGCCATGTCCTCCTGGAAAACAGGAGCAACCAACTCTCATCACTGGAATGCCAAGTTGTGCTGATAAGGCTAGAGCAGCTCTCCCAAGCTGTCATCTTCTATAGCCGTGCAGAATTTAAGGCAACAGAAAGTGCATTATCTTTGGGGAGGGGAAAAAAAAAAAAAGATGTTTTTCAATATAATCTTTCCAATCAAATGGCCTTCTCATCAGTATGAGTTAAGTAGGGGACAAATAAGGCAAAAGTAGTACAACGCAGCTTTCAGCAAACACTCGCTGATCTTTTAGGTGAGTAAACAATGTAAGTGGTTTCTGCGCTCACGGGGAGAAGCACAGTGAGGGAGCGGTGCGGCTGGGACGGGCTGCTGGCAGCACAACGCATCTTTGCTTTTCACACTCATCTTTCCTTAATGCTTTGCAGCTCCCCCCAAAGGAGAAGCGGTGTTCCACAAAGCTATAAAACTACATTTTCCAGCACTCCACCTTCAAGATATTACTGTTGTCTTGCTGCTATACAACAGACAGAAATCTTCAAACAGTGGCACAAGAGTGGTCTCTGGTGGAAGCAGATCAGATCTACAACATTGCCACCAAACGCAGAGGAACCCAAGCCAAAGACCTTTGTCCACCGCTACCAGAAATCACTTCTTTTGAGCCGTTAATACTAGGTTAGCCTGATGCAATACAGCCTAAAAAACCAAGTTCTTATGCACATTTTCAGACTTCAGCTCTTTTATCACATACGATCTTACTGTACACAAATCTGCCAGAAAACCAAGAATGGGAAGAGTGGCTTTTCTGGGGTATTTTCTTAAATGTGGAGTTAAGAGAAACTACAATCAAAACACTCGGTCTCACTTCAGAGCTGTAACTCACTGACCAACCGTCTGACAGCAGATAAGGAAGCAAGATAAGGAAAGACAGCAAATAGTAGCTCAGGGCAGTAATACCACTAGTAAATACGCAAGCACAGTGAAAACATTAGAGCTCTGGTTCTTTCCCAAAATCAGGGTTTCAGCCCACTCACGCTTACTTCAGAATTGAGACTTAGAAGTCTGAACCCAGCAAAAGGAGCATTAGATGGGCAAAAATCTCATCATCCAAAAATTCAGAAGAACTTTAAAAACATTACAAAAATCCAGTCACTCATGTTCAGTAGTAATTTCCTTGTAACTTGGAGTTTGATCAAGACAGGCAACAGAAAGTGCCCTGTCAGCTTCAACAGCCTTTGAATCAGGACTACAAAACAGAAAACAACAGAAGAGATAATGTGAATCAAAGAGAAAATGCATCCAGGGGGGAAAAAAAAAAAAATATCCAAGTGATGGTCAGATAGCTTGTTTCCACATTCCTCTGTTTTAAACACAGCATGAGCTATTTCCCAGGGTACAGTTACGCATAGACCAGAAAAAGCCCAGCAAGTTTCTCGGTGCAGAATTCTCACCTGCACTAGGTTCTTCATGGACCAACTTGGAGAAAGCAGTATTAGGAAACACCAGCAAGTAGGTTAGTACTTACTCAGACTCAGCTACCCGCTCGTGAGGCCAGCAGCTTGATGCCACCACACTTCATTTCTTCATTCCACATCAAATCACTGCTTTCAGCACAGGCTACCCCTCGAATCATTATGCAGGGAAAATGAAAGGGCGACGGAGGGAGAAAAAGCAGCTTTTTGTTTTGGAGGTGCGGTGGTTTTTTTTATTTTCCTGCAATAAGTAGCCATCCCTTGTTCTAATTAGATGAAAATCCAGCACACATAAGAAGGCATCTCATGTCTAGTAACCAAGGCAGATGAAGCTGGCAAGAAAGCCTTCACCGGAGACTAACCGCTTCTCCAAATCATTAACTTATTTTGTGTGCTATTGCAAGGATATGTTTGAGAAGTCTCATTTCCCCCAGGGAAAATAAAAGCGATCTCTTGCGCACCTCAATTATGCGTTTCCCAGCTAATCAGGTCTAAGGCAAAGAGGGAGCCAAGTTATCCTTGGAGACAAAGAACTGTTAAGTTCTGGTTGACGCAGTCTTCTCCTTCCTCCCCAAAATACCCAAGCAGCATGCCCAACCTCTAAGAAAGAGCAGTAACACGGTATTTGCTGTAACAGACAGCAATGCTCTTAGCAGCAACAGCTCATGACTAAGGTCGTTCATAAAAAAACTGAATTCCCAGTCTACCCTCTTTGGGGCACCCAGTCAGAGACCTACATTCTCCACACACAAGACTGCCACAGACGCCTACAACAGAACTAGAGAACTGATCGGGGAATTTTGTTATGGAAGTCCGAGGTCTTCAGCTCTTCCGATGGGCCAACTTACGGAGAACTTAAAGGAGAGCCACAAATCTGCTTGAACACAGACTTCAGATATGTTTTCCTTTACTCACCCCTACTCCCAGGTCACCCTCAACTGCTGAAGTTCTCCTGTCTGGTGAATGGCAAAGATCAGGTATACACACTCAAATTCATCTTTTCCCTGTGTTTGGGACATGACGTGCAAGCTTCGTGACGGCCTTATAAGAACTACACGATAAGAAAAACACACATAAAAGTTGTCAAATACGCCGTTTTTTAATGCAGATTCGTAAAATTTAAGCTCAGTTTTGAAAATTTAGGACATTTCTTGAAAGAGCATTTGGTCCTCTTAAAAACTTCCCATCCCCAATTAAATACTTCATGGAAAAACAATAATTAAGCATACATTGCATTTTTAATTAGGAAAAATTGATATTGCACATTATACCAAGAAATACAAAAGTCTGTTTCAGCAAGTTATTCCAGCAGTGTTATCAATTTCATTTTGATATCATTGACTTATACAAAAGTGTTAATTTTAGTGCATAACATCTGCCCTGTCACTACGGAGTAAAAACGTATCAAAGCATTTTTAAAACAAAGAGGAAGAAAAATTGGCTCCTTAAAGAATACAAAGCCTTTCACCATGCAGTCAGCACCAGTCTCCTTGTAGACAAAACCCATTCCTATGGAAAGATGACTGTCAGATCACCTCGGCAACGCAAATTTCAATGCAGTTTCTAATGAGAAGCTGACCATACACTATTTGGCACTGTAACTGATGGTCCAAGTCACTAAGGGCTGAAAGGCTGCAATACCTGCCCGTACTGTTCCCATTCTACAGCTACCTCGCACTCTATTTCTGGCAATCAACGAGGGAAAAGCACGGTGGCAGAACAGTTGCGCAGCTTCCTTACAGTCGTGTCATTCTCTGAAGAAAACTCTGAAACAGATCTCTGTGCATAACACTAGGCTGGAACCCTTACCAGGGTTCAGGAGCTTCAGAAGGCACAAAAAAAAACCACTGAGAGGCAATTGCAAGGTATATAACGCACATTCAGAGAGCTAAGCTTGCGACTCAGGGAAAAGTCATTTCCAGAAGCAGCCACCAACACACCTAGGGCAATGTCCATCCCGGCATCCTCTACGCCATGATTTTAAATGGCCTCTTGGGGAATGCTGCGTTTGGCTTTCACACTACCAAGCACTTCTCATCTCAGAGCTACAATTAGAAGATCCGGCCCACCAGCAGCATTTCCGAAAGCCCAGACATTTTTGCTTTCTGCCTCCCTCGGTCAGAACAAAGCACTCCCTTTACGCATCCTCCTGTGCTTCTTTACATGTTTACAAACTGAAGCAAACCTGCATGTCCAAGCAACGTTTACTGGTGAAGAAGCTATACCTTGAACCTCCGCCAATACCTCTTTGGATCGTAACACCTTGTAATTTATGTTTTGCTTTGAAATAGGCAACTAAAACATTCCTGTAATAGGTTTGCAAAGCGAATTCTTCAGGGGCTGGAATTGCCAGCTGCCTCAAATATCAAGGCAACCAATTCCATTGCAATGTTTTGGGAAATCTTAACATATTTCCCTCTCCTCCCTCCAATCCTCTCCCCACTTAAAACACACACAATAAGACTAAGAAGACAGGATTATTTTTTTTTTTTTTGCCTGAACACAAGATCCAACTATCATGGAATAGAAGATTCTACAGTGAAGTCCCTGAGATGCATCTGTATACTAGAAGATTCAAACAATAACCTCTTCAGCACTAACTTCATATTTATTAGAAATGTTTTGAGTTGCAACATATGGTTTATGAAAACCGATGTTGTTATAAGAAGGCGAAAATACAGCAGATCAAGTTTGCCCTTATATTTAAACCTTAATTTAAAAATAATTTTCCCAACAGTAACATTCAACTACTTAAACTGTGGTCAAAGGTAAAAACCATGTAAGCAATGGGGAGCCACTAAATATAAAAAAAAAAAAAAAAGGTGTTATATTTAGAATAAGTTGTTTTGGCCTCAGTTAGTTTGCATCCCTCAGCTTAAATTCAGCCCTGCCTGAACTGCGTTTTTCCTGAAAGTTCACAGTTATTCCTCAAACATATCTGAGCTGTATTTCAAGATGGTGGGATGAAGCAACAGCATTTTTTCACCATTCCTCACTGGAACCAAAAGGCACAGTTCACAGGTACAGCACAGCACCACAGCCAGCATCGATAGCTGCTGCAGCCACGGCCCTGTTACGATGGCACGTACCAAAGTGCCTTGTGGCAGAGGGAAGCTCGCATACTGCAGGCTCAGACCTCTTACTGACTCCATCCCCAGGGTGAAACAGAGGCAGCCCCGTTACTAACTAAACTGACACTGAGAACAAATCCAGCCCACAAGTATTCTTTGGGATGAGCACAGCAGTTGATACTCTTCCAGTATCTTAGGGAGAAAAAAAGAAAAAAATGGAAAAGTCATCTCAGACATAAGTTCCTTTTTAAGTTACTTTGGGATCCACTGTATTTTGTAACCAGCTAATCAGAAATACTTTATCCACCTCCCCAAGCAAGATCAGTTTTTCCTGCTAGTGAAGAAAACTTAAGGCACTAACATATTAATGCTGTCAGGAATGTGAAATAGTTTGTTCTTCATGTACTGTTACACCAGTTCTTAGCAGCATCTCTCCTGAAAAGGCACTAGATACATGGCAAACAATGAAACTTTTGGAACTTCTGCTCAGCTAAGCTATATAAAGTTAGCTGCTTGGACAGCTGAGTGGCTTTGCAATTCCCCTTCCCTCCCGCCCTTTCCCTTACAAAAAAAGGCACCTGATTTGTTTTATTACTGGTTTCTGTAGCCACAGGCTCTTGCGACTGTGCAGTTCTATACAACTGTGTATATGAGGGATATCATGACTATACTGGTAGCTTCTTACATGATCAGGAGTTATCTTTGCAAGATACTATTCTAGATACAGCATTTTTGTTTCAGCAAAACCCACTACCAGTGGGTTCCTACCTGAGTAGTACTTAAGGTTGTGTATTGCTAGTCTGAATAATTCAATGATTAAACTTGGTGTAAGAAATTGCACTTTCCCATTCCTTCCCCAATCCCAAGATCATTTCAAATTAAATACTAGACCCTTTTCTAAAGGGACATTTGTAATACAGCTACAAAGAGGTAGCTAAGTGGCACATGCCAATTTCCTTTTGTGTTTTTTTTTTTTTTTTAAGGTATATTCAGCCTTCATTTGCAACAACATTTTTCATAGGAAGTCTTAAAACAAGAAATCTCTATTCAGGTGGCACATGGAGTTACCACAGTTCAGAAGACGGAACTCGTAAGAGAACTCGATCTCCCTCCATGTCCGTAATTGAAAACTAGCAAGCATGGGGGATACCCAAGTGACTCAGCATATGCAGGTGGGTAGCTGAAGAGGAGAGGAACGTCTACAGCCAAATCCCATGCTCCTCCTGACATACGATAAAAGTTACTCTGAAGAACCGTTCAGATCAAGCCCACCATTCGATCAATCTGTCTCATGTAGTTACTCTTCAATGGCAGTAAGTATCTCCTCTCATCGGGAACTCTGTTACACTGTTAACAAAATGAGAATATTTTTAAGAACTCAAATACGAAAACAGGCAATCCCATACCCTCTGTAATCCAGATTTCCTCCCAGTACAGTAAATTTTACGCAATAGCGCTTTTGGTCCCAACCCTCCCTCGCTCTTTGCAAACTTACAGCACAAAGCACATAAATGAACAGCAAGTGTTTCCTTAGTGCAGCCTGCAAGCTTCCCAATACACATCAAACTACTGCAGCTTGTTATTCAACTGAGACTTCCTTCACTATGACAACTGTGAATGTTTTTTAAAATAATGCTCTTTTTCTGCAGGACTGGGGGGAGGAGGAAAGGAACCAGGCTAGAACCTACTAGCAGAGATTTTTAAAAATCATGCTGTATTAAAAACATATCTGTTTTGGTTGGTGATAGGCACTGGATCCACAGCCCTGTACTCCACTGATGCCTAGCTAAGAAAGGTCACCTTTACATGCCTCAAAATCATTCTGAGGAGAAAAAGCTCTATTTAAATGACCCTCTGCTTTTCTCTTTCCCCATCACAGCAACACTGGAAGATTTTAAGGGCAAAGAAAAGGGGAAGATTAACAAAGAACAACCTAATCACTGCAAAATACTTAAAAGGGGACAGGTTTCACCTTCAACATAATCACTCTCACATTATCCTAATCCATTCATTCCACTACTGAAAGTGTTTTTTACAAGGGAGCTTCCAAGATACTTGACATTTTATAAAGGAAACACTGCAGAGCCCTAAAGTAACACTTCCAAATGGCTCTTTTTCTACTGCCTAACCCAGTTCAACATACATCCCTCCCCTCCAGCCACACAACCAGGAACACTCTGTGTATTCCTTACGTTAGAACTGAAGTTGACTGCCTTTAATTCGTTAGTTTTAATTTTCTCTGCGCTGTCCTCTTCTCCCGGGAGGATGTCTTGCCACAGTGAGTTACGAAAACGTTCATCCACAGACACAATATGTCCCTCAGTAGTAAACATGTACTTATTTCCAGATTTATGCAGTGGATTCTCTTCATCAAACAACTAAACAAGAGATGGGAGACAGCTATAGTACGTCTGCAACATTCTTCACATCAAGTTAAAACGCACAAATGCATTTGAAGGATCACACAAAAAGCATACCTTTTAGTGCTAAATGAGTAAGTACTGTTAGAGCAAATGGAAATAAATAGTCTTAATGCAAGGGATTTATTTTAACAGTTAAAAGGGGAAAGCAAAAGAAAAACTTCTCACACAACTTAAACTGCCTTTACTTTTCTAAGCTCCACTATGCAGGCATTCCTAGGCTGGCACCCACTGTTTCCATTCAGTCACAGATTTATTTGGTTTTCTATGCTAAAGGAGATTGAGAACAGCAGCTTAAGCAGTGTTGGCTCAAATACTTTCTCCTGTGACTGCCAAAGCCTGACGGGGAGAAATCAGAGGCTGCTGCGAGGCAAGCAAAATGGCTGCAAGCAGTGATTTAGCTTAGAGCTGAGCAGTAGCTTCCTTCAGTCTTGCTTCCTCTCCTTTCCAGCTCCCCGCCAAAAGAGCTGCCAGCTCTCCAGCCAGCAGCTGTCCAAACCTCCAAGAGCAGGGTAGGGTCAAAGAAAGAAGAACAGAGCATTCTCTGTTATACTCGGATACCTAAACCCCTCTCTTCCCCAGAGCACAGCACAGTTTCTAATTAACAGTGTCCTGTCTCCTCGCTGTGCCATGTTTGTGCATAGCGCATGCAAGACAGTATCTCTGAAGTGAAGAACATATACATACCAGGTACAAATATTTACATGTTTCACTGAGAAAAAAGCTCTCCATTCGATCTTCCTTTGTCTTCTCTACAACGTGGTGTAATGTGGCATAGCCGCACCTGCAAGATTTAAGATTAGTTTGGGTTTAGCTCCCATGCATTCTGATCTTAGAATCATAGAATCATTTAGGTTGGAAAAGACCTTTAAGATCATCAAGTCCAACTGTTAACCTAACCCTGCCAAGTCCACCACTAAACTATGTCCCTAAGCACCTCATCCACATGTCTTTTAAATACCTCCAGGGATGGTGACCCAACCACCTCCCTGGGCAGCCTGTTCCAGTGTCTGACAGCCCTTTCAGTGAAGAAGTTTTTCCTAATAGCCAGCCTAAACCTCCCCTGGCGCAACTTGAGGCCATTTCCTCTTGTCCTATCGCTTGGGAGAAGAGACCAGCACCCACCTCTCTACAACCTCCTTTCAGGTAGTTGTAGAGAGCAATAAGGAGATTCCTTAATGTCAGATCATTTCCATTGTCGCTAGGGGTGAAGTTAAAATGGAACAAGTCTCTTTTACAAGTAAGCACTGATTTTTGGTTTCTGGTATTCTGATGAGACTGTAACCATTGACCCTGCGGTTCACCTATTCCATCGTGCAGATTTATTAAGAGTCTCTCAAAGAAGGAAGATTCTCACAAGGCACTCCACACAGAACAGGCAATTTCCCCATACTGAGCACGTGAGAAACCCAGGTCTGGAAGCCTGATCTCATGGAAAGGTTTCTTCCCAAGCTACCTACTCTTCCTTCCCACCAACACTTAAATGATGAAGCTGCAAGCTGTCACACAATGCACTTGTAATTCTTTCAGTCAACCCCCTACACAGCATATGAATCCCAATTAACCACAGAATGGTGCTGGTTTATACTGTCCTATGGTTAGTAGTAGGTAGTTATAAAATTCTGAAGGCATAAAGTCATCACTGGACTATGATTTCATTTTCAGATGAGAAAGAAAGAACTGCTCGATAAATAAATCATCACTTGCGGCTTTCACGGAGGGTTGGGTTTGCTGGTTTACCTACATCTGGCAGATTGGATTCTATATAATATTCATGTAATAGAATGTATGTATATAGCAGTGAGAGAAGACAAAAAACATTGAAGACTGACTTTGCTTTTGTATATTTTTCCAAACTCTGCAGAATATCCATTCCCACATGAAGGTAAAATGGGTTCTTTGTGGCCTAAATAAGGAAGATAGACAAGAGTTACAGTCAGCAATTTCAAAATCTTGTAAAAATAACACTTACAACAAAGGCCTAGTAGTATCAGATTCTCATGTATTACAGTAAACTTATCTTTATAGGAACATGACTTAGATTTCTCTGTGCAAGCTTCTCACATTTGCTTTGGTGCAAATCCTAATAAAACTTGTAGTAAATTCAAACTCTTTGATAGCTTTCTTGCAGCCAGAGTTATTTTCGTTTACTTTATCTTCTGCCAGCTGGAGGCTGTGCCTAGACAATATAGCGAGGAAAGCTGCGGTGCATTTACTTCAACAATTTCTTGTGACAAGAAGTCACAAGTCTCTACCTTGTGAAAATCGGCCAACTATTTTTTGAAAAAGTTATTTAGTCTCATTTTTAGTCTTATAAAAAAGGCTACTTTTTAAGCAAATGACATAGCAACTACATTGCATACCAACCTAGTGCCTAAACAGAGACCTCCGTATAAGAACAGCAAATTTTAGCAGGCCAGAGGCTAGGGGCAGAAAAAGTGACTTTCTGAACAAAACCATTTTTTGCCAAAACATGAGCTGTAAGCTCAGAAAAGTCAAGTACCTGATAAAGAAGATATGTGGATTCCACTAACTCTGGCCTCAGTGGATAAAAGGGAACATCGGGTGCTTGCAGTTGCCAGTTGTATCTTTCTGGGAGAGCTCCGTATCGTTTCCATATGGCATAATAAAAAGCATGGAGACAAATTGCATCTTCCACATCTCCTATCAATACCTAGGCATAACAACAGCCGTAAACATGCATGCTTAATACTGCAAGCCAGCAAATTGCTTCCCGCTCTCTATAAGAACGTGCCATATAATAAAACACTCCCCTCATAGGGGAGACAAAAAAATAACCCAACCCAACAAAAAAAAAAAAAGAAGCCAATGCATTAATTCCTTCGCACTAAAAGCTTTAGTGGAGCTCAGCCTCACAGCACGGTATACAAATGCTGAGGTTAAATGAGAAAAGTTAAAAGTATCTCAAATCTAGCAGAGAGCAGGCCAGGCCTTCCAATATTGTTATGCTGATGCAGAAGCCAAACAGCCCTAAGACTCTCTTATCAGAGCGGCCAGATGTAAAGCCACGGGTTGAAGCTCATCTCAGAAGAGATGCTTAGACTCATTCACAGCCTAGGATTAGAATGAGCCTTTCTGACACCCCTCTGCTGTGTTGTTTGCTCTTTAACAGAATGGAAGTTTACCTGTAGTCCAGGAAAAAAGGCTTGCAAAGAGTCAATCCATGTGTTCATCAGCTGTCCTGTGAACATGTTTACATTAACGTACAGAGGAGGGTCACCTTCACCTTCATTGCAAGCTTCTCGACTGCCAAGTAACAATAAACATGTGTAAAATATTCATTTTTTTAGAAGAACACAATGCACGTTTCATTTCACAGCACTGCCACCAGCAAAGAGAATGAACCACAGATTTGTCATGCTAGGCTCAAAGTGATTTTGAAAAGAACCAAAACATCAGTCATGCTCTCGAAAAATTTATTCATAAGGTTATGTACATCATATCCTAAAGTTATGTCAGCAGAATCTCTACTAAAAAGTCATTCTAGGTAAGATCAGGCCTTAAGTACTAAACCAGCCAATTTAATACATTTCCTTTGCAGCTCTACAGCCTTCTCTCAGCCTAACATTTACTAACTTGGACGGTAACCAGATTAGCTTCTTTGCACCAATAACGCTGTACAGATCAGCTGACTAAGGAGCAAAGGGAGAGTTAAAATTTATTTCCACAGTGACTACCACAGAAATAAGATTTTGTTTTTTAAAGGAAAAAAGAGAACACAGGTTTTTTTAGAGTATGACACAAAACACTATACAATCTCTCATACCTTGCTGGAGTATTCATTGCTTAAGGAATTGATACTCATATGAAATAACATACCCTCTTCTTAAGTGGTTCTGAATGTTCCGATAAGCATCATTGAACATCTCCAAGTCTTCCTTTTCTCCAAAGAGGATGTAAGACTTCAGAAGGTATTCATAGAATGAATCCGACCCTGCTCCCAATCCACTTTGCTTTCCAACCCAATGACCAGTTTGAATATTCACAACATTTCCTTTCAGAACAGACAAGAAGTTTAGTCTAAAGTTGCCAAGTACATCAGAGAAAAATAATCAAGAACCAGAACTTAGAAATACTACATCTTCACAAAGTCTTAAGGAGGAATGATCAAAGATTACTATCAAAATAAAGTGTTACAGTGCACTTATCCAAGGAACTAGCACACACATGCACTTGTTTTAAGTACTTTTAGTCATCTGCCAATCTAAATTACATTAATGGGGATACAAATGCAAGAACTTCAGTTTCATTTCCCAGTTTCATGAAAAATTTGTCTTTGGAAACCTGTGCCCTAAGAAGTCATGCAGATACTCCATTTTTCTTACGAAATTACAAAGTGCCATTTGGTCAACACAAACCGCGCGTACACAAGGAGAGCATGACTTAACAGCCAGAGAGGAAGCAGATCAACGAAGTTTACAATATGTGAAAGAAACCTGTAGCATAACGGTGTTCTGCTACGGGAGACTGAGGTAGGTTAAAACACAGAGCCAGTCAATATAGCATCTCCTCAGAGGAGATTACCTAGCAGTCCGGTGTTATTGCTCCTGAGACTCCAGAGTGCTTTGACAGCTCTCCTGGCCACCCATTCAAATGTGGAATCGCCAAGCAGCCTGCTAAGGATTCCAAACTCCACCAGCAAGGAACCGGCTCCCGCAGTACAAGTTTCATTATTGCTGTCTGGAGGTACCCCCTTCTTCAGATTGACCTGTGAAGCAGGCAGAGAAAGTGCTAACAGCAAGAAAGTAGGCTGCACCTCATACAGCTGTGCTCTCATATGCAGTCGTATATTTATTATAAAGCCTTTTTATTAGTTTTCGCAATATGTAGCATGCAGTTAGAAAGCCAGCATATCACCGCTTGGTCAGAAAGCTTTCCTGAAGAATTCCTGAAATTCATCTTCCAACTTTATAACATCATGCTCAAGGCAGGCAATCCTAATTTTGCTACTCTTATACTTGCTAATCCTTCCAAATTTCAGTCCGCTTTTTCATCATTTCTACTAAACATTCGGATTCTTCCAACGGTGATGCAAATACTGTTCCCCTCATTTAGTGCTCTTGAAGCCAAGAGTTTCCTCAGTGAATGCTCCTCAACTTCCCCACGGAACAAAATGCTGAAGGGAAGTTACACCACCCTCAGCTGCTTTACCAGACTCTGAACAGAAGTGAAAGTTCATGTTTCTACAGCCTGACAGGTCTGGAGGAAAAGCAGTGCTGCTGTCCCCAGAAATCAAAAGCAGTCAGGCAAGTGCTAATTAGTTTTACAGTTTAGAGTTGTTCCACTAGAACTGGTATCCTTCTCCTTGCGACCTGCACCTGCTCAAAACAAGAGGATGCAGTATTCAAGAATACTGCAGTACTCTGGAGTACTCGCTGAGCAGTATTTGAGAAAATTACAAATTCCAAGCCCAGTACAACAGTTTTATTTTATCACAATTATCTCAGTACCAAGTCACCAATAAAGTCACTTTCCTAGGCTATTTGCCTTTACAGTGTTTCTTCTTAACCTTCTTGATGACAGCATTGTTTGTTGCTGGATGATATACAGGAAGAAAGCGCAGGGCATGTTCCAGCCAAACAGCACGGAAAAAAAATTACTACTGACCCATACACAATAATATAAATAGAATGAAGAAACAGCATAAAGAAAACATTTACTGGACATAAGGAGCAACTTAAGTATCGTCCACGTCACCATAACTTAGTACAGTTTCCCCCCCACGCCATTTTAATGTAACTTAAAGCAGGTTCAATACCCCAAGTGCAGCTATAAAGGCACACACAGGGCATAGAATTCGAGCTGTAGGACAGGTGTATTACCTCTTTTAGATTATTTCCCCACTGTACTGATGCACTCACTTACACGAGGATATGGGATTCCAGTTTTGGTGTTCTCAAAGGCTGGAAGTAGTCTCACTGCTAGGTCACGAGCCATATGCAACAGTTCATTGTCATAATCCTTAATGGTCATATCACCAAAAGGCTGTTTGGTATCTGTAATTATTATGTGGGCAGAAAGCAGGCTTCCCAAAACCCTGTGGGAAAAGGAAAAGGTCTTAAGTTTTTAAATCTGATCTGGACCTAGTTCTTCAGCTAAACCCTTACCAGTATCATGTTTAACAGAAGTATTATTTTGTGCACCTTACAGGCACTACAGAAAGAGATCTGCTTTTTTCCCCACCAGTAGTGAAAACATCTAGAAGTCATGTTGCTTGTCACCCACAGTTATCCCAAAATCCAGTTCTGCAAAATTTACCTAACCCAGTAGCTCCTTACAACACATCAAGTCTATTTATGAGTGAAGACCTCCTTGCCCCTGCAAACAGTAGTAAGGTTGTTATGCAAACTTAGTATTCAGAAAAAAGAAAGCCTAGCCAAGTTAAGCAGCAATTGAATAAACACGGTTTAAGATATTCAGAAAATGAAGCCATTTAAAATCAGACAGTATCTTAAACTCATCTCTAAGACAGACAGGCCTGGTTTTCATCTAAAATGAAAGTGAAAGCATGCAGAAGGTCCATGGAAGAAAACCAAAACAGGGAAAACCTGTCAGCAGGGTTGGTTGTGCACAGATCTGAGTCTCCGCTGCAAGAGCAACAACAAAGAAGTAGGAGTCTGCAAGCCAAAGACAGCTGAGACTACCGTTGTATCACCGCTTTAAGTCACATGTGACTCATTAAAATTGTTTTAATTATGAAAGGATGGAATATTTTCATAAAAGGTTAAAAAACAACTTACTCAAGGAACAATTATGGAATAAAGCCTACCAAAGACACCCTTATCAATGTTTTTACTTTGGTTCTCCCGTATACGCACACCAAGTCTTTAACCTTGTTACTGTGTTAAAGACAGAAACTTAGAGCGACTTACCTGATTGTTGCCTCAAAAACTTGGACCGTTGAGTCTTTATCAAATGAAACCGTGTCAATCACCAACTTCACTGCCTTCTGGAATTCTGAGGAGTTTCCCATTACCTTTTACATAAAAACAAAGCTATTTTATCCAATTGTTGCTTCAGAAGAGGGTTGGGGAAGAGAACATCAAGTTCACATTTTAGACCAACAGTCATATTAACTAGATACAGAACAGAGTACTTAAAGCTCCTGCTAAAAAGACTTTCCAGAAAGTTACCCATTCTAGTGACACACAGAAGTGCATTTTTTTAAAAAGTATGTTAAAACGGAGAAATCCACAAAGATTTTTTTTGTCCATTTTACTAATCTATGCACTCATGTACTCTTTCACCCCCAACATCAGCATTGTGGGTGATCTCTTAGAGCAGCAGTCTAAAAACTCTTAAGATCTAGCACACTGAGTGTTTTTAACAGCTTAAACCATCAGTTTAAGAGTTAGGTTTAGCTTAAAAGGTAACACAACTTGCAGAACAATGAAGTCCGATTTGACCTTTATTTGACATGGGGAGTCCAACCTTTGGGCCTTTGACTCAACACCGCATGCCATGCCATGCCCAAGAGCGCCTTCATGCCAGTTTTCTATATAACCCTAGCAATTGATTTCCACTATATCCAGAGACAGATGTAAATTCAGCCCCAGCTTCAAGAAAGCAGGAGCGTGGAAGGAAAACACAGGTTCCCACTTGCCTAAGTTCATGACAAGGCTGGGTGTACAGGGAACGTACCTAGCTCTTTAACCGTCAAAGCACCACGTGCCAGCCAGCCTGCTCTTTCCATTACCCAGACCTAGTGGGAAAGCATTCACATGCTTGATCTGAGCAGATGAAGAGCAAAACAGGCTTTCTCCACACAGAAGCTTCCGAAACACAACAGACTCTAAGAACCAGAAGTTTTGTATTTGAGAAAAAAAAGTTATATCCTACCCAAAAGGTATGGATAGGACACTGAGCCAGTGGTGAACAAGGACAGGAAGGCAACTGTTTAGCCAACACACCATCAGCCACGTAGCCCGGATCCCTAACTGCTGTTTCAGTTAAAACCAACGTTTTCCTCACTTCCTGCTTTCAGTTCTGTTCATTCCTGCCACGTTCAGTTAAAGAGCTGAAACCTCCTCAGCGCAGAGCTGCAATTCCGTTGTACCATTCGGAAGTATTCTACAACCCGAAGCGCACGTATAGTACTTGCACACGCTACCTTCTCCACAAGAAGAAACACACTATGGATCCTGTGCATCAATGGGCCCTGACCGCATGCCAGAAGGCCAAGAATCTGCCCTGGCTGCAAAAATGAGACTATGAAACATAAGGAGGTTACTAAATATGCATAAGGAGTTCAAGGAAGGGGCTCTTCTCCATGATACCATGCTACTGGTACTACCAACATAACACTAAGTTGATTCTCGCATTACCTTCAAATTTTATCAGAAATGCATACGATGGTCTATTTTAGCAGGCGAGAAGCAGCTGTACAGCTTTTCCCCTCCTTCCTTTCACCATTCTTCATACAGACTTACATGTCAGTCAGGCCCTCTCTGCCAAGCAAAATAATCAGAGCTCTTTCAGTCGTCTTGAACAAGATGAACTCTCCTCCTGACGTATCTCTCAACAACCCATGCAGATTCCAGCTCAAATCCACCCCTCCTGAACACCAGAGCATGGCAGTATTCCAAAAGAGATCTCACCTGAGCCATAGCGAAGATCTCCAAAATGTCCTCCATCTCTTCTGGAAATCTCTCCTGATACATCCCCATGTACTCTTATCCTTCCCCGCATGCTGATATACACCCAGCACCACCTTCTCCTCAGAAGTGAAGGATTTAACAACCTCTCACTTACAAACTGTTAGACCTTGTGCTGCATATTGCCGAGTTCATTACAATTTTAATTGGTTCCTCACGATGTCATCTGACCTGCTCTTCATGTTAAGAATTGATCTCTATTTCTATCAGCGGCTCTGCATGTAACATCAGCACTTTCTGCATTAACAACGTTAACACACAAAGACTACACAGCATTGGTCCCATGGCAGGTCCTTGGAAAACACCATGGAGTTAACTCCCTCTACTTTGAAACTTTCTGTTGCCATCTTCTTTCAACTTTTCACCAAGTTTCTCTACGAAGTACTCCCCTTCTTCAGCTCCACTAACTTTTTCCTTTTTTTAAAACGTGGAGCTGATTCAAGATACCAGATCTACTGTGGTTGTAAATTCAACCTCAGAGCAAGGGACAATACTGGTGTTGTTCAGTACCCAGGCAGATGAACCTAGCAAGACCCATCTTCAAGAGACCACTGAATAAATTGACGCTGTACTACATCCGCATTTTCCCCTTTAACTCCTTCCCCAAGGTCCGCTCCAGCACGCTGCCTGCTGTCGAGGTGACAGCCCACAACACGCTCCCACCTCACCCCAACCACCCCATGACCGAGACGTGCAGTTTCACAGCCCTTCTAAACAAAGCTCCGTGCCCGAGAGCAAGCTTTGACCCCCAGTTTGGGTGGGACACCAGGGCTGGGAATAAACCACCTGGTGAACCGCAACAGGCACCCGTTTGGGGGCTAACAGAACGGAACAAGCGAGACGCATGCGTGTTCAGCAGCATCTGGGGCTTCTCATCTCTCAAAGCCTCTCATCAACCAACTTCGGCCTTTCAGGCATTAATATCCATATCCTGCTAAGGCACTGCCTTCAGAGTTTAATTAGCAGAAGAATTACTCTTTGGCAACGCACCCCAGCTACGCTAATGTACCTTTAAACTAATATGCAACACTGGGTTTGCCCTCTCCAGCTGCTGGCAGGAACCTCCAGCACTAGGTGCTCAAGGAAGGTGAGGACGAGGCACTGCGGGACACGGTTTAGTGGGCATGGTGGGGTTGGGGTGATGGTTGGGCTTGATGGTCTGACAGGTCTTTTCCAACCTTAGTGATCCCGTGATTCCCCCCTGAGTACATTTAACGGGGCGAGGCAGCAGCCCCGGAGCCTTCCCGTGCAGCAAGGCAGGGCCACGGCAGCTGGGCGGACCGAGGCCTTCCCTCGGGGCCGCCGGCGCGAAGCCTCGCTAAGAGCTGCCGGGCAGCGCCCGGCCAGGGCCGGCTGCGGGGGCGCCCCCCCGGGACTCACCGCCAGCGTGTCCAGCGCGTCGATCAGCGTCAGCGAGTAGTTTCCCAGGACGTCGTTGATGTTGAGGTTGGAGCTGGAAGAGAAGAGCCGAGCGTCAGGCCCCGCCGCGCCCGGGCCCGGCCACACCCCGCCCGGCGACTCACGGGTCGTGGCGGTCGGGGCCGCGGCCGCGGCAGTGGAGGGGGTCGAGCTCGTCCCGCGGGAAGGCGTGCTGCATGTAGCTGTCGTAGCCGAAGACGAACATCCCGCGGGCGGCGTCGCGCAGCCGGGCCCGCAGCTGCGGCGGGAAGGCGCCGCTGTACCGCCGCTCGTACTCGTCACCCCCCGCCGCCCCGCCGCCGCCGCCCCGCCGCAGCAGCGAGCCCCAGTGCGAGGAGCCGGGGCCGGCGGCGGCGCCCGGCGGGCCGAAGGCGGCGGGCGGCGGCGGGAAGGGGAAGGGGAAGGGGCGGCGCAGGCAGAGGCCGGGCGCCAGCGCGGGCAGCAGCGCCAGCAGCGCCTGCAGCCCCAGCCTCAGCAGCAGCAGCCCCAGCACCAGCGACCGCCATTGCATGGTCGCCCGCGCGCCGCGCGCATAGTTTAAAGGGGCCGCCCGCTCCCCCGCCCGCCCGGCAGCCCCCGCCGCGCTCCTCCGCGACGCGACTCCTTTAACAGCGGAAGGGAAACACGGGCTGCGGCCGGCACAGGCCCCGCCCCGCCCCGCTCCTATTGGGCGAGGCGATCCGCAGGCGGGACCAGTCTTCGGTCATTGGCCGCGCAGCGGCGTCACTCACGGGCCGAGGCCCGCCGAGCCTTAAAGGGCCGGGGCGAGGTGGGCGCCCGGGGCTGTCGTGGCACGGCCCGCGGGCGGGACGCCGAGAGGCGGCGGCGGCCCCGCCCGGGCGAAGGGGTCAGGGCTGGGCCGGGTCTAACCCGGGCCTGGCACCCGCGGGCTCACCGGGCACCCCTCAGGGGAGGCGGAGAACCCACCACAGCGCTGCCCGGCGGGGCGCCTCGCCGCCTTCAGGGATAAGGTGAAGAATGGGAAACGAGAGTTTTTCCAAACAAAAAAAAAAAAACAAAACAACAATTCCAGTCAAGTTTGTGATCAATTCCTCCAGCTGCTAGCACAGCCCAGGCCCACTTACCCCACAGACGGCGTCAGGAGACCCTCGCTGTGACCAAACACCGGCGGGGAGCAATCCTCCCTGCTGAGGGGAGGACGAGCCTTCCTCCCGGCCTGAGGGAGAGAGAGGGCAGGAGAGAAGGCAGCCGCCCAGAGGAAGCCAGGCCGTGCTCTTGGGCCATGAAAGCAGGGCAAGATGGATGCAGGGCAGGACTACAGCAGCGCCGAGCACATGGCGAGCCAGCCTTGGATGCGGCACTGGAAGAGAGCAAGGAACAAGCTCCAAGGCAGCGGGAGTTTTGAGAAAGCAGCATAAATAGAAAAGCTGACAAATGCCACTTGCAAATTGTAGATATGAAAGTGACAGTAGAGTCAGGCAGCACTGGTAAAAACAAAACCCCTGGTAAAAACAAAACCCCTCAAAGAGAGTGAAAAGAACAGAAAGTCGGTGAAGAAACTACAGCTGGGGGAGGTAAAGAGGAGACACACATCCCTGAGCTACCCCAGAAACCTTAACAGCATCACTGGTAACTGTGGTTGTAAGCGTGACTGCTTTATCGCTGAACTAAGGACTAGTGTTCACTCTAGCATTGCATCCTTTTACCAAGAAAGTCCATGACCTGTTACGAAGAAATCTGATAGAAATAATATGAAAAATCCCTATGCAGGGAAAAAAAAAAAAGACTGTTATCATACATAGGCAGACAACCAGACAATGATTTGTCTTCAGCCTGTCTTTTATACTTTCAGAAGTCAGATCTTGCTCTTTGTTTTCCATTCTTTGCAACAGAAACAATAGAATTAAGAAAAAATAAAAAAAAAAAAATCACAATTCAGCAATCCATCAAGACTTCTGTATGCTGACCCCTGTTAAAGTCCTCTAGCCTGTTCAAACACAGCAGCCTCAGGTTGCTCTTCCAATTCCTTTCCTCAAACTGTGGAATTCATGTATCTTTTAAATGTTTTTCCCGTTATGCACCAGAAATACTGTTATTCTCACCAAGAAGGGGATTCATTTATTGCCTCTAAAAAAAATGAGAATTCCTCATTGTTGAAAAGACGGAAATACCTTTCCACATCCCAAGGTAACACCATTATATAGAAGCAACTTAGTTTACTTCATTCTGAGACTCTTATGAGAATCAAGTTTAGCTTTAAATTTCACACAACAGCTTTTTCTTTCTCTACTCACGTATTTCCTTTGTTTCTTGAGTAATATGGTTTATGAACTTCTACCCAATAGGTCTTTCCAGAGAGAAACACAAATGAGACCAACAAGTGTTTTCAGCATGTAAAGCAAAGCCGTAATCAGAAATTATAGATTCACAGACCGACTATTCAGAAAGTTGCCCCCCACTGAACACAAGGCTTACGGCCACTCTCTCAAGATGAAGTTAATCGTTAACGCTCCTACGGGTTTCCACAGAAACCACTCTGCTAACACACAGCACACACTGACTAAGCATCAACCAGGCAACAACATTCAGCTTTTTTTTTTTTTAAATGAAAACATGAAATTTAGAACCATTTAGAATTAGCCTCATTCATATACTCAAGATCACCGCTTTATTACTGTTCAAAATGTGAAGTTTCCTAATTAGGCCAGGAAAGATTTCTTGAATTTACTACTTGAATGTATCTGCCTACATGTAAGTGATACCACCTACTCCCTTCATTGTTAGAAGAGAGCTTCAAGGAGTCAACCTGTTTGCTCCTTTCACAAATGATCTAAAGAACTAAATTTTAGCAGAGATGTGTTTAGTTTAGCTTGAGTTTAACAATGTTTCCCACAATTTGGTAATGAGGGCTTCTTATATATTTCTAACAATAATAAAAGCAGCTGTACTACTACAGATGAATATGCAAAAGAATGGTTTTCAACAACACTTTATTGAAGCACTTCAAAATGATCACAATGATAGATGTTGCCTTTAACAGAACAAAACCTGTAATGTCATAATTAAAAGGCACTAATCCTGGCACAAAGGTCTACTTACCCACCTTCCACTGTGACGGAAATAAAAACATCAAATATTATACTTCTCCTTTAAAAGAGTATGTGCATACCCCCTTTGAGTGCCATTCCGTGTTTGTCATTTAAGTGACACGTAAAAGAAATTCCCCGATGTTTCACCAAGGCATACTTAAACGTTCAGCTTCTGTAGTCCTAAAGCAATAGACTACGCATTGAAGGTTTATGATTTAGTGAGACAAGTCATTCTACACTCACGTTTTGGGAATAAAAGTCCTGAAGCACATACCAGTCTCAGGCATTCACGCATTACTTCTCCTTTAACACGATTCATTGCTTTGCTGTTTGTCTAACCGGCAATACACCGCTCTTAGCAAGGTAGCTTAAATAACCCGATTTACACGCCGCTATTTAGAATTCACACAGCTTGCTCTAGTCAGGGTCAGTGCAAAAGCAAGCCAGCCGGGAGCAGTGCTGGGGCATGCTACCGGGAGGAAGCGCATTTCCTTCACATTCAGTAAACACGCACAAAGCAAATCATGACATGCCATTGCACAGCCACAGTAACTATAAAATTAAACCTTAGAAAAGTTAAAAGCTTGATAATCCAGCTAAGTCATACTTCAAGTTATTATAGATCCCTGCACAACATTACTATATTAATTTAACCAGAGACACTGTTTAAGGCATTTTCTTTGGCCTCCTTTCTTCTACCAGAAAGTGAAGATTATGTGGTTTTCTATGTCAGCATCCAAAAAGGACCGTCTTTCCAACCTGTTTTCAGAAAGATCCAAAGAGAAAACACAAATCGATAAGACACTAGATTATTAGTTCCACAGATCATGAAACAGCTCCACATTTGTGCATTTTTCATGTTGCCAACTGGTAGGACAGAATTGCTCTGTGCTACTGCTAAAACACTCAGCTGTACTTGGGGTGATGATGAGAATTATGCTGCACTGTAATTGCACTTAAAGAAACCACCATCCACCCTAAAGTTGATAGGGCATTAACACTCCAAGGAAAACTTTCACACAGCCTGGCACGGTGGGGGCACACACAAACATTTCTTCCCAGTCTAGTCTAGAGACATGCTGCTCTATGATCAGTAAGAGTGATCACTTGTACTGAACAAAACCAACAACTATTTAGAGTTGACGGCTATTTTAAATCCTCAGGACACCATACAATACCAACATGTCATGAGGTCATAAAGATATGACTGGTGTCTAACTCGCATGCATATTCATGACTCTCTGGCTCAGTATTTGCCTTTTCATAAGACCCAGTTTTCTTAATATGCTAACAGTCAAGGCCTACTGCAGATACATCAGAAGAGTTTCAGGTCTACGGCTGTTGATGTTAAGTACAATAATTTCTGTTACTAAAATGCATCCCCAAAAGCAACTTCTGTTAAGAGAATGGAAGTTTAATCAGACTTTTTGCTGTCCAGGCTCACTACAGAGCCTGAGACAAGTAATCATCATGAGAGATTACACTGGCCCAACAGATTTCTAGAAGCAGAGCACAGCTATAGCATCCAAGTTCAGCAGACAACACTGCCAATGCCTATCTTAGGCTCCACACCTTTACTAGAATAGAAAAAGTTTAACCTTGGACTTAACTGTGCCAGATGAGGTTTTTTTTCAGGCCAAGGCTGAAAGGTGGTGAGAACAGTCTTTTCTGGAAAAGAAAAGTCTGGTGAGAACAGACTTTCTCTGGAAAGACTTACTAGACTTCCCTTCTGTTTCAAAATGAAGGTAGCTGGCAAGTTAATCAAGCCCTGAAACAGAAAAAGTGTAATCCTCTGCACTGGATTCTAAAAGTCTCTTCAAGGTCTACGTTTCTGCCACGTGAGTGACTAGAGGCATCTGGAAGAACAGTACAAGAACAGCTGTGAAAACCTAGGTGGAGTCATTTCACGAAGTAAAACAAATGTACTTTTTAGGGTACGCACATCATAGGTGGCCAGTGTAGCTCTCCTTGCTATTTACATTTAGAATTAGAAATTATTACTTCAATACAACCTCAAGCAATCAGCTGTTGGCCAAGTTCACACCACAGCTGATTTAAGTGGTTCGTACTGGTATCAGACCAACCATGGTGACAAATCTCACAGCAGTAATACTGTTTTCAGATTTTGCATCTAGAGGCATTTTGCTTTGAATGTTAACTCCAGGTAGCTTGTTTTGCATGCAGGAAACTCCCATCAACTGAAGAAATATGCACATGATCTTTCACTCAAGAATTCATTAGTCCTTCCCAACAGCAGAGTTACACGTGAAGGATGCTAACTGATGAGTTCTCAGGCTGAAAAACTAACCTGTTACAGCTCAGTAAGTTTGAAAGCTTACATGGCAGCAGGCCATGAATAGAAGACATCCAATTTGTTACCATTACTTGGAAGATGTTGACATACGGTACTGTAAGTTAATCAGTGACCTAAGAGAAATTAATGCAACGAAGTATTTGGGAAGAATAGTCAGTGTAACTTCAGATTAAAATCCTGACAGATTTTGTTCAAGACCTCAGTCAATGAAAGCCTCACTTCCCAATGAGATAAGAATCTTTACGGTTTAATTGGCAGTGAATGATCAGGCACTGCTAGATCCGACACTTGTGCTAGAAAAGCAAAGCTTTTACTCTACACTTGATGAGAAGAAACAAGCTTGTAAACACATGCATTTTTCTCCTGAAAACAGGCTGCCCCTACTTAAAGACCCTTCAGCTGACTGGTGCTTTTCATTAACATACAAAAGCACTGAAGTCTGCTGAGACTGACTAACTAAGCTTGCTCATGTAAACTGAGAAAGCCCCAGGCCTGAAAGTAGTTTTACAAGCATTTCACTTGAACATTTGAACCACAAAACGTAAAGCAGCTCAGGTATTTACCGAGCCTTCTTCCCCCACTGTAATCTTGTGGGAGAGAAGACAGACATCCCATTGCCATGAGTTAAGCCACATCAACTCAAGTCAGTCAGTTAAGTGTCAATACAACCCTCAAAACATAAGTTTATTGAGTAAAGCTGAAGAGCAGTAAACCAACATATGCATCCACCTAAATAAAAAAAATTCACGTATTTACAAAGTTCAGTAATCGTATAAGTTGTTCACATGCAGAGAGTAATGCACAGGTTAACAATTGGTAGTGTTTGGATGCCATAAACACTGAAAGCAGTGAAGTATATAAACACCAAACACATCAAGTTTAGCTATAGGCCAGTTAACTAAACAGTGACCTGGTCCCCCACAAAGATTCACACATTCTAGTTTAGTTTCCTTATTTTAGGCACAAGCAAGTTTGCTAAATAAAAGTAACTGTAGCAGTTCCTGGTGAACTAGGGACTACAGTAGCAAGTTAATATATCCTCTCCTCTACAGCACCAGAGTATGAATTAATTGAAATCATGCTTCAGAGAACCGAAAGGGGACAAAAAGTTAAAATGCAAGTTCAGACTGAATGCAGGCAGCATGTAGTGTCTGTGCAACAGTGCGATAGTTGGTACAGAACAGTAAGGCCATGGCAGTCTAAATTAAAACTGGCTTGTCCTAACCAATATGGACTAACAGTGTTTCCAATCAAAGACTCCGACGTAATGCAAACTCTACATTTAGGTGAAGAATCACACACAGTGTGAGGCAACACAAGCAGGTGTACCATGTATTTGCATACACTAGTAAGCTACACTGACATTACTGTATGAACAAACCAGTCTTAACAAGTCTGTCCCTTTAAATATACTGAAGTCATTGAGAAAGTAAAGCTACAAAAACATTACAATCTTTAGTTTACACATACTTCCCTATACGGCAGGAGCTAGTCAAGAAACAGGATCGATCCATTGGCTCTCTTGTGCTTTGACCCAGTAGAACATTTCATCTTGCACCTTACAGACTTTGCACATGGTTACATCAAGAAAGCAGGCAGGTCTAGAGTTGTCACAATAGCCTAGATATGCCATAGCACCAGGTGAAACTGTGCCCAGCCATTTCATGAGCAGGAGAGACACTAGACAATTACATAGATACTGTGCTAAAGGTCAACAACTGACTCTATACAAAAACATCAGTAATTTAAGTGTCATGCAGCTGCTCAGAATGTGTGTTCTGGTTTCAGATAGAGACCACTAGTATCTGTAGATAGAAAAATTTATTTGAACAAAGTCTGATGTTCCTAGCAATTTGTTTTCATGCTGGAATACTCCAATTTTTGAAAGCTTGACAGAACAGTCCCTTCCCATCCCCCACACAAATGTTAAACATAAGCAACAAAATGATTTTAAACAGTTGACTCTTTTCTAATTCATCATGAGAGTTTTCTTTTTCAAGTGACAGGATAAGATCTCAGCTGTAGATTAGTGATGCTGATCTATGCCTTGTGCTCCCCTCTGCAAACAGTTTCCATTTCTCTGCTTACATACACACATCACATGCATTTGTGAGATAAATCGGTATCCCACAACTCACGCTTAAATGTTTTCTAACTACTGTATGTGGCATCTTACAGAATCTTAATGCTGTCAAGCATCAGCATCTTCAAGCCACTAAACACTAGAAATAAAACACTTGCTGAAAATCATATAAAAACCTGGCCCTGAAAAACCAGAACAGAGTGTACCATCATAGTTAACATGGTAGAGAGATTTTTTTTTTAAAAAGCCCCCCCCAAAACCCTCCCACCACAGATGGTTGTAAAATAAATATTTGTGCTGACTTTATCATGACAACTCTAGTTTTTTTGTGACAGAATAGGAATACAAGTCTTCAGCAGTGCACATGAGAAATGAACCGTGAAAGGCAGATTCTTGATACAGGATTTTTGGGTAATATCTCATTATGGAGGGAAGTGGACAATTGAGAATATGGCCAACTGGTACTGGAGATTCCAGGAAGACTTCAGCTTCTTCTAGATTTTGAATGCTGAATAAGCCACTGAAGCGTGATATCTAAAGGGAAAGAGAAGAGAAGTTCCATATTCAAGTGTCTATCTGTATTTGTATAACTGGCATCGCTTTGTTATGCCAGTGTCCTTAAATACATGACAGGAATATCCAGCCCTTCTCTAGAGGATGGTCCAAGACAGATCAACAGAATGATTTCTTTTTTTGAATGCTTGCTGCCTGTGCTTTAGTCCTATAACTGCCCAGCATCCTTTAAGTAACATTTAAGGGAACTGCCCCAGACAAGCTGGTTCCTCAGTCAACTCCACCTCTAGGAAAAACACATCCCTTAATCTGATACCGTGGTATGGCTCGCATAGTTAGTTTTAGATCAACATCGCTCTGTTTAACCAGTCTGCCTCTCCTCACCTGATGAGAACAAAGTTAGTTTAGCCCTACTGTACAAGGCATCAAGGTCCTCCATGCTTGAAAGAGGGTCTCCTAAGGAAGTGAAATGCACTACCATCATAACAGCCCAATGCTTCCAGCAGCACCCTCCCTATAGCATCGGTGATGCGCAGCTGTGCTGTGAGCTTTGTGTGGGAGATATGATAGAAAGGAGTATCTGCTTCTCCTGTCCACCATGTCTGAACCTCTAACTGAAGGTAAGGTGACAGGAGCTTCTTGGATAAGAAGCCAGAAGAGTTCCACGGGCTGTTCATTTTTCCTGGAAAGAAGTTGAGTCCTTAATATAAAGCAGTTCTGCTATCCTCTATAGCTTGTTCCTGTGACCACCAGCCTGAAGTTTCCCTCATCAGTAAACTCATGATAGCCCACCAAGGAACCAGTGTTAATCTCATGGCAGCCACAAGAAGGCATCAGGAGTGCCTTACACATTGTTCTTTGATTTGTTACCAGTTTTCTGAAGCCAGAAAGCTTGTGTTTAAGAAGTTACAATCCCCCAATCCATCCTCCGACAGCTCTTCATAATGCTTAGCGTTTTAGGTTAATAGTTACCTATATTATCTTTCTCTTTGCAAGAAATTGAGTAGCAGCAGATTTCTCTGTCCTGAATAGCAGCAAGGTTCCTATGGAAGAGAGAACATTTCAACACACACTTCACTTATAACAAGGACTCTTAAACTGAGAATCTGAACTGTTCCCCTTCATCTTCTCCACGTACCTTGTTTCTGTACAATGTTTCAGCTACCTCCTGTTGCTGGGTTTTCTACTTAAAACTGCAAGGTTCTTGATCTAACATCCCTATGTACATGAATTCATTTATTGAGTTAAAGTGGCCTTTTTTAGGAAGGGTTAGACTTACATCTTTTCAATTAGCTGTTTCTCATCCAAAGCATTAGGAAGATCTCTCTTATTTCCAAGTACTAGAACCTGAAATCCAGAGCAGAAGGAAATGGTTGCAGTTTTGTGGGTTTTTTTAAAAAGACAACTTCAGGGGAGTCCGACGAGCAGTCTGCACTAAGCTATTAAATCTAACGGAACGAGACATTCACTATTAAACCAGATCAAGAAGGAAGATTGACCTAGTCACAGGGGAAGACGGGGTCCAAATAAACTGTTATGTGCAAAAAGCAAGCATGAGAACATGACAGCTGATAAAACTGAGAACAATCCCAGCAGACTTTCAGCTGAGATTCCCCAAACTTACCCCATACTTCTGTACTACACTCTGGTTACCCTGTACTATAGTAGACTCTAGAAAAGAGTACAAACCTCATACTGTGGAATATTCTACTCTAAGCTACTGTTCTGATTTTTTTTTTTGTGGGTGCTGAACAAGAATAAGATCACTGAAGGATTGACTGAGGTCAACAATTTGATTTAAGGCACTAGGAGCAGGTATTGTTCATGCTTATAGTAACAGTAAGGTTAGGCCTTACGCTTGACTTAAGAGTTCAAGACAGAATTCAGAGTTGCTGAAGTTACGCACATTCCTCAAGCAAGTTTAATACTGTGTAAAGGCAATATTACTTACAGGGATTCCTTGTAACTGTGGCTTATCTAGAAGATTGTGCAGCTCATTTCGAGAGGCTTCTATTTTTTCACGATCTGCAGCATCTACCATGTAGCTTTAAAGAGAATTTAAGGTTAGGTCAGTGAGACTGAACTACTTCAGAAACAGCAGTCTTTCCCTTACACTGTCAGTTTTGAGCACATTCAACACAGCTTTAAACAAAGCTAGGTCTTCTGAGCAAAGAGTTTGGTTCTTTCAAAAAAATTCTCTAAGATCAGAGTAGATGAAAGATTCTTTCAGTTAGACAGCCCTGACACCCAGTTCAGACAGGAAGTAGTTAGTACTCCAGACCATACACTGATAAGAAAATAACCCATCCTGAGCCCTGAACTTAAGGGTAGAAAAGGTCAATATGGTTGCAGTACAGTTTAAAAATTAAAATGAGTACTACCGAGTCAAGCACGCACTGTTAGAAAGGCTACACGCAGAAGAGAAGCAAATCTGGAGTTCAGTACTAGCTGAAGGAAGACGACACTTACACAATAGCATTAACTCCTCTGCAGTATCGCTCCCACATGCTTCGGAATCGTGGTTGCCCTCCTATATCCCAAATCTTAAGGCAAGGGGAAAAAGACAATTTAACCATGTGCTATGTTTAAACATGCCACGCAAAGATAAGACAAGAAATCAAAACATAGTTTTTCCTTTCTCCATAGGCCAGCTGCAGGGCCTCTCACATATTAGAACAGAAATAATCCCTTGTACAGCTGCTCAAAGCTTGCAGGCCCAATAGCATAAGATGCAAACTACAGCATCTTACACCAGATGCAAGAACGCACCTGTGTACCAAGTTTTCACACCATGTAATACAGGGAAAATAAAATACGATGTATTGACTTAAAACTTTGCTTTTGATGTAAGCCTTCCCTTAAGCAATACTGATGAGCAGAAGACTAGGATCTCTGGGCCCTAAACATGTGAAAATTAACTCACATTAAAGCCAGACAGCATTATCGTAACATTGCTTTAACTAGTCCATGAACCTGGAAATCACACACAGATTCTTGTTTAAGAAACCCCATAAACAGACATAAGCATATTCTTAAGCTATTTGACAAATTTAGCTGGGCCTCTTCAGTTTCCTATATTTGTCCCAACAGTAGGAGCAAAACAGAGCAAACATACAAATTTTAAACTAGAAGCTGAAGACAACTTTGCATAGGTTTAGAAAGAGACAGTCAACAATGGTAACATACCTTTATTGTAACATTACCCTTCGTAACTTTTCTCATGTTGAAGCCCACAGTAGGAATCATATCTTCACTGAATTGACCTGACTGGAAAAAAAGAAAGTTGAAGTTAGTGTTTATCTGATGCAGCTAGTTTTTACAGTAAAATACCATAAGCTGCTTCTAACCATTTGCCTTCCAGTTGAAGGCTTTATAGCCAAGAAGTTGTAGATGTTATATTCATGTGTATTAAGGCTTGTGTGAAGTCAGTCAAGTAATTTCTTACAAGCACTTAAAGAATTTTTTCAAGCGTTGAGGCAATCAGGGGAGCAAAGTTACTTGGGGAGAAGTGCTCTGCATAGCTTAACAGATGGGGCAAGTATAGGAAGAGTGCCATTCACCTACTTCTGCTGGAGCCAAGTTCTGTACGACAGGATCTCCTACTTACCTAGAAACTAGAAATATCCAGAAGAAATATCCATAGGTACTCTATGGACAACATTTACAGTAATAAATCACTATTGTGGAGTAAGCCTCCAACCCACAGGTACGGGTTAACCCCCTGAGGAGTTTTAAAAGGCTGGAAAGTGGAAGGACCTGACAGGTCTGCTTCCTGCTAGGCCACACAGTGTCCAACTTGTTGAGCAGTGGAAGAGGCAATCGAAATGCAACTGGAGAGTATTTCAGCCTGTTTCCACCAGAAGTTCAGCATCACTTTAAGCTCTGACATAACTGCTGCAAAACAGTGTTGTATTAGAGAGGCTCTCTAGTGGCAGATGTTTTACTATCTGTTACACTTTTATCTGCAACAGCTTGAAAGCCAAGTTCACAGCTATCTCCTGTAGCTAACCCAGGAGCCATAACAAGTGTTATCAACAGTAGTACAGATTTCTCCCATGCCCCCTTGGCTATTTGGCAGAAGGTGAATCTCAGCCACAGTGGTCATTATGTTTCTCACTACATCCATTACGTGTAATAGCACCAGACAGTCAACAAGATATGGAAAAAAGGTCGACTCAAATGCATTCAGTTGTTTAATTAGGGTTCAGTATCGTAGCAGCAGAAAGTCTGCTTCTCTCCCCTGATGCTGCACAGAGAAGCTAGCCTGAGTTAAAAGCCTTTTAGGATCTATGAAGCAGATGTCACATCACCCTATACAGTTAGGGCCCAACTGCTCACAAGCTGGAAGTAGTAAGTCTGACTTGACATGCTTTGAGTACATGCTGTTCAGAGTTTGCAATCAGAAGATGATGAGCTTGTAATACCAATGCTTTGTCATTCACTTCTGTGCCTAGAAGCCCACACTTTCTTCAGCTTGTTCCCCCTACCTCACCCCCCAAAAATCCCCTGCGATCTTCCACTAGCAAACCAAAGCTGCAAGGTTCACACAATACAGACTCCAATATAATGCTGATAAACATTAGAAGTCAGCTGAAAACATACAGATGATGGCAGTCTCAACTGGGCTTATTTGGCCAAGTCCTTCAGTTAAATGGCACACTGATCTTGCTGTTGACCTCCAAAACAGAAATACATCCAGAGCTTGGATTTGAAGCCAGCAGTGCCCTGAACAGGTGGTGATTTTTCACATTTAAGATCTGCTTTCCAGATGCATGGCTATACAGACTAACAGTCTTTAAAAGGAGTAAAACAATAATTAAGTCCTTGAATCCAAGGAATGCAACAGTAAAAACAGTGATGACCTGAAAAATGGACAGCTTAAACCTCATTAGGCAGGTATTCTGCCTTCTCGTTTGAAACAAGTTTCAACTGTTTAAGCTACACAGAAGAGCACATATCAATCTCATGCAACACCGTTTCAGAAACTACTCTAACCTTTCTACTAACTTAGCAAGGTAGGTGCACAACCTGAATGCCTGTTCATTAGCTTCCTGTTCCTGCCCTGAAAGCGCAGTGTATGAGTTGTCCATTTCAGCCAGTTTGATTATGTGTAGCTCAGCAGGAGACGGCTAACCGTGCGTTCCATGTCTGATGCTGTTTAGTTCAGTTCATAAAGCATTCGCTGCCAATCTTGCCTTTGAAGGGTCAGTTTGCCATGGTTGCTCAAGAACCACTGCATTCCTGCCTCTACAGTCACACCCTACATCCACATCTTCTAACCAAACATCTCCCAAGCACTCCCTGAACCTCCATCTCTTTGCACTACTTCATATTACCCCATACGCTGTCAAGCTATTCCATCTCAGATGCTTCCAGATTCTTCACTGGAGAGCTGTTCCTATCAATAGTCCATGCTCTCTCACCGCTCTTTTAGGATACAGATTCCTTCAGGTGGGAGCAGCACCTCATTTGCCACACATTTAATGCAATGTTGAAGAAATTACTGTGATCCACCACAAGGAAGCTTTTACAGAATCTTCAGAAAAGCTGCTGCACCTTATTCTACTTTCCAAGTACTCTCTACCCACGCTACACATCCAGATTGCAAATAAACTTGTTCTGACTTGCTTAAAACCTACACTACGGAGTCGCTCAGTTACAACTTGAGTTTCAGCTTTCTGTACTGTGCTTTGTAGGCGAGACAAACCAGCGCTATCTGACATACTTTCTGAACTGTCAGAAACAGAAGGAAAGGGTAGCAGGTGCCTTCACTGAGCTGCCTACAAAACATACGCACGCCCTTTCTCTCTATAGGAAGTTTGGAGGCTGTGAATTCTGAGGTGAGGTGGGCACTTGATAGCTTTGAGGGGCACACCTGTCTGCAGGTTTTGAGCATATTGATCAACTTAGATCTTCATTTGAAAGACCTTACTCTGATGTAAGTGTGGGTGTTCCTCTGTTCACAGTCAGTGTGCCTAAAGAAAGCTACTGGCAGTCACCTTACCTTTTAAGACAGGTCAAAAAATGGTTAAAACAAGTGTAATGGATTTTGCTAGCAGGCAGTGATCTCCTTTGGCAGGTTCTGCTATTGTATCCAACTGTCTTAGCCCAGAAACAGTTCTCTAAACCCAGAATTCAGAGACCTTTTGTTTACTACCTATACAGAGGAAAAAAGCCAAGAATTCAGCTGCATCTTAGAGTATTCATATGCAAAAGCTACTCACACAGCAGAACAAGAAGAATATGCTTTTATTAGTACGCAGTTCTGTTTGAATCAGACTTCCCTCTGTCGCCCCTAGAGCAGATTACTCAGCCCTATCACTGTGTGTTCACAATACAATGCTTTCTCCTTCTAAAATAGGCCTCAGCTTTAAAACAAGTTTGATAAGCACAGAAACATTTTCAATTCCCAGTCTGAAAGTGCTTGGCTGTTGTCATACACAGTAGCATTGCTCAAACACTCATCAAGGACAGCAAGAGTAGTTGCTTACAAATCTAGCAATAGCATCTGTTTTCAGCACTTGTGAATATTCCAACAGGCAGACGCTGTACTTCATCCAGGCCTCCTGGAAGGTCAGCCTTGTGTACTGGAAGTGATTATGAATTAAGCCATTAGCTCTGAGGTCATACAGACCATGCAGCATTAATACAAACTGTTCACTGAAGGTCAGAAAACAAAGGTAACTCTAGCCCCTGTGTGAAAGATAAGAAAGAGGGAGACTAAACAGACTGAATTTTAGAGACCACATGCAGAAAGAACCTGCAGGACTAGTCTTTAAGCCTCCTGGTTTAAGAGAGGCTCCCTTTTCAATACTCCAAGCTCCTGGAGAACCCAAGCATGTGATTTCAGTGCAACATGAACTCATTTACCTGCCTGAATACTTATGTTTCCAGACTGAACTAAGTCCCTGCACTGTATTCCAGTACAGGGCTGACACCTACCTGCATGAATCCATTTGGGTTCAGCTCACCTTTTATCTAATATCAGCACTAACTCTTGCACAGACTGTAGCATTTATGAATTGCACTCTCCATCTCACTACCAGATCCAAGTCTGGCCCACCTGTGACACACCAGCCAACATTAGCTTTGGTGTGTGCTCTGAAACACTACTGTACATGCCGAAGCACAGCCACATCCATGAGCACTGCTTTTTACCTGTAGCCCTGGCAGACTGCCTCTCCAGGTCTGCACCCTCTCCCTCAGCCCACCAACAGGCCAGGGGCAGCTTTGCCTGCCAGCACGCACAGAAGTCTTGCATCAGCAACGAGCCAGCAGCATGCTGGTTACAGGTACAGTTCATTCCCCACAGGGTAGGATCAGGTGGCTTTGGACAAGCATTTAACTTACCATCACCTAACATTCCAGAAGTGTACAAAGGATGCAAGTTTAGTCTTTTTTAATACTTAGTTAATATTAAAACAAGCTGCTTACTAAACCTACCATTTCCAGTTGTCTTGAGTCAAAAAACCAAACTAAAACAAACCACACTCTGGCTACTTCTCTAGATACTGGCGTGTCCAGAGAAGGGCAATGAAGCTGGTGAGGGGTCTGGAACACAAGTCTGATGAGGAGCGGCTGAGGGAGCTGGGGTTGTTCAGTCTGGAGAAGAGGAGGTTGAGGGGAGACCTCATCGCTCTCTACAATTACCTGAAAGGGGCTTGTGGGGAGGTGGGTGCTGGTCTCTTCTCCCAAGTGACAAGTGATAGGACAAGAAGAAATGGCCTCAAGTTGCACCAGGGGAGGTTTAGGCTGGATATCAGGAAAAATTCCTTCCCTGAGAGAGTGGTGAAGCACTGGAAGAGGCTGCCCAGGGAGGTGGTGGAGTCACCATCCCTGGAGGTGTTCAAAAAACATGTAGACGTGGCACGGCAGGACATGGTTTAGTGGGCATGGTGGGGTTGGGTTGATGGTTGGACTTGATGATCTTGCAGGTCTTTTCCAACCTTAATGATTCTGTGATACTTCATCTGCCTCTCCATAGCCATAAGCCACACCCAGAAGACTGCCAACTTCCAGGGAATTATGCTTACCAGACTGTCAGCACCAAGCCCTAAGCAGCTTGATCAAGTAATTGAGTGTAAGACTGGAATCCCCGCTTCCTATATCTTCCTTAAAAATTCATTTCAATACATTAAAGGAACCATTAAAGGCAGAACTCAAACTGCAGCAGTAGAACCAGTGTTCCCTCTTCTTTCTTTCCAGCTAGAGCAGCAGCTCTCTCCTGCTGGCACTGCAGAGCACACTGCCTACAATGGTCCATCCACATGGTCCTCAACCACCAACTCACAGCTACCAGATTTTGATTCCACAGCTTGCACAGGGAGATTCTTTACATCAACAGAAAAGGTCAGGACAGCCTTTAGCTTGCATCTCATAAAGCTAACATGATTCATTACTGTTATAGGACAAATTTCTTCATATAGACTTTGTTGCTACACAAAGATTTTTTTTTTATCTTTAGTCATAATACTTTTCATTCATCTAGAAATCACAAACAAGCTTAGCCAACTAGGAGGCAACATCATTGGAGTATGGATTCTAGCCAGGACACTCCCAATCCACCTGAACTAGCATACTACCTTAAGCCCTGCTGTTCAGCCCTAAATTTCTGTCTTTTCTAAGAAAAAGGCCACATGTCTCAGAAATCTCTTTTTAAAAAAAAGCAGAGTCATTTTACCATTATATAAAGCTACCCCTACACTAAGCCTCCTCTGCAGCATTCATAGCCTCAACCAAGAAGTGCATCGTATATGGACAAATCAAGTCTAGTTTCTGTAATCTAGCTTCCTATTGAAATACTTCAGTGTTTCAGCTACTTGTTGTGATCACATTCAGAAGCTTGAACTCTAGTTTAGAAGCTTCAATCCTTGTGCTCTAACAGTCCCTTGAAAGGCTTTACAACAGCACTTCTATGAATGATTGCTGCAGAAAGCAAAATAGCGGTATCTGACAAGAAAATGCATTTTTATTTTCCCAACCCTGACTTCAATGGAATACTTAAAAAGACATGGACTGCTTATCATGTAACTACGACACAGCAGTGAAACAAGACCTAAAAAGGCATATTTCTATCTAGAAGTCAGTCATGTAAGAGCTTAGGACATTTCATGCCTCTGATAGTCATGAAAGCATCTTTCTCCAGGTGTTACTGCTCGAAGCTCTTCCATTGCTTAAACAGTGCTATGCAGGAACTTAAGATTATGATGGAAAAAGTAGATTCCGATTTCAGTCACCTGTTTCAGACCATCTGGAGTACACCAAGCAGGACCTCAAAGAAAGACTATTAACTGGAGTATGAGTCACTTCATCTTAGCTTTAATACCTAATGAAGTGAGGCAATCCATTTCAAGAGACCTCTGCGATTAAGAAACACTTCACTTAAAGAAATATATCAACCTTCTCACTTAACTACCATGCGTATGAAGTGACAACATAACGCTATTTGGGACCTACCTGAGTGTTTCACAAGGCACTAAAGCAGCAGCAAAGCTCTCTAGAGCAATCTTTTTCCACACTTCTCCAGTGCGGCTTCTTTAAGTCAAAGTTACTTATAATAGTCGTGAGGACAGAAGGAAGTCACAGCTCCCAACTAGCCAAAGGCATCTTTTGTTGAGAGGTGCTCCAAAAATTGCCTCTCTGTAGAAACCAAGGCCTCATTCAAAGGTTTGTCAGACATTCCAAAGTTAAAAGGCAAACCACACTAATTCAGGCTTTGACACAAATCCTATAAAGGGATCTTATTTATCCTATCACCACAAACAGAACAGGTTGAGTTTAGCTCTTAAACCTGACAACTGTTATTGGGAAAGCCTCACTCTCTCCCACCCCTGCAGTTCTCCTCTCCTGCCCGCTGAGGATCAGGCTATCGAGCTTCAGTGTTCCAGTGCCAAACGCCTGGATCAAGGATCAATCTACCGGGCTTCAAGCAAGACTTCACAATAGGAAACGCCATGCTTCCATGAAGTACTTCTTTGAAACTGAGCAAGTGTCCCATTATTCACCAGCATGCGCTGCCTGCAGCCTGGAAGCAGAGTCAGTTTACTTGAGTCACGTTTCAGTTGCGTCACATGGCTGTGGGGCTTGGGTGCCTCTCGTACCTCCCCACACCAGCGTGGCTGCGACTCGCAGCTTTGATGGCAAGCCTGATGAAAGCCTGTTCAGACACTCGCTGCAGAGATGCAAACAACAGAAGATACTGCAGACTCCAGTAAATAATGGGCACTTCAAGCCCTCAGATAAGCAGCTAACAATTCAAGATGTGATACGGGGATGACATGCAGTTTCTCTGAATAAGAGCCACAGGCCATCTACATTATGGAAATCAGGACCAGGAAGAAATGATATCCTCCCTTGTGAGCAAGTTTACTCACGCACACGGAAAACTTATGCTTAATATCTAATTAGAGACAGTGACTAACACGGAGCCTTAGCAAAGCAGAAGCTGCATTAGTTGTATCCAGCTATAACTAGATTTCACTGCTAAGGTTGGTTTTTAAACTTCCTAGTCAAACTAAGTTTGGTCTGATTACAAACTAAGTACCTGTTTACACTGGAGGAATAAATATGGTCCAAACCAGCTACCAGCCTAGAAGATGATTATTCTAGAACTGGATTGTCTGCCTTTCACAGCCTTTCTGCTTCAGTGGCAGCCAGGCCTTGTATCAAGCCTCCGGTGTTATTGGCTTGAGTTTTCCCTCTAGTTACATATGCCTGATTTGATTGGCATTGATTACATTAGAGATATATATTAGGTTAAACTCACTGTTGTCAAGAGACTGGTAACAGCCCTTTTTTAAACAGAATGCAACCTTATAAGCCATACCAAGTTCCTGGTATGCAATCCAGCTTTTAGAGCTATTCTATAGAACTAGCATCTTGCTGTGTCATTCCTTTCATTTTAGTTTCAAGGAATCCCAATGCCTGAGAGCTACATCCATGCAAACCATTAACTGGCCTGCAGAGAGCAGTTACTCTTTTCTGGCACTCATTTCCAAATGCACACTCTGAATTAAAGTCAGTCAAGGAAGCAACTAATAAGAAGTTAGCTCTTCATGCCATGGACAGCACTAGTCCTTCTGTAAGAAGCAATATTGCGCCGATAACCGAAGCTCATGCTATTATTTTTTTAAAACCAATAATAACAACCTGAGCAAGTCCCCTCATTGTTTTTTGTAAAGAGTCACTAGATCTCCTAATTAAAAACTTCAGAAATGTGACTTGCTGCTTACAAACCTCAACCAGCTAACTAGGCTGTGTCATTACACATAACAACTTCCTTATTTCACTCAGTTTTGCAAGGCTATTTGAATGACACTTACTCAAATAAATGTCTGGGTGTGATCCTAACATGTGGTTGAAACCTTGCAAGATTCAACCCCTAGCAAAGCAAGCTGGATACAGATGTCAGCTTTACTTAGGAGTACCTTTACCATTTGAGACAACTTAGATGGACTAAACTGACATGCAACTACTACAACCATTCTGCACCACCCCACATATCTGCAGCACAGTTTCAGAGATAACTCCCCGAAGGAGATGTGCTGCTGGTACTATACAGACAGAACAGCGAAGCAGTACTTTGTCAAGTGCCATCACCATCCAGGACTCTAGAAGACAAAAAGACCTGCGGAGTAACCTCAGTGCCCAAAGTTGCATGAACACACCGATCAGTATCAGCTCAGCAGCCACAGATTAAGGTTGTTCAACCATTTCAGAGTTCCATTTTTAGAAACACAAGCCCAGAGGTAGTGGCAGACACTACTGTGTGGGAAAGAAAAGGCTTCTGGCATTCTCAGGTTAGTCCAGCAACTTTCACCTAACATAACTAGGCAGAGGAGGAGTTACTTTTTACGAGGGTGGACCCATTTCACGCGATTATCATGAAGCCCACTGAACGCTAACATCTTCAACTACATAAGAGCTTGGTTACGTTTTGACAGCTAGTCAGTGTAACAAGGATTATGTATAACTGCAAGAGAATGACAGTCCTTTTCCTATCTAGTAACTCATTCAACTGACACTTAAATAAATAGTCATAAAAATAATCAGTAATATTAAGGGGACAACCTCAAAAAAAAAAAGCCGAAGGTCTGCTCAATCTAAGGTTGAAGACATCAGCTTTCTCCTTCGAGATGTACTGGACTCAAGTCAGTCATGCTGCCTGCAAAACCCAGTTTCCCATTTCAGTCTCCCTACAAGGGCTTCCAAACTCCAGCTCGTCTCTTTGAATGTTTTCTGCCACGTGCATCCACAGAACAGGATACTGATGAAGCCGAATAAGCCGTTTAAGCAAGCCACTCTTTATCTTGTTCAACAATGGAAAAGCTTCACGTAGGAGGATTCCCACACCCTTCCTTCATCTGCTCCAGGCAGATCATCAGATAAGTAGGCCCAAGTTCAGCAGTCTGCTGCTGTCAGGCTTGGAAGTTTTACTTCTTAGTGCATACCTGAAGATAAAGTAGATTATTTGACACAGGTTTCAGCAATCAGGATAAGCAAAAATCTGAGAGAAGACCCGTGAGTGTGAAACATATAAATCACTTACTGAGGACCACTGAAAAAGAGTCAAATGGGAGAAAGTAGCTGCAGACACTCTTCGCATTACGCTAACGTGAGCCCAGGCATAGTACTACTTTGACTGAAACAAGCCTGCAGAGCACACTGTAGAGCTGTGCTCCGATACGGCTATCGGTGTCTTTACGGGTCCCGTTAGCACACAAAGGTTTATGGAGGCACAGCACGCTATCAAGGCTACACACGGCCGGCTCAGCCACCTCCCCTGCGAGCCTCCCCAGCAAGGGCAGACATGCCTGCTTCCCATCCCAGGCAGCTCAGCAGAACAGCTTCATCCCAGCAGCTCAGCTCTACCTACGACGCGTGTGAGACACGACCCTGGAACGGGGGGAGCCCTGGCAGGCGTCAGCCGCGGGCCGCTGGGAGCGAGGCCCGACACCAGGCCGCTCCCGGCCCGGCCCGGCCGCTGCCTCGGCGCCAGCCCCCTCCCGCCGGGCCTGCACAGGCCGCGGCGCTCCCCCGGCACCGCGCGGCCGCCAGGGCCCCGCCAGGGCCCCGCCAGGGCCCGCCGCCCCCCGCCGCGGCCTGCCCCCGGCCCGGCGCGGCCCGCTCACCGCGATGACGTTGACGAAGGTGGTCTTGCCCGAGTACTGCAGCCCCACCAGGGTGAGCTCCATCTCCTCCTTCCAGAAGAGCGAGCGGAACCAGTCCAGCAGCCGGGAGAGCAGCGCCAGCATGGCGGCGGCGGGCAGGCGGGCCGGGGGCACTGGCAGGCTCGGCCCGGGGACTGGCTCCGGCGGCGGCGGCGGCTGTCGGGCACCCGCGCGCTCCCACACGGCCCGGCTCGCCCCCGCGCCGCGGTCATATGACGCCTCGGCAGGGCCCGCGCGGCGCACCAAGAGAGGCCGCGCCGCCGCCGGCCCCCGCGCCGCGCCGCGCCGCCCCCTGCCGGCAGCAGCCCGCGCCGCGCCCGGGGAGGACCGCCGGCGGCCGGAGGGCGGGGCGGAGGCGGGGCAGCGCCGCGCGGGGCGGGGCGTCTGCCGCGAGCCCTCAGCCCCGCCATCTTGGGCGGGTGCGGGCGGGAGGGTGTCCCAGCCCCTCCGGGCTGCCGGGGCGCGGTGCCACGGCCACGTTTGACTCCCCAACGCCGTGCCCCACGCCCCTCGCTGCCGGTGGTCCCTGGCAGCCGTGCTGTGCTCCCAGCCCACGCCCCCTGACCCATCCCCAGCCTCCTCCTCCCCCTGGCCCCGCAGAGGTGCCCCCGCCGCCCGCTGAGGCCCTCAGAGCCCCCCTGCCGCTCTGGCACCCAGCAGGGTGGAAAGCAGGACCGCACCAAGGCTGCCTGGTGGGCTGAGGCTCCAGTTAGAAAGGACATCGACTGTGGGGGCTTTTCTCGGTGCATCCTCCAGCGTGCAAGTCTCTGGGTTGGGCACCTCAGAGCTTCTGTTTTGCTCCCCAAGTCACTGAGCGGCAACCGGACTGCAGGCAAATCCTGGGCTTGCAGAGGACTAGGGATTAAGAAATACTAACCATAATATTTCACAGGACAAATGCAGAGTGTTTTTTAAGCGAGTGAAGTATCTTAAAACCTTGTGTGTGCTCTCAGAACTTCTAAAAACAAAGGGTCAGCCCACATGACCTCGTTATTCGCAGTTATTCCCACATAACCAGCCGTGCTCTAGAAGTTTCTGCCAGGAGTCCATGCGTTTTGCATGGCCTTTTTAAGATGATTTACTGTGGACCTTGCTGCTGTGCCGGTCAGGTAACTGTAACTGGTTTTTTTCATTCCCGGCCAAGTTAAGCCTAGTTCTGTACAGTAAAGCAAATAGCAGGCGGAGACTGGAAATCCCCCAACTCCAAAGAACAGCAGAATGAGAAAGCAAACCAATGCACACATTGGCATGTTTTTTAAAAGGAAAAGTGATCAGGGTGATACAGATTTACAAGCTCTAGACATCTTCATTTACATAATAAATTCCACACCTTCGCTAAACATCTCTACTCCAGAGAGACACCGCTGAGGATCCCAATCTTTGTATCGTTCACATATTGTGTAGCTCCAGCTCTCCAGGTAGTTAAGTGGTGACATTTGCAGTGTGAGGCCAAGGCAGGAGGGACAGGAGCTGAGCAAATGAAGATGTAGCTGAAAAAAAATTCTGAGGAGTCTACAAGATGCCCAAAGAATAAGAATATTTTCCATTCATCTGAAGTAAAATCTTTTTCTTCAGGATTCCTTACGATGGAGAAAAACTTTCATGATTCAAATGAAGAGATATTAATGGATGTTAAATAGGATTTGTTGGTTGTCAATAGGTTGGAAAACAGCTACTGTTTTGCACTTGGCTGCAATGGTTCTCAAAATATTTTACTTAAGGACCTAAGCCACTGCATGAAGAGTGGAGTGGAAACAGAGTCAAGGCTTTCTGCCATGCGTTATTAGCTTGCTGTCCTTCATTAATTCTGCAGCATTTTTCAGGGCACCAGGATCAGGCTGAGGACAACTCTCCTGCCTAGTGAGAGCTGAAGTGCAAAGTAGCCCTGGCAAAGCTGGAAACCTTCTGCCTCCGGACAGTCACCCGCTCCACAGCTGTTGGGGACCCCAGCCCCAGCCACGCAGCCTCCGTGACCCCGAAGGGCTCACCCAACGTAGGTGAGAGGCTGGTCCTCCCCGCCCCAGCACTGCGCTGGGAGAGGAAGGACCAGCACGGGCTGGGCTCCATGCCCCCCTCGCCCGTGGCTGAGCTGCGGACATCCCAGCTCTGAGGGGAGTAGGGGAAGCAGGTTAACTAGTTATATGGAGGCTGAATAATGAAGAGAGAGGGGCCAAGCAGCTCAGACAGTGCAGAAGAGCACACAAGGAAGCAGTACGATCAGTACCTGGGGATTTTGGCATTGTTTGGCATTGCCCATATTTGCAAAGAGCAGCAAACAAAGCACTGGGTATAACCCAGTGCCAGCAGAAGCAGAGAAATGCTCCAGCTTAGCTAGCCTAGTGCCTGGCTAACAAAAATCACATACAGGAACTGCTTTTAAACACGGGCAGGCCGTGATATAATGTACGCAGCTGGCAGATAGCCTTTCTACTCCTGCATGAAGAGAGAGCAGCAACATGTGCAGCTGATGAATCTCGGGCAGCCAAGCGCTGCACGCACCGCCCTGCTGAAGCTCCCCTGCGGCAGCGCGGCTCCACTCTCCCCTCTGGTGCCTCAAGATCACAGTTCGCCCCAAACGCACAAGAACAACACATTTAGTAGCTGAGACCAACAGTATTTCGAGGTAGAATCAGTCCGTCGCAGAGATGCAGTTCCTGCATGGCTTGCCTCCGCTGCCTTTGCAGGCTTTCCTCTGGTTTGCACTCCTGCATTGCCAGCACTAATGAGGTGAATGCAGCTATAATACTTGCACATCACAAGTGTGGATTTTAGCATGGACGTATGTAAGAGGACAGATAAAGCATGCAAGAAACATATTGGCATATCCCACTACAGTCATCACTAAGCATCATTATCAACACAGGTCTCATCTGAGAAGACACCAAGCACCCTGAGCTCGCACTGGAGTGCAGGGCACTTGTCAGCTTGCTGCAGGAGGCAAAATAGCGGGTTGTTATTTATATTTCATTCCTTGTCCAAAAACCTGGCAGCCCACAATATTCTTTGTTGTTTGTTATACAATTGCACAGGAGAACAGTATCTCCACAAGTCCCTTTCTGACTGTGGTTTGCACTTGTATACGTTCAAGATTTCACAGAAGGCAGAAGCTATGCCAAGGCACTCAGATTACAAAGGCCAGCTAAGAGCCAGTCTGCGTGGTCAGTGGCTTTTGTATGTCCATCATTATTTCAGAGATAAAAGCTTCCTGAGGTACACGTTGTAGCTCACTGCAAACAGATGTGGAACAGGGAACAGCGCATCTTATACAGCAGTCATGTTTTCCATGAAATGATAAATGAATATTTTACTCCTGGGAGCAAATCCAATTTGCTAATTCACCCACTGGAACAAACAGTGCGAGAGCACTTTTATAGCTGAAAACAACAACATGATGCCCCCTCTCCCTGTATTGCAAAGATATCACAGACACTTTCTACATGGGCTGCAAATTCTGCGCAGAGGAAGTCTCTTCTCATTTGTGGTGTGTTTTCAGGCAACAGACTTGTGATTTACTATCAGCCAGTTCCAGAGCCAGCAAATGGGGATGCTGTGTCTGTTCTCTCAAGCCTGGTGAAGTTGCAGAGTATTTCAGGTTCTCATATGTCCGTGTTTGAACACCACATGAATACGTGTCCCAATAAAATCCTGCTACAACGTGTAGCATAACGAAAGCTGTGTAAGTGTGTCTAAACTCAAAGGAATGATAAAACTCATTACATCAAGATAATACTATGTTCTTGGCATTCACCTCAAATTATGGGACTCTCCAGAACACCTTTCACTATGATCAGAAAGGCAGCACTGAGCACTAATCTGGGTACATAATTCTGTTGACTGTGCCACACAGGGTTTCTCAGGCCTTTAGATTTCGACTCCGCTTCCCGTTTCCACTGTCAGCCGTCTGCATAAACACCCTGGGAATCTTTGCACTCATTAGTGCAGCAGTGCAGAGCACTTACAGCAACGCAATTGCTGATGCCGTGGCTTGCAGGATATTTCTGGCATCTGAGGAGGACCAGTCTGCAGATGGCCACATCAGAAGAAGAGAGCACATAAAAACAGGATCAGATCGTCACATTCTGTGTCTAGACATTTCCTGGAAATTCTCTGGAGGTTGCACAACACAAGAGGAGAACCACTGGATTCACCCAGTGATACAGTACAGCCTTCCAAATGTATTTTGAAAGGGTACCCATTTTGTTTGGCATTTGTTTAAATTACAAACTACCTAAATTACCAAAGTTCTGTAATAACATGAAATGGGATATTGCTGTATGCTCACATGAGACATAAAAGTTCATAATGCTTGGATAATGAAAGAAAAAATGCTCTGTTACTGCTACAAAGGACAAAAGCTTCAGATTTTTCCATGCCTGCTCAGGAAAATACTGACATCACAAAAGGTAGTAGGGAGTATTTAATCAGTATTACACGCCAAATCAGCGCTGACCAGTGGGGGGCGGGGGGGTGAGGGGGTGGTGTATATCTGGGGATATTCTATTTCACCTGGTAAGCTTAGGGTCCCGAGTCATCTCAGTGAGCTGGTTGTCATTGGGATCCTGCAACCCAATACTACATGCCACGTCTGGGACACCTGCAAAGGGTTCTCCTTCTCCAACAGTGCCAGAATGAAATTTTCTAAGTTGCACTGCATTATTTTTCTGAGCCAATGGGTAAGAAAAGGTGGGGGGAACAAATCTGCTCTTACAGACCAGTTTCAAACAGGTGCAAAAAAGCAACTAGAATGAGATTGGTATAAAACCACTGCGACTGCACGCTAGCGCACCATAGTCTGGCATCAGCTATGCCAGCCACATCAGGAGGACCCACACCACCCTGACCAGCCCTTTATCCACTTGGCAGCTTCCCTGACCTTGCTGGGAGAGCTGCACTAATTGGTTTCTCTCTGCAGGGCGTTACGCAGGAGGAATGGTAAGTGCTGCACGCAGAGAAAAAAGCCCCTTTCTGTCCTTCTCGGCTGCATGGCGTGCTGTGGAGCGTTTGTGGAAGGTGCCTGCCATCAAATGACACTACTCTGCAGCACCGAAATTAGAAATTTCCCAGCTCCCCGGTGGCAGGGAAGGCGGCTGTGCATGTGCTTTTCCACCCCAAAACATGGCTTTCCTTTGTATCCATAAAAAGCCAACTAATACACTCCTTCCAATTAAGCTGTGATATGAACTGCACTTTGAAAGTTCTTAATCCATTTTATGGTTCATTAACTCAGAAAATTTCATACCCATGGTTAGCTGTATCAAAGAGGATGGAATGCCTGGCACCAATTAGTAGTAATAATGAGCTAAATTGTGCACAGATTTCTGAGTCTGTCCTTAGCATGAGAAAATAGGACAGCTCCTCTCAAAATAGACTATCTTACTGGACGTTTCTTTAATTTGTCTTTGGCTAAAGACTACTCCCACTAGCTGATGCAGACAAAGAAACTAATTGATTTGATGAGTTAACAGAAGCCTGCTGTGTGGTACTTTCCCCTGCTGCTGAGCAAGGAACCATGGCAAAATAATAGCATCAATATTGCTTGGAGATTTTGCATTTCTGCTTGTTCACGTTTCGTACTTTAAGAAGGCAAATACACATGCCCTGTTTGTGCTGTCAGTTCGCTTTGACACTGTTTTTCTTCCAGGAAGGATTGAGCCAGCCATTTATAAAATGTCTTAGAAACTGTGGGTGCCTTCCAGGTCCGGCATCCTCCCTTCTCGAGGGAGGAAGAAGCCCTCTGAGCTGGGGAAGGTAAGGAGGACCTGTGCGTACAAACCAGCCCTGGCTGGGAGCCTTGCTCCGCAGCATCGGCAGGTGGGGTCTGTTTCCAGCTCTGCATTTTCAAGTTCCACTTAAAATAGTAGCAAAAGAAACAGAGGCGTATGGTAATGTATATGAGATACGTGTCATCTTTATGCTACAAATGCTTAAAAGAAAGGGTAAGATTAGCAGTCACCTCCGGAGAGATGGACATTAAAGTAACTGATGGTTCCTAAATCTATCACACAGACTGTAACACTCTGTCTTCCCATAGTTTTACTCAGGGCTTGCTCTGTTGCAAGACTTTTGGCTACTGCCACAGTGTAAATACTCACTGAAGAACCTGAAGAAGCAAAGGAAGGATTTCACTGTGTGTTCCCCACAGCTTTCCTGAAAAAGAAACATGTCTCTGGGGCTGTTACTGCTTGAGCTAAACCAGAAATAGTCCTTTGCCATTAAGAGGGAGACACGCCTTGAAAACTAAAACATAACGCTTATTTTCTTAGAGATGTTTGCATGCTGCTAGCATGCCTTTCAGTCCTGCCTCTTCTCTGCAGCCCAGGACAGCATAAAGCCTTCAACACACTGGGGAGGAGAGACACAGAAGGGGAGGGAGGTGCCAGTGAGGGAAGCACAGCCCTACTTCCCCAGGGACCCTGGGGCTGCCAGCAGCAGCGTGACCCCTGCGTGAAACCTGATGTGAGCAGAAGTATCTCGTTTCCTGATGTCTTGCGTGTTTGTCTGAGAGACAGACTGGTATGTCAGAGGGGTGCATGCTTGGACGCTAGGTTTTCCAGATCTCTAAGAGGACTGCCTGTAGGTGAGCCCAGGTGAAAATCCTCACGCTGTCGTGCCACTGAGATGACCTGGTGTCAGGTTTGCTGGCAGGCATTACTTTTCATGCACCTCCTTTACCTTCTATTAGTCTAGCAGACTGGAAACGTGGCAGCTACGAGGCTGGCAAGCTGTAAGATTTTCCATCACTGACTGAAAATACAAATGATCAGAATCGTTTTAGCATTTTGATCTGGCAGATGCTGGCAAACACTTTGCAGCGTGAGCTGCTGCATGCAAGTGATGACCTTCAGGAATGCTGGCGTCTCCCTGTGGTGAAGCAGCAGGAGCATGAATCAGCAGAAGGGAGAGGGGAAAAAAATGGTGGTTAAAAAACAGCCTGCTGTTAGCAGTAAGTTAAAAAAAAGTTTCCTCCTGGTCCTCCAGTCAGATTTATTAGCAGAGACCTTGGCACTTGCACAGACCCCTGCGCCAAAGCCAGGCCCATGCTTGCAGATTTATTGCACAGTCAGGGCCTTCGCCAGCTCAGTCACCGCATTTCACCCTTTCTGTAATTTAGATTTAAAATCCAGAAAGAAACAAAACCGTTCTTCCAGTGCTAAGTCTAAGCACAAACAGTCTCCCAGTGAGCCTCTGAAAGAAGGGCATAGAGCCCTGACCCTCCAGCTCTGTGCAGACACGTGTACTACCAAATTTAGAGGAAGCTAGCACCAAGGGGAAGCCCGTAGCAGCAACTTCTTCGAGGTCCTTGGTTAGGCGGAGCCATGAGCCGCCCACCCAGGCACCGTGCACACGGGGCCACGGTGGCGAGGCCCTGCTGCTGCCGCAGTCACCCGCCCTGCTTGGGTCTACCACAAGCCCTGCGCCCCACCTCATCTGGGCTAGTGGAGAGGAAAAACAAGCTCCAGCAGCGGTGCTCGGGGTGTGGGAGCTGCCTGCCCTCGCAGCCCGGCGGGCGAGGCTGCCAGGCCCAGGGGAGCTGCCCTTGCACCAAAGTGCCTCCATACAGCTGGGCCTGGAAATGAACCCCCTGCCCACTCCCTGCCGCCGCTCAGCGCGTCTCTCACTGCCGCCTGTCTCCCCAGAGTGCTGGCTGCCTTCACCGCTGACATGCTGCTCTGTGCCCGACAGCCACGGGGGGTCTGCCTTCCTGGCACGGAGGGCAAGAGGTGACCCACCGGGACGGGCCAGGGGAGGGAATTGTCTCCCGCCTCCGGTTTGAAGTAGGGCTCCCTACCCGCTGCTTGGCAAGAAACCATAGACAGCTCTGCAGCACCCTTCCTGACAAATTTAGGTGCCTATGGTTTACGTTTCCTTCCGTATTTAAGTCCCACCAAGGTGGTTTGCACCTCAGTAGCCATCAGCCACGGCCCCTTGGCACCACCTGGGCTGCGAAGCATCAAAACACTGACCTTGTCCATGCACTCCTGCTTAGTATGCACCCAATTTTCTGGCTGCCATCAGAGCCTGCCACGCAGTCAGGACCTGCCTGACCCACGCTGTCACCCAGCGTGGTGTCCCAGACCCCTGAGCAGGTCACCTCTGCGGGGTTATGCCTGGCACAAGCGAGACGCCGTCCCCATTTCCGCAGAGAGCCCGGTCGTCCCTGGCAAGAGCCCTCTCATTGCGGCTGGCAGCGGACGAACCCCCAGCTTCAGCTGAGGCTGGCTGCCCGCGGCGTCCCCCTCTCTGTTCCCCTGCAGACCTCGGGCCCCACTTGCTTTCTTTGCACATTTATTTCCTCTTTCTCTCACCCCAGTTTTCTCCCTGGCCAGCGGGGGCTTTTCTGTCTTTGCTTGGCTTTTCCAGCAGAGGGGGATGCGACCTCACCAAAACTGTCCTCCTCGCCCAAAGCCTTCAAACATGCCCTCACCTTCATCCTCGCCCTCACCTTCATCCTCACCCTCACCTTCATCCTCGCCCTCACCTGCATCCTCACCCTCACCCAGGAATGGGCTCCCTGTGCAGCGTGGCCCCCCTGGCCCGGCAGTGCCGGCACCCACACCCCTGCGCTCCCTGGGCACACGGACCCCACGGTGCCCAGCGAATCTTCTTTTTTTATCACACGTAATAAATCCAAAGCAAGGGATTTGATCTGCAGTGAACTGTTAACTAGAGATGAACGAACACAAACAGCGGCGCGATGTCCACGTGTCAGCCCAGGCCTCCACGGCGTGAACGTCTTTGGTTTTCCCCAGTGTTGTCACAGGCAAGGGGGGAGATAATCCTGGGAAATGGCTGTCACTTTGAAATAAGGGAAACAGAAGGATGTTTATTCCCAGCCACAGTGGCTGTATAACATACATCAAGCCAGAAGGACAAGACGGTCTCATTTAATGCTTTTTAATCAGTGAAATTCAAAGTCCTTCATAAAGCGTCATGCAGTCGAGGAAGCTGAGACAGAGACAGGAGCAGCTCTGTGCCCAAAGGTAGCAGGCTGCAGAGTCAGGCACAGATCCCAGGTGTTGGGAGCTGTAGTTTCACTTGCAGGCTGCAGACCAGATGCTATGAAGCGATGCACAAGGAGGCGTGAGTTCTTGCTCAGGTATCACTCTCTGCTGCGGTCCTACAGCATCGGTGTGGAGAAGCTGCCTGTGCTCTTGCCTTGCGGTGAGGGAGTGTCCGAGTTGTTCCAGGTGCGAGGGACAAGTTGCAGGCGATGCCTTTGCCTTTAGTGGGGGAAGAAGCGACACATCTGCAGGTACAAACATCCTTGCATGAACCGAGTCAGCTGAGCTGCACTGTTTTACACCAGTCAAATACTCAACTCATTGCCTCAGCACCTCATAGGAGTCCTGAACCGAACAGGAGGAACTTTACGGATGTCCATGCTGAAACCATTTCTTGATCAGGAGCAGAGGAGCAGAAGGGAGCACCCCGCCAGCTCTGCAGTCTCTCTTGCATTGGCTTCTGCATGCTCTGGTTGTCTTTACTGTCCTTCGTCGTCCCCTCTGGAAGTTATGTTCCCTGTTGTCATTTCATGGAGCACGGTCGTCTCAGGAAGCTCAGCACCTCTCACGCTGTCATGTCAGAGAACTGCGCTCCAAGGTTATTTCCCATCAAATGCTCCTTCTTCCAGCCATCCGGTTATTTTCTCCTTGGCTAAATCATCTGAAAATAGAAATAGTCTGCAGCCATCCTCGTTCTTCCTGCTTTATATGCATGAGCAGGAAAGGGAATTTAGGATTTTACTGTAATGCCATACACAAAAGCCTGCTGGAGACCGTCACTCTGATTAGCTCTTATTCTACAACCAAGAAAACAAAAAAGAGTAAAAATAAGGGAGAGCCCAGCATGTGGCTTCTGTGCCTTGCTGCTTCAAGGCTCCTCAGAAAATCTGCCCGGTTGCTCAGGGCCCTCATCAATGGCATATTTGTGCATAGCCCCATAATTGGTTGGGGTTTTATTCCCCTTTAATAGTGAGGAGAAGGAGGGCAGGAACAATGTAATGATTTGCTCACTAGCACATCAGAAAGCTTTGACTCCGTTTGGCGATAAACCAGCCCAGTGCCTAACCGTCAGCCCTCCCCGTCACTCGGTCGTTGCTGTTGCAGGCAGGTAAACACCTCCGACATCTCAACATGCAACAGAGGGCATAACACAGCTGTAACAGCTTCACGACTGCAAACTGCATCCCAGCTCGTGGAAGTCTGAGATGGAAACATTAGGTTTAGATCTGGGAATTAAATTAGCAAAAGGGATGAAAAAGAAGAAAAATACCTCACATCCAAGCACACATCTTTGGTGGAATTCATCACTGGAAAAAAATGTTAGGATGTGAATTTTGCAGATAGCTCTGATGCATGGTGGACTGGACTGAACTCCTCGTTCTAAACTCCCTGAACTTTGAGGATTTGATGCAGATCCAGATTTAAAATTTCCATTGGGGCCTTTCTCATTAAAACCAGAAGCAGAAGGATCTCGTTTCCCTACCGAGGCTGTAACAGGTATTAATTTGCCCCTTCTCCATCTGTGCACTGTCCATCCCCACTTCATCCTTTTTCAGTTTATGTGAGTCTTGACATAGGGCACTTACAAACCAAGCGGTCTTGGTTCTCCCTAGACATAGGGCACTGCGGTTTCTGAAAAACTGGGCTACAGAATTTAGTGTGAGTATCTGCATATGGATTTTTTTAATAAACTTCCTCCCAAATAAAGCTCATCGGAAGCTGTGGGCACTCAGAAATCATGTTTAAAAACACAAGAACACAGGAGAGAGAGAATGCAAATGATGCATCCCCTCTTCCCACCCCGCCAGGCGAGCACCAGTCATGAGACTCACACAGCTTAAATCCCACTGTTACACTTTCCCACCAGGCAAATCCTACTTTATTAAACTAAAGTGCAAGGGAATTAGCAAAACCGCCTGTTTCCTTCACACTATAGTACCTATAAGCAACCTAATCCATACGCCAAAGCTCCCACCGCTCTTGAAACCCCTGAGCTGGGAATTCCCGTCCGCAGCTCGCAATCTCCCTCCTGTCAGCTCGCAATTACCTTTCCCTTCTGGGGCACGGGAAGGAGAAAAACGCGTGGGTGCCTGCCAAAACGCATCCCTGCAGCTCCCCTTCCGCGGCGTCTGGGTCACCCCCACCTGAAGGAGAAATGCGCGGCCTGGGTGCTGGGTCAAGGAATTAGACACCAGCCTAATTAGTGCTTGGCTTTGCTACTTCAAAAGGCTCATTTGGCTGACCTGACCAAATCTTTCCGTCCACCCCACCGCTGCTGGGTCTGATCAGCTGCCCCGGGGAGGAGGGGGATTTGATTCGGCGGATCAGACGGGGAGGGATCCCCAGTCCCGCTGCCTGACCTGCCCTTCACCCCGGCCTGGCAGGGGCAGCCCAAAATTCTGATGAAAGAGAAAGGAAGTGCGAGTCAGTGTGAAGACGGCATTTCATTTACATGAGATAAGCGCCTTCATGTAGCAACTAGAAATCAAGGGTAATTGGCGTGGTTGGGAGACTGGTGTCTTTTGTTACACAAGGCGTAATGGGCCTCTTCTTCGGAGGGAGCAGAAAGCAGCGTTCCTGTGAGCGAATATTGCCGCCTGGAATAGCGATGTGCTACATCCTATTTCTCAGGAGGGAGGAAGGAAGGAAGGAAGGACACGTGAAAAGAAAAATAGCAGTAAATGATCCCACTTCATCATTTTTTTGCCTGTAACCCTTCTGACCTTACAAACAGGAACTTCATTTTAAACTAAAAATAAAGCATGATGCCTATTTCACAGTTGCAGATGGGTGTTTCCAACTGCGCTGCTAGGTTTCAGCCCCTTTCTATATGCAGCCTGAGCAAGGCACGGTAGGAAAGTGCCTGGCTTTGCATTTGCTATATTTACATATCATCAGTTATCAGGAGAACAGGATGTCCCGGGGGATCTGAAATAGGATACAGCTCACTCTTCATCTCCTGGTCAGTACAGCCACGGGCCAGGTCCCTATGACCGATACTGTTTGCTTGTCTGCCCGTGGCTCCGGTACCAACAGCGCTGCCCGGGTGGGTGTTAGCCATCCCCAGCCCGGCCGGCACGTGGGCCGAGCTGCTCTGGCATCCCCAGCCTTCCTCCAGACCAAGCCTGACATGTGTGGCTGAGGCAGAGGAGAGCCGGGGGCGCGGAAGGCTCCTATTTCTCTTTCTGCCACACCTTTTTTTGCAAGGGCAGAGGAGATGAATTCTGCCTTCAACAAAACCAGGTCTGTATCTTCCTCTACACTTTGTTTTTCATCATAAATCTCCAGCAGCCATCAGGAGCGTTTCAGTACTGGGTGATGGAGCGCAAGTGAGACATTTCCCAGGCGGAGCAGTGCCGGGGCATGAGCGGTACCTCCGGCACAGCTTCCCACAGGCTCGCGGAGGTCTCACGGGGGTGCAGGGTCAGAGACGGTGGGTGCGCAGACGGAGGGGGTCGATACCTGGTTCTCTGCTGGAGAGGTTATACCCGGCGTTACACACCCCGCAAGGCAACGAGCTGTCTCCCTCGGAAGCAGGTTGGATGCCCTGCTTACCTTACCACCTTGGATTTAAATGCCTTTCTCACACGTTGGGCGTAGCTGCTAAGTATTGTGCCTTCTGTACATCACTCCACCTTGATTTCAAACCACTTCAGCTTGTGTTTGGGAGTGGTTTCCAAGCATTCAGCTCACCCATATCTTATCCACACTGGTTTCCTTTATGAGCTGCACCCACTACAGGTCCAGAGCTTTAAACGCAAACCCAAACAAATATGTGGTAGTGCTTCCCATTCCCACTGGGCTGGCCTGGAGTGGGAGTGGAGTGAGTCAGGAGTACCATAAAGGAAAGTGAAATAGATCCACCCTGAGCAGACGATAGGATCAGGGCAGATTAGTAGCCTTGGATCAGATTCAAGGGTCAGCATAAATCTTTAATCTTTGCAAAGTCCTAGAGACTCCCTCCCCTACACTGTCTTACATGCACACACACCAGGCATGACTAAACAGCTCTCTGCGGGGATGGCAGACACTTCAGAAACTCCCGGCTGGTTTTGGTTTGCAAAATAAAACAATAAAGCTGCTCTCTGTTCTTTAAACGTGAGAACTTCCCTATGCAGGCAGATTGCGACTGATGCAAGCCCTGCTCTCAAGATGCTGCCCAGGGACCGGTGTCACACGGCGGCCACCACTCCTGCCAGCAACCGGGGGGCTCTTTGCCGAAGGATCCCCTCCTGATCTCACGATCAGGCTGTAAAACAGTCGGCTGCTTAATGCAGTCGGGCGAGAGCTAAGTACAGTCCCCACGTTGCATCTTATTAGGTCCTGACAACATGATCTGCCAGGACGTCATTACTTATTATTCCTCTATATTTGCTCCCCACTGACGCTGTGCTCAGTGGACATAATCTGGATAGTTCCCAGGTTTCACGTGGAGCTGCAAGTGGTTCGCTCTGGGTAATCGGGGTGGGGGAAACGCCGGGCTGACCTGGGAGGGGGCCGTCCCGCCGGGATGCGCTGGGCTCCATGGGGAGTGGAGGGGCTGGAGGAGAGGCGCGTGCCAGCTTTGCACTCAGCTGATGCACTAAGGGAAAAGAAATTTAAAAAAAAAGAGCAAAAAGCCCTGGCCTAGTTTTTGTTTCACTGTGCTGGGCTCAGGCTCGAAGGATGTGGTTTGGTGGTCAGCGCGTAAGACAGCAAATGAAAAAAGAAAAAAAAATTCCTTTGATTTAATGCAGATCGGGTCTGTGCATGCTCCTCCTGCGGCCATCGGGAAATCACACAAGGGAAAACCCTGCCCACGCTGCCTGCGGCTAGGCACTGAGGGACGTGGCACAGGTCCGGTGGTGGCCCTGTCCTGCTCAACGGGGTGCTACATCACACTGAGCAACGTCTTCCAGGTGTGTGCACCCACACAGCTCCCGTCCCGGCACCTGGAGGACCTCAGCCCCCACCGGGGCTCCGGGACATCCATCTTCTCACCGTGCGGCACGTTCCATCTCAAGCTTTTTTGATAGATTTATAACAATTCAAGTCACTCTCGCCACCACTCTGCGCACAAAGGGTCAGGCAAATTCTGTATAAGTAAATATTTATATATTTCCATAAACGTTTTTAATGGGAAATTGCCTAATATGTCTTATTAAATGGAAAGCGCGAGCAGCTGGCTGGGGGAGCCTGGCAGTGCTGCTGACGGTGGATGTGTCGGCGCTGCTGCACCTCGCAGCTGTAATTGTTTCAGGAATCCTTTGACTCATCTTCCGAGTAGCTCCAGGATCTGCACGGAGATCTCGGTCTTGCCGGTCTCCTTAAAAAACACCTTTGCCTCCCTTCTGGGTTCAAAAAGCTCAGGTTGGAAATACCTCCTGACCTCAAGTGCCCAGCTGTTTGCCAGAGCCTGGCTGCAGCTGGAAAACCCCTCTGTGGTTAATGCCTCACCAGCGCGCAGCAGCCAGGGCTCATGCTCGTCACAGGCGTGGCAGCGCCTGGCTTTGCCGGAGCAGGTGCCCAGCTGACCGCCGGCATAGCATTCGCACCAGTGCGCCCCACCGTGCAGCCACTTGCTGCGGGCACCGGGGACAAGCATCTGCCACCAGCCCCGGGGACAAGCCTCCGCCACCAGCTGTCCCTTGCCCGGGGAAAGCTCCTACCAGGTCCCGGCCAGCCCCACGCCTGCCCGGCTGTGCCATGCTCTCGGCCAGCAGCTCTTGTTTGCTTTTCCAGGGCTGCAGAGAGACAGTGAAAACTTGATGTGCTCTGAAGTGCAGGGAAGCCATCCCCGGGCTTGTGTACCCCACTGAGGTGTTGGGGTACGGCACAGGGTACGGCCTTGCGGGGCATCGGTTCCCGCCTGGGGACCAGGGATGTCACCGAGCGCTGCAGTGCCAGGCTGCTCTGTTACTATGGGGACAAGCACCGCAGGGACGACAGGAATAAATGCAGAAAAACCGCGGGCAGCTTTGCTCCGAGGGCAGCAGTGGGGATCACTGGGGTGCCATAACCCGCCCTCCCCTCCCGGCTCTGTGGCCGCCCGCCCCTTGCAACACTCGGCTCCTTCGTATCTTTTCCCAATCTGCGAGGCTGACGACTCAGAGCTTTACACGCAGTTGTGGTTACGCTGGCCCGGAAACGCCTCGCGGCGGAGGCGGCGTGCCCGCTGCCCTGCCCGCTGCCGGGGATGGGCCACCCCGGCTGCCCGGGGAGCATCCCTCGGGGGCCATAAGCCAGGCGAGGGGCCTCGTGCAAGGCACGCAGGCATGGCACGGCGGGCAATACGCGTGCTCCATGCTCTCCGCCGGCGCAGGTTTTGCAGCAGCCGTGTCAGCACGGGATGCAAAGCACCCGTCGGGTTTGCACGCGGGAGCGGATTGAGTCAGGCGTCGCACACTCACTCCTTATTCATTCGGCTACGTGAGCCGCCGGGCAGAGGCTGAATTCTCCGTGACCTTTGGACACTCATTTAAACCATGGAAAGGGTGACGGGCAGCCAGCGGGCAGGGAAAAGAGGCAAATGGCCTTCATGAGACGGCAGTGGATGCTGCCATCAGAGCCTCCATCCCGGGGTGTTCGCCGAGTTGGGGCGAGCGCCTGGTGCCTGGCGCAGTGTGGCAGGGCTGACGGCCATCCCCGGGCCTTTCATCCTCCAAAACCGAGCGCTGTGGCTCGTCGGACACCTCTGTGGCGGCAGTCACTCACCGGTCCCTCCTGGGCAAGCCCCTGCTGTGGTCTGCAGACCAAAAGCTGGGCTCAGCCCCCGAGCTGAGCCCCAGCCTGTGGCCTTCAGGGCCTCCTGCACTGCTGGACCTGCTTTTGCTCATCAGACACTTCCATCCAGCCAAACCGAGCAGAGATGCTCTGATAGAAAGGGGCCTGAGAAGAGACCGAGACCAGCTGTGCTGCAGGGAGGGAGCCACTGCCGTGCGATGACAGCTTTCCCGAGGGCATCATCTTAGAAAGCGGCTCTTCGGCTCTTCCGAGGCTCGGTGATTCAAGGGGAAAGCTCTGCAACAGTCATTCTGGGAAGTTTCCATTTGAATTGCTGCAAAGAGCAGTTTTTCCATGATAAACAGATTGCTTCAGTTCCCCAGCAGCACTGGGGGGGTCACCACCCCCTCCCTCCGCAGCCCTTCCTGCACGGGGCCCTGAGTCATCCTCCACCCAAAGGCTCCGTCGGAGCCGGGCGTGCGGTGGGGATGGGGACAGGCAGGGCCCCGGCGGGATCCGGGCTTGCAGCCGGCGGGGTGCCTGCGGAGCCCTCCCTCCCACACTGCAAGGGGAATTCAGCCCCAGAGCAGGCGGTATGGCTGTGAGGTCAAACGCTTGTTTGAAGTCAAGAACCAGCAAAACCCCCTTCCCAACCGACTACCTGACCAGCGTGCGCAGAGCCAGGGCCTCCTCCGAGGCTCCCAGGGCGTGCTCGGGCTTTTTCATTTGCCAACTGGGGCTCTGGCGTGCTGGTAGGGTCAAACGCTTTGACTGTACGGGCAACGCTTACGGGAATCCCTGCCTCCCCGCCCGCCTTCTCCCCATTCCGCCCAGGTATGCTCACTCGAGGGGGTTCCCAGGTATCCTCTGGGGCTGCCCAGCACCTCATGTTAAACCTGCACCCCCAGAGCAGCACCCCAGCCTTGGCTGACCTTCGGGAGCGTGATATTTTGGCACTACTGCAGCTGCCGCTCGTACGGCTGTTGCAGCCGCTGCTGAGAAAACACCGCTCGTCTCCACCCTGAGTAGTCACCAAAACCAGGTCGGGTACCTCATGTCCCGACCGGCTCCGAGGCAAACATCTAAGCCGTAGAGATCCAGAGCGAGGGAGAGGAATCCCACTCCCTGCGCCTCTTTAATCCTATGGAATAATGCATACTATGAAGTGAAATCTGGACCCAGTCCAGCACTCACTGAAGGCAATGACAGACCTCCCACTGATTTCAATGGGAGCAGGAGCGAGCTGGGGTTTTTAATCAGCATGGTACCAGCAACAGCAATACCTCGTCAAGCCCCGGCGTTACCCGTGCAGCGTTAACGCAGTTAGAATACATTAGACTGTGGTTGCCTATGCCCATAGGTCACATTTCATCTCAAATCCCACCGATTTCACGACAACACGTGCTAATACCATGCGATAATCATCAGCGACTGCTTCCATTCGGGATGAAATATTACCCCCAATCGATAGCTGAAGTAAAACTCCGCCGGCCCGTTTCCAAACCCCCGCTGCAGCCAGAGGAGAGCGCTGGGAACAGCCCCGAACATGGCCATAACCTTATTAATGATTCGGCGTCAAGAATAGAAATAAGAGTTAAATCTTCCGTAAGCTGCTCAGCTCCACATTCGCGTTGTACACATCCTCAGGCAAAAGTGCAAATACGAACTCTGTGCATACCCCGTGACAAGGATAAGTAATATTTCAGGCCTAACTGTTTGCATATTCATCAGTACTTTCAAAGCAGAATATATCTTTGCCTTTTTTCTAGCTGCCACTGAAAGGAGGTGGGCAGCGAGGCTACCAGGAGAGCGCCGCACAGGAGAAGGGAACGTTGCAATACTTCCAGCCACACCATGGGCTGAAGGAAGGATAGAGCTGTATTGCAGAGAGAAAACTAATTATTCTTGTGTGACAGCTCTGGTGATGACAGACCGTTGCCACCATTTTTTGGCCTGAGCTGTTGTTCAGAAAACAATAAAGTGGCATCCCATCCTGGGTAACGGAGTAAAAAGCAGAGGTCGGGAGGGTAGACCTCTGGGGACAAGCCCAAGGCTGGAGGCTGCTGACCCAGCTCTTCCCCGCTCAGCGTTTTTGCCCCCGCAGAGCCGGGTTCTCCGGCCACGGCCCAGCGCGGAGGCGGACGGACACGCACGGGCACGGAGCAGCGCTGAGCCAGCCGAGGGTCCGGCGTCCCGTGGCAGACACCTACCTGCCTTACCCAGACCTGTCGGCAGCCCGAGTCCCGGGCAGGATTGCAGCTCCCTGTGGGTGTAACGAGTCAGGTGCAGGGAGGCCAGGAGCAACCAGCCCAGGACAGACCCCATCCAGGTCCCATTTTCCAGAGGGCAGCAGCACGCACGAGAAGAGATGGGGATGTGCCTTGTTATTTTCAGGCATTCCTTGGTGTTGCTTCTTGCAGACTAGTCCCAAGCTCCTCTGCTTTCCCTCAGCTGTGTGGTGTTACCCAGCCTTCCCCAGTTTTTCAGTTTTTAACGAGGCACATGTGGTGAAAAGCCCTTCCCAGCCAGAGCTTTGCTGTTTTGCCATTTCCAAAGGCACTGGGTGTAATGGCAATAGCTGACTCCATGGAGTGACGTGCCTGGAGCAAAATCACACCCGGGAGAAAGATAAATGTCTAAGGAATAAATTATTTCAAAATGCCAGGTAGAAATATTACCCTCTATTTCTTAAACCCCCAGTGTGGGAGTGCGGTGCCCTGGGAGCGTGGGCACAAGAGTGTGGGCACCCCTTCCCACTGCCCTCCATTGCGCCCACCATTTCTAACGGTGCAAAGGCACTGCCTGCCCGGCCGTCGAGCCCAGGGGTGGTAACGGACATATTCAATGTAGAGGCCAATTAGCAGTTTTCACCTGGCCGGCTGCCACTGAGAGGTATTTGGACATTTCTCGAGTGCCACGAGGCGCCCGGAGAAGGGCGGAGGTAAAGGTCTGGAGCGTGGGGGCTGTGAGAGCCGCATCTCCTGGCTCCGGCAGCACGCCGCGAGTCGGGGTTACAAAACGTGACCACCCCGTGTCGCATAGCGAGGGGCGGCGTGACCGGCTCCGCTGGCTACGGTTACATGACCTGAGCCCCGCCAAGTAATTTCGCCTCCAGCCCTGCGGAGCTCGGGAGCTGTACCGCAGCACCGGCTGGGCACATCCCGCCTCTGCCGCCGTCTGCCCGGGCATTCCCGACCCTCTCCTTCCATCCTGAGCATCGCACCAAATGTCTGAAGGGAAAAAAGACTTGCTCAAGACCTGCTGCTTTTTCCACGATGAAGCAGCTACAGCAGAAACAGCAATTATCTGGTTCAGTCTGGTGCTGCTGGCCTGGAACATGCCATGACAACGTGTTTCGTGTTTCAAAGCCTCTTTTGTACTAGGACACAGTTCAAGGGATCTTGCAATGCCTGCATTTGTAAACACGCGGCACTTGCAGCTACACGCTTTGCAGATGAAAGCCAGGGCAGAGCAGAAGGGCACTTCTCCCCGCCATGGCCGTGTCATGGCCGGGGGGAGCGCTCCCCCTCGCTCCCCCTCGGCTCGGTGTCTGCCGGCGGACGTGCTGATTCAGGGACTCGGGAGCCCTAGGGCTGGTTAACCGTGCGTGGTCTTCAAAAGTCACGGCACGTTCAGAAAAATGGAGTCCTGGGGAAAAAAAAAAGGGGGGGAGAAAAAAAAAATCACAGCAAAAAATGTGCGTCACTGCAGATTATTTTAGGCCCTGGTCCATGCATAATGCAAATAAGCAGCTCCCGGGGTACATGCCTGTAAAAACCATCCAGTCCCATAGCAGTCGGTTATAGGAGCTTTCCAAACAGGTGGTGAAAAGCTAAAACGATGTGCCTCGGTGTCCTCGCCGGGGTTAGGAAGGGCCCTCGCTTTCAGGAAGGCTCTTACCCTACCTCCACAGGGCTGGTATAAAACGGGACTGAGACATTAAAAAATTCAAGAGCATTTCTTTCCTTTTGAGGCAACCCTGCGCTCGTATTAACCAAACCACGCTCAGCATCTCCACCATCTCCTTTGATCTGCTCCGAACCGGGCTGCCTCCTTGGCCGTCCTTTTCACGCACGCTGGCTTTATTTTTTGCTTTTTCTAAAAATCATTGTATCCTCCTTGCCTGACTTCAAGGAGTCGCTCGGGAAGCCCTATTTATGGGTTGAAATGCTGCTGAAAGAGTTATTGCCATGTTATTCAGCTGTTGTGCCAAGCCTGCATGGAGATCGGGTTTCTGCTGAAAGGGTGCCAGGCACGTCTTTTTCCAGGAACCAGCAGCCGTATTTAGCCTCCGGCTGCACATGAAAGACTGCAGTCGGAAACGTGACATTGTGTCAACATTTGAGGCAGGTCAGAGCTGGGTGAGACCATGAAAACAAGTCCGGGGAACTCAGCACACCCCGCCGGCGCGGCGCGGCACGGGCTGCCGCGACCTGGCGCCATGCCGGGGGTCGGCCCCTCCATCACCTTCCTCCCTCGGCCGCCCGCGTTGCCCCCTCTCCTCCGCCTTGCACCGGGATGGAGCGTGCCGGCTCTGCCAGGCGGGCGATGCTGCGGTGGGATGGCGGTGGGGCATCCCCGCAGCGGGCAGAGGCAGGGCAGGGGGCCGCTGGTGGCGCGGGCAGCCCCGGCGCGGGGGTCCGCGGGCAGGGTGGCCCCCATGCAGTGCGGCCACGGGCGCAGCCCCTGCCCCGCGGGGTGACGGCCGGGGACGACCGAGGGCCACCGGACCCTGCTCTGCCCCAGAGTCCTCACCCGTCCCGCTGGCGCCGGGCCAGCGCTGCAGAGAAAATCCCCAGCCTGTAATTAGCCTTCGCTTCCTGTATAAACCTTATCTCTTCCACCTTTTTTTACAATTTTTTTCCTCCGTGACTGAGGATCTGGAGCTTCTGTGAGTCCTCCCACCGTACGACAAGGTGGGACAGAAGATGGAGAGCGAAGGGGAGCGAGAGCCGTGGCAACGAGCCAGAAATCCGACCGTTAACGAGGCTTTAAACGTCGCTGCGCTGAGCACCAAATGCTGTCCCCAAAATGGGGTTACTTACAGTCATCTTCAGTGGGATCAATATTTAGCCCTAATTAAAACAAACACAACATAAACGTCAGGAGGTATGGAGGCCCCAAATAAATTAATACAAGCAGCCCTGCATTTTTGTCTGGCGTTCCTTAAGCTAACGTTACTTTAAGCTAAGGCTAACCCCAGCCTAACAGCTGCCCCCGGGCACCCGCTTCTCCTCCAGCGGGTCCCGGAGACGCTGCAGCCCGGGACTGAGCTGCTCTGCCCCAGTCAGGCATTTAACTGCTCACCACGTTTTGTGATTCATCTGTGTTGTGAAAATCTTAAACATCCCGCAGAAGTGCCCGTGCCCCATCCAGGCGTGGGCAGCGCCGAGTCCTCGCACCCGTCCCTCACAGGCCAGAGACGCACTTCGCCCATCTTTTGCCTTTGGGGAGAGGTTTGGGGTCACCTCCATTTCGCACGGAGGCCAGAAACGGTGCGTCCTTGCTGGAGAGGCAGGGAAGGAGCCCGTGGTCAGGTGCATACGACATCCCCCGAGCCCATTCTGCAGCAGCACGCGCGGAGAGGCACCACGCTGCTCACCATCGCCTGTGGCGCTGGCTACAAGTCCCAAAGCAGCAGAACAGTCGCAGGGGCGTGCGGGAGAAGCGCGGCAGTGTGCCGGGACGCGGTGGCACGGGTTCGGTCCTGGCAGAGGCAGGATCCGGCCCTGCCCGGGCGCTCAGCATCAGCGTGGTGGCCGTCCCTCCCAGCCAAACGGTCCCACCACGGAGGCGACCGGGGCTTTCCCTGCCAGAGGACGGTGTCCCTGGCCCCCGGCCAGCCAGGACAGCCGTTGTGCGAGGAGCCACCCCGCGCCCATCGCGCCCCTCGGGCAGGGTGGGCAGTCCCAGGAGCAGAGACAGTGGATTTGGGGGGCTGTGATGCGGGACTGAGGGACGCTGGCAAAGCGAAGCCCCCGTTTGTAAAAAGCACATTTTGCCTCCAGGTAACGGGCAAAGCCTGCAGAGAAGATGCATCCTCCACGGCGAGGGGCTGCCTCCTCCTCTTCCCCGCTGAGCTTGGGGCGGATGAGCCAAAAAGCCCGGCCCAAGGAGCACAAAGCGAAATATGGAGAAAGCAGAAAAGCCAGCCAGGCTCTCCTGGCACCTCCCTCGGATCGGGAAGGAGAAAAATCCCCAAAGGTGCCAAGGGAGTTAAAATAAATAAATATCCCTGGGGACCCAGGTAACGGGACCCCGAGCTGCCTTGGGGCACCGGTGGCACGGGAGCTGCCGGGGAGCGAGGAGAGCCCCGCTCCCCCTCGCGCCGCTCTGCTCGCCCTCGACTGCTGGGTCTGGCCGTACCAGATGACCCTGCTCAAATCAAACATTTACAAGCACAGGAGGCAAACCCTTATCTTCCACAGGAAAAGAATTATTTTATTAAGTATTTTTAAACAGCTACTTAACATTTACTCAAGATAAAAATATGTACAATATCCCACCTTGAAGAAGGCCCCCAAATATAAACACGGTACCTCTCCCTAGAGAAAAACAAAAAAAATTCTTCTCTTCAAAGAAACAAAAGACAACCCAGAAACAAGAATACATTCATATTTCTCACTTCTTTATGCTCAAGTAGTTATACAAATAATAGACATCTGAAACGTTTTACCTTTTAATATATTTATATAATATATATATATTTATAACAGGATTTTACAAATAAAGGCAACAACTGTATACCAAAAAAACCAAAAACCAACAACAAAATAAACGTTAGAACACAATCTGCAATCAAGCATAGTGCATCTCAACAGCTGGTGCAATGGGAGGGCGAAATGAAAATCCATACAACAGGGTTTCCGGACACGAGTTCTCAAAACCAGTAAGAAGAGGAAAAAAAAAAAAAAAACCAGCACTGCATTTTGCAGAGGCTTTTTTAATGAAAAAAGAAAAAGTCAAATTGGACATGATGTTCCTCTGCGGAGAAAGACCCTCGCAGTTTAACGGGACAAGTGTCAACACCCTAACCCTCGTTCTTTAATACAGTGATGTGGGCCAGGGTTTGCCAAGGAGACTAAGGAATTCAGATGCTCAAACCCCACCGGGATTAGACTCCTTTGAAAATCCCAGCCTTTTCATTTCGCAAAGGCACTGACAGAGGCATATTCAGCGGGCACCGTGCCATCGGCTTCGGCTGAATCGCTCCCTCTTGCATGACACTCTTGACTCGCCCCGCTCGGGGAGCGGCTGCTCCCCGGCCGGACCCCACCGACGGGACTCGTAAAACCATTCTGATTTGCAGTAGACCAGACCCGGCGACACTGCACAGCAGCAGCGCGAGAGAGGCCTGGAGTCAGGTGCACCAAGCAAAGTGATCCTCGGGATATTTTCTCCCCTACCCGGCCCAAACTAGCAGCTCAAGTTACAGGAAGGGGCGCGTGTTAATTTATTTATTAGATGTACGCCATGTAAAGCTTCCAAGCAGCATCTACCTTTTATTTCTTTTTTTAAAAAAAAAAAAAATATATATATATCAGCAAAGGTGTGGAGAGAAACCCGTCTGAAGTCTACCTGACTGTGCATGACCAAGCAGTGACCGCTGCTCTGCTCCTCCTCCGCTTTCAGTGGCGTTGCCACCACCGCCGCACGTGCTCGGGGCGGCCGTGCCGGTCACTCACGACACCGGCGGCGGATGGGGCACCGAGCCGGTTCAGCTCAAACCACCAGCAGCGGGGCCGCTGCCTTAAAAGCCCTTACGAAAAGTACCGTGTTTTTATATTCACAGACCCTAAAACCAAGTCTGCCTAATGGAGTATTTTTTCACAGCTTTGCAATAGTCGCAGCTGACCGAGTCAACTGTTGTTCTGTAGATGCAGAGAGGGACGAAGGTAAGGAGTAAAGCACAAAACCCTCTGGTTTGTTTTTTTTTTTTTCTTTTGGAAGTAGTTCTGAATCGCTAACCTGGGCGCATCCTTCATCCTTCTCCAAGCTACCTGACAAGTCAGAGAAAAGGGGATTTAGCTTTCTACGTGCAGTGAACCTTATCCCCACACCTCAGTCCAGCCAATATATAAAAGTGAAACAGTCTCAAACTAAAAAAAAAAAAAAAAAAAAAAAAAAAAAAAAGAAAAAAGTCACACTGCGCTTAGTCTTTGGTTTCCAAGTTCAAAGGAGGAATCTGCTTCAAAGCTTGAAGCAGAGCCGAGGAGTCGATAGGGGAATGGGCCGGTACGGGAGAAGGGAGTCTCTGGGGCATCAGCAGAGGCGGGGAGATTTTATCGGGGTTCATGAACCCCGTAAGTGCTGCGGCAGAAGCTGGGAGGCTGGGGTACAAGACAGGTACGGACGCCGGGTACCAGCACTTCTCCAGCATGGGCAGATAGGCTGTTGCGGATGGTGGGATCAAATAGAAAGGCAGGCACAAGGGAGGCTGGTGAGCGTGGGGGCCCAGGAAGCTGCTGGAAGAGCCCATCATGTCGCTGCCAAAAGGGCCCTCATCCTCTGGCAACTCCAGCCGGCTCCTTTTGGCCGGCGGGTCCTCAGTCTCTTGCTTAATAGAGCTTATTCTCTCCTGGACAGCGTACTTGAGTTCAGTATCCTTTTTGAAATACTGCTGGTCGGATTTGGAGTCACTTTTCTCCAGCTCTCCCCCATACCCGCTGTCCGTGTCCGTGTCGCTGCCGCTCTGCTCCCCGCTGGAGTGAGCGAATGTCCTCTGGATGACAGGCACGCAGTTTTTCCCGTGTCCCTCCGCTGCTTTGGTCAAGGAGACGGGTTTCTCTTTCAAGTCCACCATTTTAGGAGGGATGTCTCCGGACTTGCGGCCGGCTCCGCCCTGCAGCACCTCGGAGGCCATTCGGTGCAGATGGCTGACCAGCTGGGACGACTTCAGGTCCTTGCCGTTCTCATGCTTTGCCAGGTACTGCAGCATTTCCTTGGCACACATCTGGAAACCGGATCGAAACATTTCCTGGCTGGAATCAAGGTTTCGTGATGACAGGTCACCTGAGGAAACATTAACAGAAAGAAATTAAAAATTAACAACGTGCTAAATAGTTCCATTACCATCTTCGGGGCGGACTGGAGACGGTATTACACTTCAGTTACAGCACAGCTCGAGAAGCGAACGTGATGGTCAGCCTGAATTTTGCATACCTTCACCCCACCTCTGCGTAAGCGTACATTTTTACGTGAACACCCGTCTGTCCACTTTCACGCAGTAACTCTAAACTCATTTTCTAGTTCTGTATTTACTGTATATGCCAGCTTCAACAGGTGCCGAAGTACGGAGCAAAGGAGTGAGTCAAGCCGGTGCCTTCTCCGGAAAACACCCCGGGGAAGGCAGGCTGCACCTCGCCCCTCACCTCCAGGCAGAGCTCCTGGAGCACATCTACCCGCCAGCAGCTCCGCCAACCTCGGGCGATTTCGCTTCAGCTTAAAGCTCTATTGCACTCCCTGTGGCTGCCAGAGCAGTGGAAGGCTCTTCAGAAAAACCAAATTTTACTTTATCAGATTCACGTGAGCGCCACATGTGAAAACAGAAGGAGGAAGTACGTCTAGAGCATGATAAGCCGATGCACCGGGTCCCCTCTTCGCCTGCAGAACACAGGCTAGCTCGTTTATCAAGAGACCTAAAAAAGGTGTCTATAAGAAGCAAATTTATATGTATTTTCAGGGAAAAAAACCCCAAACAACAAACAAACTAAAGCAGGTTTGATCCAAAGCTCATGAACACGACTGGGAAGATTCAAATGGCTTTGGAGAGAACCTCACAGCAAACCTGGGCTTTAAATAGAACTACTTAAAAATGCAATTTAATTTCAAAACAATGCCACAGGGCACTCTACACTGTCCGTATTGAGAAATGCATCTTTTTTTGCAAAAGCTTGTAAGCAAAGCGAGAGAAAATGACGGCGATTAAAGGCAAGAACTCCTGCCTCCTCCCTTCTCAGGAACGAAGTGTCACAACCGCATTTCAAAGACTCCGAGAGAAAGTCCATCAAGCGCACGCAGGTTCTCACACGATACGATTTGAATACTCACCCGCTTGTAAACCATTCTGCAAAGCAATTATTTTCTGCTGCTGCTGCTCAATGAGATTGGTTAGTGCTTTCACATGCTTCAAGGTGAGCTCGAGAACCACAGCCTTCTCCAAGTGACCTAGAGTCTGGAAGCAAAGGGACAGGTTGGCCTCCGCCGTGGGCTCGGCCAGGCAGGCAGGAGCCTGACGGGGCTGCCAACGCTCTCCCAGTAAGAGAGGAAGGACCGACGCGGCTTGGAGAAAAGGCTTACGGGCAGAGCCTTGGTCCTGAACAGCACAGGACCATGAACGACAACATTCCATCAAAATAACTTAAAGAGCAGGCTCCAGGGAAGGCTGTCACGGAACCCTGGGGGTGTTTGGGGGCCAGCCGCACAGCTCAAAGAGAAGTATTGCCTCCATCTGTCCTGCCGCGCCCGCTGGCACCCCGGCCCTGGCGCCCGGGGATCCGGCCGGGGGCTCGCCTCGGCCGGCAGCGGGTGCGGGGGGCCGAGCCCCGCGGGCGGCTGCCGCCGGAGCCCGGCAGCTCGCGAAGCCGCTGCGGGACGGAGCGGATCCCGCGGCACTTCGGGATGCGGTGACAGCCCGCCGCGGGCGTGCGGCCACCGCGGGGCACGCGGGGCGGGGCGGGAAAAGGCAAGGAAAAAGGGAAAGCCCGGCCCAGAGCCCCGGCGGGCAGAGCCCCGGCCGCCCCGCCGAGCACCCGCGGCGGCGGGCGCCGTTGCCCGACGGCTCCGTGCGGCCCCGCGGCAGCGGCGGGTCCCCGGGGCCGCCCCCACGTACCGTCAGCTTGAGGTGCTCCGGCAGCAGGTCCTTCAGCTGGGCGATGCACTCGTTAATCCTGTCGCGCCTCTTCTTCTCGATCAGCCTGTGCGGCAGCTTGTAGGTCTCCTGCGGAGCAGCGCAGCGGGTCAGCGCTCCGCGGCCGCGGAGGGCGGGGGGGGGCGGGGGGGGCGCGCCCGGCACGGCCGCCGCTCCCCGCTCCTCCCGGCCGCCTCCGTCCCCCCGCAGCTCCCGCAGCCGCTCCGGGACTCCGCGCCCGGGGAAGCCGCCGCGGGCCGAGTAACGGCGGCACTCCAGCGGCCCCGCGCCCCCCGCCCGGCCCCGGGGGGAGCCGCGCGCAGGCGGCCTCCGGCGGGCGACGGCGCGGCCGCCGCTTTACCTTGTTGTCCTCGCTCCGCTTCAACCCCCTCCTGGGCTTGTAAACTTGGTACATGTGCGCGAAGTCCAGCCTGCACGGGCGAAACGAAAGCAGCGAATTACCCCCGTCCCCCGGGGGCCGCGGCGGGGCCGCCGCTCCCCCCGCGCCCGCCGCCGCTTACCCCGGCAGGTCGCCGCTCTCCAGGGCGGGCAGCTTGCCCAGGCAGACGGGCGGGGGCTGCGCGCTGGGGATGCGCTCCATGGCGGCGGGGCGCTGGGGGAGCGGGGCGCGGGGCGGCCGGCGCTCAGGGCGGGCTGCTCATGCCGCGTCCGCGCCGCGCGGGCTGAGGAGCGGCGGGCGGCGGCGGGCCGGGTTAAATGCGGGCGAGTGGGTGGACGGCAGCGACGTGCGCTACCCTGTGACTGCCGGCACGTCTGGCGGCCGCCGGGGCGGGCGCGCCGGCCCCCCCCCCGCCGCCCCCCCCGTCACATGAGCCTCACGTGTCGGCAGCGCCGCCGCCGCCGCGCAACGTGCCGGGGGGAGGCGGGGCCGCCGCGGGCTGGGCCGGGCCGCGCGGGGCGGGGCACCGCCGGCGGGAGCGGGGCGGGGCGAGGGGCCCGGCCGCAGCGCTGCCCCCCCCCCGCGCCTGCACGCGTGTCCCGGCGGGATCCCCCCCCCCCGCCCCGGGGCGGCAGCTCCTGCCCCGCCGCGTCGGGCCGGCCCGGTGTCCCCGGCGGGAGCGCGGGGCGGGCGGGAGCCGCAAGGGCCCGCTGCCGGGGGGGCGGGAGGGGAAGCGGCGCCGCTTCGGCCCCGGAGCTCCGCCGCGGGTGCGGAGCGGGCTGAAGCGCGCTGAGCGGCCCAGCTGCGGGGTTCCCGGTGTCCTGCCGCGGGCCGAACGACAAAACGCACCCCCAAACCCAGAGAGGCGTCAGCACAGACCCCCCTCAACCCGCAGCACTCCGGCACGGGGGACGAAAGGAGCGCGAGTGGCTGTGACACGGGTGGAGGCGAACGGGAGGGGCGCAGAGCGGGTTAGCACGGTTCCCGCTTCCGCACAGCATCCGCGGGTCTTGGGCACCGGCTGTTGGCAAAGCGCTGAGCGCCGCCGTAATGGCGTGTACCTGCCAAAGCAAACCCCTTCTCGAGCAAGTCGAGGCACGCTCATCCGATAACAGGCCCGCTCACCAAGATAAGGTCATAGCAGAACCCCGGCACAGCGCCTCTGCTATCGCCTCGGAGAGTCCTGGTCCGCCCCGCGTCGGGAGGAATCTGAGGTCAGGAGGTATTACGTGAGAGCACAAAGAGATTTCATACGGGCCGTGGAGACGGGCCTTTTAAGGCTCACCGCCGTCCGAAGGCGCGTGTCGTTACCCGGAGGAATCCTAAGGGAAGTCGGAGCCTTGCAGAAATCCGCTAGCCGTAAGCGTGAGGTTTGTAAAAAACAAAACCCTCTTTACAAGGTCCCGCCACATCTCCAGCAGGAACAGCGCAGCACCGTATCAAGGACACGGAGCTCCCGAAAGCAGACGCCCAGGCTGTCCCGCTCGGTGCGGTCTGCTCGGTGCTGTGCGTCGGAGCCGGCAAACCGGGCGTGGACGGCCACGAGCTGCTCGCCGGTCCCGAGGGTCTGTGGGATGCTGCAGACCCTGCCCACCGCGGAGGAGAGGACGGGCGGATGGAGAGCGAAGGGCTGAGTGTAAATGGGGGCAGGATCGCAGCTCCCGGCTGCGGACTTCTCAAGGCAGAGCTCGTCTTCCATACGGGCGCTGAACAAATTCAGCAATAACCGTCAGAAAAGATGAAACTGATGTGTGTGTCCCTTCCTGCAGGTCAGGGGAAAGTAACCAGCCTAAATAACGGGTGCCGAGTCGCATGGTTCAGTCTCTCTCTGCCCCGAAGCCCCAAGCTGTTATTTTCCAAACACAGGGGGGAAAAAACACGGACAATGTCTAACCTGTCCCATCACTGACCCTCTGACCAAGGCAACAGAAATCAGTCGAGCTTGCTGCAGCTGATGGCTAATGAAAAACGAGGTTTGGGGCCAACCTGCTCTGCGTTTTAAGTTCAGGCTCCGAGTGTACGTGGACAGTTTCATGCCCATGAATTGTCTGACTCCTGCGTGCTCTTTCAGATATTCGGTACATTCCTGCAGTGGGTGGTGAGCTACAAATCAGGGTCAGAGGTAATCCCCAATTATTTAGCCCTTTTACTGTTCTCGTGCTTGCCAAACAATTCTCCATATCAGGATTTACTCATGACCTTAAGGGACGTTGCCAAGGATTTAGGAGTCCCCCTAAAAAGAGGATCCAGATGAAGTTATTACATTCTTGGGCATCAAGTTAGATTGCTGGAGAGTTGAATTACACTTTCCTGGGGATCAGTTTTCATAAGCCAGGGCTGATGCAATCATCAATTTGCCGCCTCGATTTTGTTTGCTGAATTATTTCTACGTGGAGGGTTCCTTTACAACGTACCATTCAGGTGGTAGCAAAATGTTTAAAAAGGCTTCATTTTGCAAAGCCGTTGGGCGAGCAGCCGGTCTCCTGAGCGCTTGTTTCAGAAGGGCCGAGAGCCGCAGGACAGCGGCAGCTCGCGTCCAAGGGGGATTGGGGGTTCTTTACCGAGGCAGTTAAAGGCGAGGGTTTGGGGGGTGGTCTGAAGGTGTGCTGAAGGCGGGCAGGGGGGCCGAGCCCCCAGACCTGCCCCTTCCCCACGCCCGTCCCCTTCTGCCCGCAGCGATCTGGGGGGAAACGTTCCGAAAATCCCTGGCACCGAGGTCTGATGGGAGCCTATGTGGGCAGCGCTGGGAGTTAACAGATGGGTTGTGGATTCAAGCTTACGATAAGGTTACTGAGGGTGGTTTTGTTTTAAAATGTCTCTTACTTAATATATCCATGAAGGCCAGGCATGTGCCTGTGGTCTGTAATCAAATCGCTGACTCTCCCTCTCTCTCATTTCCAGCAATCTCGTTTCGGGTTACTGGCACCGGAGGTGAAAGAACAGCCATGTCTTGGCCCAGCAGCCGAGGCTGGAGGCTGAGGATTCGCCGTGCGGGAGGTGCTGCACGGACGCTGTTAGCCCTCAGCATCCGAGGAACGGCCTCAAGGCCTCGACAATTAATACCCATGACTTTTTGCAGAAGGAAGCATTTCCGCGGGAGCCCAGCTGACCCTGAGAGAGTGGGGGAGCGGGTTGCACGCTCGTGCTCGGTAAGCGTGGCGGCTCCTCTCCCGAGACAGGCAGCTCTCCAGCCGCGGCACCAGCCTCTGGGATGGACGTGACAGTCCTCGGTGGGCAGCGGGGTGCTGTCAGCTACGCGGGACGGTGCCTCCATCGAGCACCCACCGCCGTACTGCAGCCTGAGGTCTGCGGTACTGCAGCATCTTGGTCAGCGTAGGATGTACGGAGCCAGGGGCGCTCGGGATCAGCAGCTCCCAGGAGACCTGCACGTCTCATTTCCCAACCGTAGCGTCTAAGGCGCGTGTAGGAGAGCCCGCACCCATCAGCTGAAGGCAGGATCCCGAAAGGGGCACTGTGGGACTCAACAGCGTAGGATCTGAGGAGCAGTTTGACACCCACCAGGGCTCTGCCTCGTCCTTCTGGTAGCCTGCAGGTAGTTGCAAATGCTTGAATTCAGCGTGAAGTCTGGTGGTTTCAGCCGCGCGCCTGCGTGACTCAGTATCTCAACAGCACAGCTGGCCACGCTCGCTGCCGCGATGAAAGGAATCATCCGCACGTTAGGATAAGGCGAGATTTAATATTGCGAGTACGCGCGCTGATCACTGCTTAATTACGTTGGTTTAGGCTACCATGGACTCTGCTTGGATAAAACACCGGGAAAACCTAGCGAGAGCTGCTGTCTCTGTGGATTCCTGGGCAGGCGAAGGGCCCTCCCTCCGGCACTACCCTGGATCGCTGAGGGGCACGTGAGAGCTGCGGGAATGACGCTGGCACCGCTCAGTGAAACTTGCCCGAGGACTATTCAACTGAAAGCCATTCCCCTCTTTGAGCGGAGATGTTTGCCAGCACCCAGGGTAGCAGTGGGAGGAATACGTAGGTGGAAACTATTTGGAAGTGGCAAAATTTGTGGACATTACAATTCATAATAAGAGACTTCAGCCCACTTTCATACGCTGTTTAATAAAACATGCCGGCTTCCCAGTGACATCCTGCCCTGCCTCGCACCGGCAGCCAAACCCAGGCAGCCAAGGAGCTCACGCGGTTTAACCAGTTCCCCGCCGGCTGGTTGCACCATCTCGTGAGAAAGAACTCCGGGCGCGCACACCCGTGCACGCCCGTGCACACCCCTTCAGCTGCGCGCCCGGCTGCAGCCTGGCCCCGCTAGCACGGGCAGGGCCCTGAGCCTCTCTCTGCACATGGCATGAGAGCGATTTCGAAGGCGATGTCACCTGTCCCCTGCCGCTGTGCCCCGGCTGCGTGGCCGCTGCAGAGCTCAGGCGGGGCAGGGGATGGCGAGGGGTTACCCACCGTGTTTGGAGGCGGCAGGGAGCCCGCTGTGGGCAGGACAGCGGGACTGCCAACCCATCTGCTCCGGAGCAGGAGCTGCTTCTCCTCCGGAGTGACAGAGTTGCCTGGTGGATGCTTTGCACAATGGTATCTGATCACATTCCTCCTTCTGCCTAACATCAAACAGTGAGTCAGCGATGAAGCCTCATCAGATGTCTCTCTGCTTCGGCTTTCCTATCTGAAAAGCAGAAAGGATGGTGCTCTGCAAGTATGCAAAGCAAAGAAAGTAGGGTGCCTTTAGATCTATGACTTAGAAAATACCACACCTTTTAACTACAGCATTATTTATTTTTCGCTGGCATTCACATACCCCAGCAGGAATCAATACCGCCGGGGCTCATAGTCCAGGGAGCTTTTGTTCTTTCTGGTGGACCTAGGTAACAACAGCTACAGGGCCAAAATACATTCTGTCTGAGTCAAACACTAACATAAAAATAATTCTGAACTTGCTAACTGGATTTAAAAAATACTCCCCTCACCCCGTAAAAATAATAATAAAATAAAAGCCGAACAGGCAGAAGAAGAGACTGGGAGTGTGTTCCTCTTGCAGTTCATGTCAGGACACGTATGAGTTAAACCGTGACCTCCGAACCTGAGCCCGTTGGGCACGGTCTGTGCGATCCGCATGCTCGTGGCACATAGTCGATAGGTTCAGGGGACTTGGTTCAAACCGTAAATATCATTAGCAGCAGCAGCAGAGCGGAGGCTGTTTGTCAGGGCTCGTGGCAGAGGTGAGGAGCGCAGTGGTTCGGCGTGGGAAGCTGGCTGGGACAAAACCTGGCAGGCGGCTCAAGCAGCGCCACGGGGAACCCAGCTGAACCTCCGCAGGGACACCAGCAGCTCCCCTGGCTGGAGATAAGGGAGAAGCATCCCGTGTACTGCGTGTGGACTTGCTTAGCCTGGTCTCTGTAGGCTTCTGTGATCATACGGGACCAAGCACCTGCTTGTGAGGGGAGCGGGGTGCCCCATGGTTGGCTGAGGGCTGCAGTCGTCCTGATTAACGGGGGGCTGCTGGAGGTGTGCGGGTGGCTGACTACCTCGGGAGAGGAAAAGGGCTTATTGGTGCTCTACCTTGCTAGTGGTTAACAAACATTTGACCCCTTTGAATAAATGCGATGCAAAGAAAACGCAGGCGGTAGGGAAAGGCAGGTGCACGGGCTCCTTCGTAACAGGCCAGACAAACCATATACATGACATGGTTTCCTAGTCATGCAGACTTAAAAAACACTTGGATGTGAATATCATTAAGCTCTGGGGTAGTCTGGAGCAGCCGTGGGAGAATGTAACCAGTCATTTTCTAAATAACAAGCCAAACCTCTGAATCCAGATCCACCTCCTCCCAAACTCCCGGTCTGATCCCATGTGCATCATGAGCCAGACGTGGCTTGGGCATTACTCCTGCTGCAAAGTCAGCTGAAATAAGCACAAACAGGAGTTAAATGGAATAGGAAATACTCGCGGTGGATTTGTGCCTCATCAAGATTACACGCAGTTTTGCCAATTGCGTTCCTCCGGCGCGAAACAGGACCACTCCGCACCGCACGGCAGCCCTGATGCCACGCTGCAGTCGGGCTCCTCACCCAAACAGCACCTGGAGGGGAACGTGCCCATATTTACGTAGAAAATACAGCCCACCGGGACAGAGAAGAAGGCGAAGTACACCCAAGGCATCCCTACGAGAAGTACTAGTTGACAGGAATGTCTCTCATAGTGCCCTTCCCTCTGTATCAGAAGTGATCTGGTTGAGAAGTCCTGGAGCAAACCACAACTGAGGGTGTTGCTGTCTTCCCCGAATACTTTCTCTAATGAGGTTTTTAAATAGTTTTGCCCTGCCTACACTGGCAGCCAGAGCACTTTCATCTCCAGGTGAATGGGAACCGAGGTGGGACTCTGCTGTCTGCTGGGGAGGATCATTTCCATATTGCAGCCGAGGCGGCGAGGCTGGCAGGCAAAACCCGCACAATGGCAGGGAAGCGCTCGTTCTCTTCTCGGAGATGCCTGCTGATCGTGGCGCAAATACTAACCGCATGCATCAGCGTTTGAAATGCAAAGAGCACTCCGGCGGCGTGGGTTCACAGGAGAGGGGGTGCGTTTCGGTTACACCTTCACGCCGACGAGAACCCCGCAGCAGGTAGCCGCTGCAAAAATGAGGTTTGTTAACAGGCTACAGGACACAGTTTGTTGCAACCTGTACCTAGGGTGCTCTGAGTAACCACACGCCTTTCATTCTTAGGTGGCAAAGATCATGCCTATCCTAGAGGTTTCTTGGTGGGTGTGGAAGTACTCTCCACGTAAACGCATCTCGCCCCCTTCTCCTCCCCTGCACTGGCTGCCGGCGGAGCAGCGCTGACGTGCAGCCTCAGAGGCGAGCGCTCGCCCACCCTCTCGCACACGGCTGACGAGGAGTCCGAGACTTGCCTTCTGCCTCCGCGGGTTCATCTCCCACGGGGATGCCAGATTACGCATGGCGTTGGCCTCACACAGCTGCTTTGTGGGGCTGAGTATGGGATCCGAGAGGTCAGGTGGTACTCTGAGCATTTTTTTCTAAGGGAAAAAGAGTAATTTCATCACAAAATATTAACGTGGCCTATATCCCAATAATCTGGGGAAATAGAAATATGGCCACACAAGCCCATTACAACTGTCCCTTCTGATTTTATAAACTGTATGTCTGTATAATGAAAATAAAGTCCCAGCCCTGAAGAGCTGCGAACATCTGCAGCTGCTGCCCAGATGTGGTTGCCCGGAGCCTCTGCGAAGGTTTCAGGGGAAAACCCCCGTCTGCCTCGCACGTAAGGCCAGAACAGAGGACAGAGGCTTCATTTTATAAACCTCGACCAAGGAGACATTAAGTGCCTTTGATCTCCAGATATAAAAATGATCTTTTGATTTAAGATTATGAAAATGAATAACCATCTGCGAAGAAACAGCTATGGACCCACGTTTTATTGAGGCCATATGGTGTCCAGGGCTTCTACGTATGAATTCAATTAGCTGCTTGTGTCTGCGTCAGTAATTCTGTATCCACCCAGTCATGTTTTTGGAACAAATATTATAATATTCCCATGGATCCTCCAGACAGTGGGAGGTGTTTCCTTCACTGTGAAGGTTTTGGGAAGTGATGACTTTGTCTCATTTTCATCTTACCCTACTCTGCATTTCCAGTCCCTCTCTTCTCAAGGCTTGGAGCGTTCCCCGGGAGCTCTGAGCCAGCTGCGGCGCTGAGTAAAGACATCCCCGACTCCAGTTTGCCTGTCGGGGCTCATGTTTCGGCTTTCCCTATCACCCTCGCGGGGAACCTCTCCCGTCCACCTCTCCTACACTGGGACCGAGTCTGCAGTGTTTTTGAGAACATAACCCATTTCTAACCTAAGCCAGATCTACTCCAGTCTCCTTTGCGTGGTGCTTACCGGGGGTTTACTCGGGGCTCGGCTCTGCTGAGAGCAAGGTATCTGTTGCCACCACCTTGCAATCTAGAAGGGTGGCATGATGTAAAGATACAGGCCTTTTAATAGGGTGCAGAAGGGTGGGAATGACCAGTTGCCTGGCTGGCCACCAGCCCGGGCAGATGGGTGGCTTTCCTGCCCGGGAAGCCAGGCTATGCAGAGCCCAGACAATTAGCTGCTGTGATCTTCCAAATCTAACGATCTGGAAGTCCCTTTTTTTTTTTTTCCCTTTAAAGGTGTGGCTCAGCACCACTCGCTGCACTCAGCAAGCTGCATATTTGCACTGATGTGCCTCTTTGCAGTGTTGGAAATGGGAAAAATCCTGTTACGGGAGCAGGCTGGGCAGAAGCCCCGAGAGCAGCAGGTTGTAATTAGGGGCTGGAAGGGCCTCGCTCGCAAACTGCACCTTCCTCTGCAGCCTGCTAACGCATTTGCACAAGAGACAGCCTTGAAAAATGCTCCTGAGCAGAAAGTATCCCGAGCAAAGGGATGGTATTTGTTGTTTTCTCCTGACTTTTTTGGGGAGAGATGGGGTTGTCAAGATAAATTGCTGTTTATAGACATACTTCTCAAAAGGTTTTCCTTTTTCCCTCCTCTTTCTGCGCGCATACTAGCGCGGCATAAACATTGCATGGTTTAGCTTAGGCTAAGAGAAATCAGCTTTTGTAGAGCCCTACGTTATGCCAGAACAACACAGAACAAGATTATCACACGAACTCCCACTCAGAGCGGGGCCGTCTCCTCCCGCGAGGACACGCTCTGCAGAGACACCCCCCTGCACCCCCCAGCCCCTGGGTCCAGCCCTGAGCTGCCGCCCCTCGTCCCCTTACCCTGCGAGCACAGCCAGCGGTTCCTTCTCTGTAGAGAACCACTTCTTCCCAGGGCTGACGAGGCTCCTTTACAACCGCCACGGGCTGGGCGTCACTGCCGCCCCGGACCTTGCCTGCAGCGCCGCACGGCAGCCCCAGCGACCCGCAGGGCTCCTGCTCCGGCTGCTCCTCGTCAGCTTGAACGCCCGTTCTGGGTGTCGAACTGTCCCCAGGCTGCCGTCACAGGCTGGGCACAGAGTCTGGAAACAGGGTCTGCTGCCCCGGCATGTACCTGGCCTTTATTTACTTTTTTTTCGCCTTACGAACATTTTTTAATCTTAATGTCTTACAGTTTCTGTCCACTACAGCTGGTGGAAGGGGCTGGCCAGCTGAAACAACCCGAGACCCTTTACACCTGTAAAACACGGTCTTACCGCCTCTCTGAACGCTGGGCCAGGACCCCTCGGACTGTCCTCCTTCCTCTGTTACACTGAGAAAATTTGAAGCAGGAGGATGCATTAAAATCCGTGGCCCGCGTTGCCCTGCTGCCCAGGACAGCACCGCCCCGAGCTGCCCGTGGTAACGTCTCTTGTTTCAGGGGCTTCTCACCAATGATCTGTGTTTGACTCTGTTTCAGGAATGGCTTTACGTTATGGGTACGTGGTCACCTTTGTCGGTCTGATGTGGTTGCTGGAAATTGCTGATGTCATATTTCTGTCGGTACCGAGTCTCACTAAGGTCCTCGCTGCCGCTGCTGGAAGGTCCGTCTCCTCCCTGCCTTTGCTGGGGACCAGCCCTGGAATCAGCGGTCCATCGGGGCACGCTGGGGCTGCTGCGCCTGGGAAACCCGGGGGGGGCCCTTTCCGGGCCGGCTCTGCTCGTCATGCTGCATGGCTATGATTACAGGCTTATTACCAAATTAGAGGATTATAACCATAATAACGCACAGCGAAACTACTAATTTCCAAAGATTTCTCTTTTTAAAAATAAAATATAAGGCCTTTGCTAGATGGATTTTACAAAGAAAAGCTCTGAAGCAGCAGCCATGAGGAAAAAGCAGCAGAGTGGAGGGATGAGAAAATGGAGCAGGTTCTCATTAGGGTGCAACGCGTGTAATAATTACTTGAGGAAGCACAGGGGATGGCAGGGCTCATTTCATTCTGGATCCCACAGCGACTGCAAGCTTGCTTGCGTGTGCAGCTGCTACCGGCCTGGAATACAGTTTTACAGGTCTGTCTAACCCACACATCCCTCGCCCCTTCCTTCCCAGGAATTCTCGGGAACCTGCACCTGATCCAACACACCACTGGGATTTTTTCTTCCTCTTGGTGCTGAACTGCTTGATAAAGCAGTTACTGGTCGAAAACAGGGTTTTAGGCAGCTCCTTCAAATTTGACACCCATCAACACGGATTAGTCAACTTTACGCCATAGTGATCACTCCGGCTTCTTCAGCCTCCGTTGACAAAACTCATAAGCATCCCCACGATGCTGTTACCAGGTGTTCAGGTTTTCCATCCCCACGGTTCGTCTTATTCAAGGGACCCACCAAAGACCCTCTGATCTGCTGGCAGGTCCTTCGGGACTCTCCGACACAGCCCGCGCCAGCCCAGGCAGGCAGCAGGTTTTGGGCTCCCAAACTTCCATGCAGAACCTTCCACAAACGCTAAATCCACCCACCCCTACCCATTGCCATCACACATCACTACCGTCACCCATTTCAAACTGTTTTGAGGAAGGTTAGGAGTTGGCTGGTTGAAGCCAAAGTTGTGACTAATATTTTTTGGGGAAAGTACTTTATGTCAAAACAAGTGAATAGTGAAGCGGAGACATGTGGTACAGAGATGTGTGGAGGTAGGGAGGGGCTTTTTTGTGCCAAATTTCCCTTCTCCCTAAAGGGAGAACCCAAGTTGCCTTATTTCTTAATGTAGAATGAGACAGAGAAGGAAAACTTCCTTCTTTACTTCTTTTAGATCCTCGCATTTCTAGAAAGCCACTGAATCACACCCTTATGATACGCTGTCATGGAAATGGGCCCCCTCGGCTTTCACTCGCGGCCGCCGCGGGCCAGCCCACCCCTTGGGCTGCGGAGCTGTTGAAGGCAGAAGAGCCCCCGAGGTTCCTCCCGCCTGGCCCCTGCGTAGCGCAGGCTGTAACTGCGACTGCACTGCAGCAATCTCTTTTTCTCCTTGCTCCTTCCCGCAGCAAGAGGCTGCAGGTTTCAGGCTTCCCAAGCCTTCCCCCAGCCAGAGCAAGCTGCGCAGGCAGGCGCGCAAAACCTGCAAGAAAAGTCAGCGGAGTCCAGGCCCAGGGGCAACCGATGCATCCAGCAGATGACTGCGACAGGTTCATTCCTTAGGAGCTACAAAGACAACGAGCCGGAGTCGGGAATGTTATACGGAAACATTTGGGCTCTGGGACTTCCTAAGTGACATAAACCCAATTATTTTTAGTCATTTAGAGCAGGCAAAGGACTCAGCCCTCATAACTACTTTGCTTCCAAAAGTTATTCAAGCCCTATGGAGCCACATATATTTGCTTATTAACTATGTGACTGAAACAGCAAAGCCTCCTTCCTCTCTCTCAAGCTAAAATGTGGTATGTAAAATGGCAGTGCCTTTTATAGCCCTGTGCCCACAAAGACTCAGCTGCAGAACTCATTTCCTATTTACATCAAAAAAAAGCACAGTTCAGCAAAGATTGCCACCGCTCCAGCCAGCAAGATGCTGTCTGCAGGTGTGGACGGGTGATTCACCCTCCCGTCGCAGCCCGGGGCCTGGCTCCAGCCAGCACCCTCTGCCCACGGGTTATCTTCATCCGCCGGCTCCCGGTGCTTCCCCGGGCCCAGGCAATTCCAAGCACACCCGAATAAAGTCCCAAATCAATCCCGTCTGGCCTCACCCTCTTTCTCAGCAGAGGATTTGGATCCTTTCCCTGCCTCTCTTTCTCTTCCTCCCGGAGGAGGTCCTCCTTAAAAGCAACTCCCTTTGAAAGCCTCAGACAGAAGATCGGGCATCGCCTGCCTGCCCCGCTCTCCTAATCTCTTCTGATTAGAGTCACAACCCTCCAAGTCTCTCCTACGCCCCAGACGAGCTCTCCTCTTTCCCCCCCAACAGCATCCCCTTCCAGGGACCAGCTCCTGCCCTCATTAACCCTTTCGCAGCCCCCATACTCCTTGTGCTCTCGGCTGCCCAGCCCAGACATTGGGACCACCAAGCCCTGGTCGTGGGCAAGCTCTGCAGCGCTCGGGGGGGGGGGGGAGGCCGTTCGGGGGCACCTGGGCCTGTTCCCACCGATAACTACACCGAGGCAGCAGGGAATTGGGAAATGCACAAGGAAATAAAACATCCCATGGCATAAACAGCTGGCTGAAGCCCGTCGGTTTTGGCTACTCTTTAAAAACTCATCGGAAATACTAAAATACATTGATTTTTGCTAGTCGTCCCATGGGAACGCTGGTATTGTTCCCAGCCAGCAGCGAGGAGCTGTCAGGATGCCCAGAGCGTGACATGACCGGCTCGATGCCTCTGGCAACCCCTGTTTCACTGGAAATCACGGTGCTGTGCCGGACAGGCTGGTGCTGTGGCTTTGCCACCTTCCAGACCTCAGCCCTCTCAGTGCTAACGCACAGCAAAAGGCACTTCCTGGAGAGAGATTTTAAAAAAATTAATTTTATCACTGTCAGCTAACCAACACCAGGACTCGTTTCAGATGATCTTCACAGATAGGTACAGGGGAAATACAAAGCAGGCAACCTCAGGAACAACCCACCTTAGCAGAGATTGCTCCATTAATCATTTTGGCTGCAACTCAGCATCACCAAAATTAGAGAGGTTTGAGGTTAGCTCTTCAATCTGAGAAGCCGTGTCACATTGTGACTAGATACTGTGCTGAAATTCAGCTGCCGGAATTATGGAGGTGGAAGACCTTTATTTAGCCCGATCTTCCATCGTGAAACCTCCTCCAGATTTCCAGCGAAACCCCTTTCGGAGCGTGTCAGAGTGCTGAGTAACAGGACCAGTTCAGCTGACTGCCGTGACCTCCTCCAAGCTGCTTATCCTTGTGTAATTTGGATGCCAAACTATTTTCATCAGAAAGTAACTTCCTCAGAAAGTTAGTGGGAGATCTTTAGTTTTGGTTTTCTTATGGGTTTTTTAAATACAAATAAATTCTATTTCTCTTGGCAAAGAAAACTCTGAAACTTCCTTTAACCAGAAAACAGTTTTGAAGCACATTCTGCGTCTGCTTCGGTGGTGCTCTTGCCTCTCTCATGGCCAGCCATGGCTGACAGTTTATTCATCACTTGGCAATGTTTCCCAGCATGAGTTTGTGCAGTGCCAGGGTCACCACACCCGCTACCAAATCACACATCCCCACAGACAACTTTCCAGAAAAAAGAAGTTTAAAAAAATCTACTCTTTTAGCACCTCATTCCCACTACTCAAACATTACTGATTTGGGGTGGAAATTCCCTGGCAGGAGCTTCTATTTCCATTCTGCCTGTTCCTGAGAAAAGCGGAGAAGAAAGTTTCAGATGAGCCGTGGGGCGCTAGAGCTGCAGCCTCACCCAGGATGTACCCCCAGCATGTGTTAAAGCTGGGGCAACGATGGGGACCGCTCCGAGTGGGAGCATGGTGGTGTTGGGTTGATGGTTGGACTTGATGATCTTCTAGGTCTTTTCCAACCTTCATGACTGATTGTGTGATTCTGTGATGTCTGATGTTGCACAGCCACACTGCCGATAGGACATTCATGATCTGCCATCCCTTGCCACCACTGTCCTGTCTTGTTTCTTTCCAACTGCAAGACACGGAAAGCCCCCGGAGCCTGATACCAGCCACGTACCAAGAGCAGCTGAGGAGGAGAAGAGTGACTCAGAGGAGGGGAGGCTTCCAGGTCGGCCCAGCCACGGGGGAACCGCCAGCACCCGTGTCCCACGGGGGAAGTGAGATGGGGAAGCGGAGCAAGCTGGCACAGGAGGAGGTCAGCAACGGGTCAGGTGGGCGCGCGGAGGCATTTCTACGCTTGCTTGCAGATTAAATTTAGAAACGAATGCTCATTCTTGCGTCTCTCACGAGGGCGTACGACATGGGTAGATACATATGTACGTCTGCCTAGGTGCCCCCCCTCCCCCGGCGTTCGGAATATAAGCTTTTTCTTTACTTTTATCGCCAGTGCTATCACTCAATTGTCATATTTTATCTCTACGGACAGCTTCTGTATCAAATTCTGCCAGTAAAGTGCTCTGGGACTTTTTAGTATGAAAAGCACCGTGTACATTTAAAACTCTCTCAGTGCCATTAAAATTACCTAGAAATAATGTAATCCCTTCAATTCTGGAGACTCAGCATGATGCAGGATTTAATCTTTACCTGTCATTGGCCAAGTACATTCTTGTACTCCACCAAGATGTCTTAGCAACTGCCCTAAAGTGAACACAATGCCACAATTTCTGCTGTTAGGCTGATGATTGATTGATTTTCACTGCTTGGATAAAGAGAAGGAAAGAAGTGATACAGTGAAATGAATAGAAGTGAAACCACTAGTTATTCTGAAAACACAGCTTCGTTAGGAGAACTGTGCTACCCGCCATTTATCACAAAACCTGATTTCTGCAGCCTGGATGGCAATGCCTCGTCACTTAAATGTCAGATTATGGCCCACGACACCCAGAAAAACCACGGCAGTACAAATCCTGTGCTGTTCCCTGCCTCCCTTCCCCAAGGCAAAGAATTAGGAACAGCGAAAACAAAATCATGGGACTGAAATAGTAAGAATTAAAAAAAAAGAAATCACAAGACCGGTGGTTTGGAGCCGGGCAGCGCAGGGAGGGTGCCCGCAGCCAGAGCACCGCGTGTGGCACGACACAGCCCTCTGCGACGCAGGCAGCACCGCTTGGGCTCTCGCCGCCTTGAAACGCCACGCAGGACCTTTTCAGCTGGGATTTCTCCCTCCTGTCTATCTTTTTCCAGCTCCTCAAGTCTGCCCCTGAAAAGAGGGCACAGAGGGGCCAATTTGATTAACTGAATTTTATCTTTTTTCGTTCCCTATAAGGAAACATCCTTTTTTTCCCCGGAAATTTTCAAAACCTGTACATTTTGGGGATGAAAGCTCCTCTGCATATCTTCAGCTGAAGAGGGACTTTGACTTCCCACCTGCCACTCTGGGACTGATGCAAGCAGGATAGCGAGCAAGCTGACTCCCATTTCCCGGGAGACGGTTCAGCCAGATTTAGGAAAAACTGAGCAGTCTCCTGTGCCAGGACCCATCGCAGATGCTGGTGGCAAGGCAGGGATCTAGCTCGAGCACTTGAAGGCTGTGCTACGGCTCGTTGCCAAACGGTGCAGCAGAAGAGTCCGTGATCGGCAGCATGCACAGACGCTGGGCTCAGCTCTCCGAGGGGCCCTCCAGCCGTTCGGGCTCTGCACTTAAATACGTAAGCTGGGGTCCCCTCACTCTGCTCTGCACGGGGAAGAGAGGCCTTTGACTACAGAAGTCCTACCACTCCCCGGTGACTACGCAGGACCTCAGGCAGCCTTCCTCCTGCCCTGTGGCCCTGTACGTCAGAGAAGGAGTTTGGTCAGATGCGTCGTCCACTTCCCCACTGTGGCTGGAGTCAGGGAAAGCCCCAGAATGGGAAGGGACGGGGTGAGACCTCGTGCCCAAACATGCCTCACCAGGAGGCAGATGCTCTGTGGTCTCTCCTGCATGGCATGACCTCAGCACACGTCACGTACGCTGGCACATGGGCACGGTGATGTGGCTCCCCGTGCGTATCTACAGCAGGACGGATGCCGTGCAGTGGGATTTCTGCATTAGGAAAGATGATCAGTTGACCTTCAGAAGAGAGTTACAATTTTCATTATCTCGAATGCAGTGTTTTACGGTGAGACAAGCACTGTGCGAGTGCCCTCTCGCTTGGGATGCACATGGAGACCGGCTGTTCAGATCCGCTCCATCTTCCTCTCTCCATTACCCCTTATAAATCAGTCGTAAAAGCCATTTTCAAAATCTTCAGGCTAAGGCCACTAAATGTTCCTTGACTCCATCACAGTGGCGTTCACCACTGGTAGATTATTTTGCTAAATCCCTTGAGCAGTTATTCATCCAACAAGAACAGCACAAGAACCCCAAAATAAGCTGTGTTTGTGGCAGCAGGCAACCTGCACATTCCCTGAGCGCCTCTGCGTTCGGAGGTGTCAGAACTGTTAACGAATATTGGCAAATCAAACTTTGCAGTAACCCAGATCGTCTGACTCCTGGTCTTGTGCCTTGATCACAAGACGATCTTTCCCTCTGCAAGCGCACTGAGAGCGAGGGATGAAACATCACTTCTGTTGCCCAACACCTCCCCCACGGACATGTTCCACTTAGACCTTGGTATACGTGGAGGAGAGCCAAGAAACCAATGTAATAATGAAAGCAATTCCAGGGCAGCCTGGTGTGGGGCTCTTCTATAAGCTCTGATCAGAAGCTCTGAGCTATCAAGGTCTTTTCACTCCCATCTTAGTAATCCCTGATTTTTACAGCACAGATTTAGGACTGAGGTGAACCCCAGGCAGGCAAGCCCGCACCGTGAGCAGTACCAGATCTGGCCACGTGAAGTCTTGTTTCTTAGGGGAAAAACCAAAGATACCACCCTGGAAACTAAACACGACTTTCTATATTCTTATGAGGCCAGTGTGGCCACTGCATTCTTGAAAAAAATACAAATGCAATGCCCCCAATAAAGTTATATGGAAACTGGCTTCAGCCTACAGTCAGGATTCAGTATCAGGCTAAGTTTTGCTCAGTGGAACATCTTTATAAACTGAAAACCCTGTGGATTCATCTGTTCAGGATATCCCTGTTTCCTGATCCTGACCCAAAGGCCACTCTCTCGGAGCCTTTCCACTGGCTGCAGTGAAATTTGGATCAGATCAGCTAACCAGAGCTGCGACTGGCTTCTCTGCAAACTCCAGCAGAGCTGTCAGCCCCACGTCCTTAAGGGTACTTGGGCACTTAACACGAGTCAAACTAGTGAGACATAGGTGCCCGCGCTGCCTGGGAGCTGAGCCCCGCTCTCCCTCCGCTGCTGGTCCCCTCTCCGGCGCTGCCGCCCTGCCTCGCCCCGCCTGCGCCGGGGAACGAGCTCTGGTCTGCCTGGACCAGAGATGCTCGGGCTCCCCAAGTTTCATAGACAGACGTGGTCCTCGTTTGGTTTTAATTTCTAGAATGTCCCAATGATCTACAACGGCAGAAGCAAAGCCAAGGAATGTGTTGTTGCTACTGATACTCTGGGTCGGATGCTTGCTTTGCCTGTATTTACACGCTTTGGGGAGTCATCCCCTATCTTGCAGAACTGCTTTCATGCAGTGTTAATATTTCTCGAGCATCCTGGAGCTCACTCCACTCCCTTTCTCATTAGTCAAGTGACGACTCCTTTCTGTAATCAATAATGACCCTCTCCAGAACTAGCTAATTTGAAAAAAAAAAAATGTTTTATCGATCACATCTTTACTGATCTAAACTGAACTGTCTTTCCTTAGGAGACAGACAATGTGGCTTTTCATTACCCTACTCTCTCTCCCTTGGCTTGACCCATTTCCTTTCTTTTTTTTCCCCCTCTTGCCAATTGAATCAAATCCTGTAACTAACCTTTAAGGGTTCCTTAGTCTTTATTTTGTTCCTATTAACCTTCTGTTTCTCTGGATAATTCTGCAGCCAAGAGTAGGTGTGACTCCCACGTTACAAGTCTAGCTGTGCTGTTGACTCATGTGCTGTGCTCGCAAAGCCAGCTCCTTTAATGGGAAGGCTTATGCAATGTAGCGAGGTCTCCCAGAGCATATGCTCTTACTCGAGTTGTGAGATTTCTGCTTGTTCTCTCTGCTAAATGAGACTGAAAACGCTGGTGGGCCGCACAGAAGGTGCACGCTATTTCATGAGCCCTTACTATGCCCTGAATACGCGCACGAATCCCTGGGCCCCCGCACAGCCCATACGAAAGGTGCTTTGGGCAGATGTCCCCCCGTCTCTAGACCCCAAAATCAAGTATCTCCAAAGAGATGCTTTGGCTCCAGATTGCGGCGATGCTGCAGAGAAGCAAAGTGGCTGCAGGCTGCCTGCCCTCCCAGAGCTCGGTGGGTTAGCCAGCGAGGAGCCCCGGCTTTTTAAAGGCCACTTTGTGGTATAGAGATTATATAAAGTCAACTTAACAGACGGTCAGATTTGGCCTGTCATGTTGGAGGGCTCTCGCACACATTTTTTTTTAGGAGGGAAACTAGCAAGACATGTGGTGAAAAACACCCTATAGCTTTTAACTAATGTCTTTGAGATCGAGCCATCTGTTACCATGAACTTCAAGTGAGAAGCAGCCACCATTTTGAAGGCAGACGCTAAAAAAAGTGAGAGGATTTAGCCCTCGATTCCTTGGACAGAAACCTGCTGCGATGCCAGCCTGAAAGGCCAACGCACGAACTACAAACCTCTCAGGGTAAGATTGCGTCTTCCCTGCAAGGCTGAGTAAAAGCCGAGCTGATGGCTACAAAAGTCCCGACAGTCCCGCGGGTGCAGGAGGGAGCGAGTCTGGGTGGATGCGGGGGGCACTGGCCCCCCCGGGCGGGACCCCCAGAAGGCACCCGCATCCCTGGCAGGCAGCTGGGACCGCGGGAGCCCGGGCTGCGCAGGTCAGAGCAGCCTCTGCTATTTCCTGCGAGGCTCGCTGCCACCCAGCCCATAAACACACAAGATTCATAAAATAGAAAAATAAAACCTCCTTAAAAGCCCTGCTACAGAAAGGAAAAAAAAAAAATCCATCTCCTGCAACTGAGCCGACGTACTGCCCGCTCGATTTTTAAGCCAGGTTTTCCCACCGCGTGCTTTGAAAAACCGAGTTTGAGGCAGAGCCTTTGCGTCACCGCAGCCCTTCGCTGGAAGTTCTGGGGAACGCCGGCTGAAACATTAACCTGGGGCTCGCTGCAATGCTCCCGGTGGCACCATTCCCAAAAGGAGATTAAACCCAGCAGCTGCTGATATGGAAACCAACTGTTTGAACTGCAGTGCACTTACATATGCTAATCGCGCGAAGCCACCGACTCCTGCAAACGTGATGCAGGAAATGACTAAACATTTAGTGCTTGTTATTTAGCAGTATTCCTGGAGACACGTAGGTGGTGTGGACAGCATGGTATGTGCATTAAAGTGCAATTTAGGTCAATGATTCTTTGAAAGGACCATTCTTCCCCCCCCCCCTTCCTTCTCCCTTCAGGGGCATTTGCTATTCAAAAATTAATTTTTTCAGCTATCTTTTCCAAACAGTTCCCATCATCTCAAAATAAAATAAAAAACGGGAAGAGAAGAGACTGTAGGAATTACCCTGTTTAAATATTGAAATATCTGCAAACTTTTTCTCATGTTATCTGTTTTTAATGCTTAGAAAAAGAATTTAGAAGAAGCTTTACAGGGAAGAGTGCCTGTTTAGACAAAACCAATAATATTTAATGAGGTGTCTGAGTCTAACTTTTTAACAGGTGAACTGACAGCCCACAATGAAAGCCCGCCCCGGAAAGATCAGCCAAATACGGGCTGCGGGAAGGCGTCAGCACAGCTTCAGCTTACGCTGCAGTGTGCCGGGGCTGCGATCCCCCTTTTCCATGGACCCGCCAGTGCCCAGCAGTTTGTGAAGCATCTCAAAGAATACGAGGCAGTGCCTCCAGCACAGCCCCAGCACCTGGGGGACCTCATCAGGAAACACAAATATTCTCCAAAAGCTGCTAAAAAGCTATCAAAAGCATGCGCTGCGTAAATCTATCATTATATAATCTAACATAGATGCATTATTGTAAGGAAGACTAGTATATGCACGGCACCCAAGCGAGCTGAAGGCTCCCTGCCCTCCTGGGAGACACGGAGACCCAGGGGAGAAAAGGCTGCCGCAGAAAAGCGGTGCGACTCTGAGCACAGGAGCTCCCCTGGGGTGGGAGCAGACCCACGGAACCCCCAGGTTTCTCCCCGACGCTGAGGGACTCTGAGACTGCTTTCAGCGGGAGTCAGAGAAATCCCAAACTGGAATGGGTGGCCAGTGTCCAGTGGGGCTGGGGAAGGGAGCTGGGTTTGCCAGAAGGACAGGCCTCTAACGCAGGCGTCATGAAAGAAAAGGTCTCTCTGCTAAATAAAAAAAAAATAAATTATTGGCGGTGATGCAGTTTCCTGCCAGAGCACCAGCAGTGAGAAATTCAGAAGACCCTTTTCAAACAGGAATGAGACCAGGCAGAATGCTGGTCTTCTCAGGCCACCTACTTTTTTTCCACCCAAGGGCCAGCTAAACAAAATCCCAAGAAAAGCTCATTTGTATCCATTTAATTATTTAATCAATAGCGCTGCTTTCAAACCTCCTCCCCACCCTCGCTCAAGTGAAGCCTGGCGTCCCTCACAGCACCTGTGATATCCAGGGGATCGCAAAGCATTTTAGGGGGGACTGCTACAGGAGTTGAATTTAAGTTAAATTTAATTAAAAAGGCGTTAAATTAAAGACACACAGCAAGTGACAGAGCAAGGGGAAACAACAGCTACAACGCTTGCCAAAGCTCACCCACGCGTTTGGGTACAAAAAGCTGGCTTTGAGGAGGGCGAGCGCGCCGCCGGGATGCCCAGGTTATTCCCAGGTCCTTCCAAGAGCTCCACGGGCCCTGCGGTTGCCAACTGGGCACAGAGCAGGGGCAGGCAGGAGGGAGCTCGGCGGATCGTCTTCTCCCCGGGAGATCTCCTCCAGCAGCCTTCTGCCCCGGGCATGAACCCGTCCCCTCCTGACCCAGCAGATCCCAACACCAGTTGAGTCATGCTGACATTTAACAGTGCAGATTGGCTGCCTACTGCTAACTATTGTTGAACCAGGAGCGGGATCACACAAAATTTAAGTCCAAATAGTTTTTAAAAGCTTCTTACTTTCTTTTGCAAGTCTTTTCTTCAAGTGTTTCGCGCATGCATGCAACGTAAGGAAATAGCTGCGGATAACTCCGAGATGCTATTAATGGTCACCAGGCAGCGCTTGTCTATCAGAAAGCGTTTTCTGAGAAGAATTGTTCAAATCTTTGGGAAATCTCAGATGAACTTGAGACATGTCTCTGGAGGCTTACATCAGCTGGGACACTCGTCTCTTTGGTTAGGAAGTCAGGACCAGTCAGACCCATGGTAAATGGATTGTGCTTTTGCATGAACCACAGTTTTATTAAAACTTCCTTGTGGCAATGGGCTGCGGAGATACGTCGGGTGTGAATCTCATGGGAGAGTCAAGAGGCATGAAAACCCAAGGTAAAATGCAAAAGGGCTCAAAATAACCCCTTTGATTATGCAAAACACTACACATAACTGCCTTTAGTTTTCTCATGTCTCATATTTTCTTCCCTACGTCTCCCTTGCTCCCCAGTTTTGGTTTGTTCCTAATTCATATTGCTCAGCTGAGGTTGGGACCAGACAGCAGCACCACCAAGCTCTCCACAGCAAGCTTTCACTTGGCCAATTTTCCAGCATTAACTGCCTTTCAAGGCCATTTGTTCTTCAGTATAAAGCCTTTTTTTTTTTCCCCCCCCCAAGGGGATTGACATGGCAATGCTTTCAGGACTGCTGCCAGGGAAAGAGTGTCTCTATTGCTCCTTCAATACCATGACAGCTATTGGGACCTTTGCTGCGTGTCTCAGTACCTTGGCTGCAGTTCCCGAGACTGAACAATCTTTCCAAATGCAGGGAATTCCCTTCGGATAAAGGGAGATGGACAGTCACAGGAAAGCTTTGACTGCCATTCCTCAAACATTTTTCTTCATGCCCTTCCAGGCAGCTGCAAACACGACTGAAGTCAGCCAGCACCTCTGTACTGACTCCGTCAGGCTTCAAATCAGCCCAGGATACAAAGGTCAATTAAACCTCCGGTAGCGCCAGTTTTACAAGTGCAGATGCAGAAATCACAATGCACGGAAATCAAAATATAGGAGATCTTCACTTTTTTCCTCTTAACCCACTTAAGGGCCTTCCACAGTGAAAAATGCATTACTGGAGGAAAAAGACGTGCAAATATTGAGTATCATTAAAATATGAGTAGCTCATACAAATGTGGTTAGGAAAAAGAGCTCCTACATTTCTACTCCTCTTAGGGAAGGCAGAAGCTATTAGTGATCAGAGTTCCTCCTCCCGGCAGCTCCTCGTCTCAGTTTCTGGATTAGAGGAGCAGAAGTGCCCTCTCATCTCCTCTGTCACCACCCTGACCTTTCCTGAATCGCTGCTCAGTATCTTGCCCTGTCAGTGCCATATACTTTTCACTCCAGACACTCTCTCTGGAGCATTTATTACTCAGAGACCTAATTACTTGGTGCTCCCTCAATTAGTCACAAATGCAAGACATCTAAGAGTCCAGCTTCTTTGAGACCCCGAAGGCTGAAGACAAAGAATGCCTTTTCCCAGGAAAACTTAAAGGAAAACCATAGCTGTGCTACTTAATGTTTATGCCACAAAGCCATCTCACGTCCTTACTTTAAACAAGGATGACTTTGCATTAACAATAACGTTGCCCTTTTGTAATGCAGCAGCTAAAGACTGTGAATTTGGATTTGTGACCAGGGACGGTGCGGTGGGGAGCTCATGCGCTTCCCGATAACTACGCTTGACCACATTCCTAAGCAACACGCATCCTACGTTTCCCATACCCTGTTCAACGTTTCACACACAGATCTTTGCTTTCATCTAAAAAACATAACATGGGTGGGATTTGTTTACACTGGGTGGAAAAGCCAAGCCGGCAACCACAAGTGTTAGGAACTGGCAGAAAGGGCAACAGCTGTTATGATGCAAAAGTACATATTTGCTTGAAGACTCTGGCTAGAAAACCATTAGAGAAATCCAGACTGATTCATGCTCTGCACCCTCACCAGATGACTTCCGATAGAGTAATGCCAACTTTCCTGCAGAAGCCTGAACCCAGACGGCGTGCTGGCTCCCTCCCGGCCAGCTGCTGGCACGCAGGTAATCAACACCGGGCCGTTTCTGAAACCACGGGGCTGGGACCGTGCAAGTTCTTCCTTTGCACATTAAACATGTACTGCTGTGCTGCTTTGAAGAGAAATTTCCTTTAGATAGATTTCTCTTTAATCAGAGTACAGCAGTGAAGCAAGATATTAGACTTATGGTTTAACTATAGCATCAACAGTTGAATCACAATGGCTGAGCAAGCAACCAGTGCCAGACAGTCCTTGTTCCCCACGGAGCCTGGTGAGCCCCGGGGAACCCGGTGAAACCAGGCAGGAACGCTCAAGGCTCCAACACCTGCACTGCCAAATCCACCCAGCGACAGTCCCGTGGCAGGGCCAGGAGCGAAATGCCCACATACTCCGTAATGGTATTTGCAAGCGGCTGTAAAACAGTCTAAGCCTCATCTCTGTCACTTGGTGGAGGACAAACCTCCTCGTTCTAGGGACAAAAGTCAGACAAGTGGGAGATGTTGCTCTTCAAGGTGTGGAGACTTTAAAACATGGGCTGAAGTTTGAACCCGTCAGGAGGAGACTCCACAAGTTATTTGCAGTCCTTAAGCACGCTCCTCCCTCAGCAAAAGCTTCCAATTCAGCCTTCAGAGGATTAGGAAAAGATGGAGAAACACTTCTGTGGGGGTTCTTTGAACTTCCAATTTAGGTTTCTGTGCTTTGTGCATGATACTAAATGAACATAATATGCTGCTTGAAGAAGCTTTCCACTGTCATATAAACACAATTGTCCAAAATGAGAAAGGTAAAATCATTTCCCCTAAAAATTTCATAAATATGAAAATTATCATGGGAAATTATCATTTTGGGGTGGTTCAAATTTCCCAAGATTTGCAATTGTGATCTCAACATCTCAAATCTCAGTGAAAGGGGTTTCCCCCCTCCCCCAGCCATACATTCCAGTATTTCATTGCTATCAGCAACATTTTTGGGTGCTTCTCCTAATTATATCCAGCAGTATTCTCAGAATCAAGCACCAGTCCTAGATATATCAATATCAATCAGCAGTACTCTCCCTCCACATCCAAATGACTTGACTTGTGCCTGCAAGCTCAGACAAGACATGAATCCTCAAGTCAAAAAGCCAATCAATCAGGCTTTTGGATTTTGTGCAGACCACGTAGTACTGGGATGGGACGGGCTTTCCCCCTGCCAGGTGACACAGCTGCAGGTGTTGGTGACCATGGTCAGACCTCAGCTCCTGGGTGGATAAGCACCTTCACAGAGGTGAACAGTGATCTGGTTACTGTAAATGGGAAAAAAATGGGCTACTCTGCAGAAAAATAGCAGCAACCCTCCCAGAATGCCATCAGAGCAAATACAAGTCCTAGCTTTACAGAAATTAATGAAGACTTCTTGCAAGTATTTGTTTTGAGTAAAATCTGCTCCAGGGTGATTTGCTTTGTTCTGCTGAGAGCAGAATGAACTCAGGAGCTTCATGCGTGAGCAGTATGTAACAGCAGCAGAGCGAGCAAGACCACGCTGGGGCCGGAGATTAATTTTATGCCTGTGTTGGACTCCCAAGACATGCTCGTTCCCTTCAGGTCATGAACAGATTTTGGGGGAATTGGCTGCTATTTTTTGGGGGGTGGTAGCCTAATTCCCCCCCTCCCCCCCAGTGCTTATAACAAGACCTCTACTCACAGTAATGCCTGCAGACTCACTTACCCGGCCAGGAGCTAACATCTGAGCATGTTGCTCAACCAGACCACAGGCAACAAAGCCATCAGCTGACAATCCCCCAAACCCTCCAGCACAGACCTCAGAGCAGGATGGGAGAGGGCCAAACACCAATCCCATCAGCAGATTAACCACTTGGCAACTGCTCTGCCTTCCCTATCTGATGGAGTTTGCCCATGCAGCTCACGCAGACCTCTACGGACCACCCATGCGTGCGTGCATAACCACCTCGCCCTGCGGGAGGGCTTCGGCAGCAGCACGGGTGGCTGAGGTCCCCGAGTCCAGAGGGGCCACAAAGCCCTGGCTGGGTGCTTGTCTGGTGCATCGAGTGACACACTGCCAGCGGGGCAGGGGACCACAGCAGAACTGCCTCGGTCCTCCTCCAGCGAGCAGTGAGCTCCAGCGCCCCACGACTGCCTGCATCCCCCCGGGACGATGCTGGCTAACCGCAAAAAAGCAAATGTTTGCAGGAATCGAACGCTAAGGGTGCCACATTCCCACCTAACCATGTCCCTTTGGGTTGCGCCCTATGGAATTTGGATGAATCGCATTAAGGAGTCCAACGCATAGTAAAGAAATGCAAGAATTTCCCTGCTTTTGTCTCCCTCTTCCTTTTCAGTCTTGCAGCAGCTGTTTCCCCCTCCCGCCCTTGCATTAACTTCAAACTCCCTCCTTTGGCCAGCAATTACAGTGTAGAAACGCCCCCAGCAACGCAATGATGTCTCTGAGCTTTCCAGCTTGAGAAGTTTAGTGCCCACACTGGATTTATTCTGTGTTTGCTTATTTAATAACCCAGTTAGGAAACTCAGAGAGTGGGATTTGTGCATGGGCCATGCACAGATCACAGGAAGATTTGGCAAAAGCGCCTGGGAGCTCTCTGGCCTAAAACCAGCGCAGCGTCAGGCCACGTTGCTTTCCTATCATTCACAACGGAAACGGGAGAATATCGCTCCCCGTTCTCTGGGAGGAAAATCGCCCATTTCAGCGGGGCTACACACAAAGCTGGGCTACCGACACCCAGCCTCAGGCTGCGGTCGGCCACGTGGTTCACGGCCCCGGTTTCCCCATGGGATGGCACGCAATGGGCTGCAGCCCTGAGGAGCAGGCTTTGCCTCCTCGATTTCCATCTGTCCTGTGAAAACTGCAGCATCAAGGATGCCGGTCCCACATCTGCAACCTTTGTAAACCAGTTCGTAGTTAATCACATCAAACTCACAGGCCTTGCTAGTGCTGACAGTCCTGCTCCTCTTCTTTCTATCCCGTCTATCAGAACAAACCACGTTCAGATGCTGTAGGAAGCAATGATCCCATTTCTCTTAGTTTGATAGAAACAGAAATTCTCCTGTGGGACTCTCTGGCTGTTTTAGTTTCATATTACATGACATGGAGCAGCACAACCAACTCAGGAGAACACAGAATCTGGCCCACAGTGAACAAGTGCGAAAATCAGACATGAAGGAGAGGGTCTCCATCGACCCTCCCTACTCCAAGTCCAGGTGATGGCCAGACAGACACAGCCAAGAAGAGGTTTCTCTCCTGACCACCAGACAGCATTAAAGAAATGACAAAACCAAGCACCTGGCTCCTAACGCACCAGTACAATTTCTGCTCCCATCTCCAAGGCCCATGACTTACTTTTATGCTATTCGGAAATCTCCTTCTCCCAGCTCCAAACCAAGACTTGAAATTATTAGAGGTAGTAATGCCTCTCAGGGCAGAATGCAAATTTAAAACACTTGTCCCAAATAACAGGAGGCAGTAATTAGGCTCCAGCACTTCCAAAGCAGCATCCCCCAGCTACACCCTTTCCTGCCCTGCTACAAGGATGTAGGACATGTATATCATGGCCATGCTATCAAAATGCAGGCTACAGGAGGCTGGCTTTCTTTATCTGTTTCATAAATCAGCTCCTCTCTTTTCATTTCCCTCCTTCACTCTGTCCTCCTGTCCATGAGCTTTGCTCCCTGCATGTTTAAACTTTTTGCTTTTTTGCTTGTTGCTGCCCCTTATCCCCGTCCCACTTTTTTTTTTATTTTTTCTTCAGGTTTCTGATTCCTTAAATAGTTCTTCTCTGTCTCTTATTCCTTCCTCCCTTTTGTTATCATCTTCTCTTTCTCACAGTTAACCAGTGTCTCTTTCCTCTTCCCTGGGGTTTCCTGCAAGGCCATTTGCATTCTTTCTCAATCACATCAAACAGGTGATTTCAGTTTAGCAGCAACCAGGGAAACACCTCAGACATCCCCATGGCATCAAAGCCTCCTGCCACCTCCGTTCACAAAACCCCACTGAACTCTTGTTCTGCAAAGCAGAAGCTCTGATTCACCTTGCAACGAAGTGACGGGGTGTATGAGGCGCTGCTATCGTCCCCTGCCACTGAGCCATTCCCAAAGCCACCCTTCTCTGCTCTTGGTGGTACGTGGCTTGTCAATTCTGACCGTACCAACATCACACTGTGCATCTCTTCAGGCCGGGAAGGGCAGCCCTCCTGCTCCTGTGTTGCAAAAAATAAAGTTAAGTGAATGATGCTGATGGTCCCAGCCCCTGCAGCTGCAGGATGAGGGCTGAGCTTACAGCTGCTGCAAGGACAGAAAGCCCGAGGCAAAATAAGCGGGCCACAAATACCTTGCCCTGCTAGTGCCTGTGCCCTCAGGGAGGAGCAGAAAGCTAAAGAAGACAAGTCTTTACGTGGCTTTTAGAAGCAGATATGTTCATTATAATCCCATTAAAATTCCTTACCAATACCCTGTAAAGTTAGCTCTGGAATCAGTGAATGGTCACAGATCTCCCTAAGTGCAGGATTTATGTTTAAGAAACTCTATTGTTATGGTAAACCTACAAAGAGCATGGCCAACTGGCTAAATAGGGACAGCAAACACCCTGAGTTAACCTTCCACAAGAGAGCCTCCGGTTCACTTTGTTCGTCCCGACTGCCATTTTAAAGATGGGCCGAAACTGAAATCTCAGGTAAAATAAGCCAACCTAGAAACAGATGTTTTCAAAAAGGCAGATGGAAGCAAAACGAATATGGTTTTACATACCACTTTTTCACTCTCAAATTGTTTAAGTTAGAATTTGTATGGAAAAACGTCTCCAGACCCTCTAAATGACTCTTGGCCAAAGGTTCCCATGCTCAGAAAGCAGAGGGAAAGCAGCACTGTACCCGTTACACCGACCCAAAGCTTCAGCACTTGTTCTTCAGGCCAGCCAGAAAATTTAATAGCGATGTATCAATTGCTAGATTTTTTAAAATTTTCTAATTCATCTGGACATTTACTTGCTCTCTGACTTTTGAGATGCTAGTCTGCACTTTCAATCCTTCTGCAGCCACCACGATAGCTGGAAAGTCGCTTTGTTTTAAACCAAAAGTGGAGCTCTTGGGTAATCACCCACTGTCAGGTGTGGGAGCTCTGGACACACCGCAAGCCTCTCAAAGCAGGAGCAGTGCTGCTAAAGCAAAGGTGAGAAGACGCATGTGCATGCCTTGAAAGGACACGCCATCACTGCCCGTACCGGGGGAAGAAGAGCTGTGCCAGCCCTGTCCCACGCTGGTGGCAGCGGCTGTTCCTGGTGCACCGACTCAGCCCGTGCCTGGCCAGCGTTGCTGGGCCACTGCCATCCTGTCCCCCGCCGCACCGCCACCCGGGAGCCTCGTGATGCCCTTGCTCCGGCCCCACGTGCTGCAGACTTGGATGTTTTCCAAGAGGAGATGCAAGGGTGATGGGGGAAGGAGGGCCAGTCTGCATCCCCGAGGGAGGAGAGGGGCACACGGGGCAGCGCTCGGGTCTAAGCTGCAGCTGCAGAGGGGGTTTTGAGGGAGGCTTGTTCCCACAGTCACTGGTGCATCCCTGCTCTGGGGCCAGCCACCTCCTCCCGCCCAGACCAGGGCTGATTTCACACCCTCCCAGCCCAGCGTCTCATCTCAAAGCTGCGGGAACTGCTGTAACGCAGCTATTACTGCGGCACTTCCCGATGTCCAGCCTCCCTGCTGCCCAATCCCTCCTTGTGGCACCCTGTCTGGAATCAGTTGGCAAATAACGCAAGCAAAGGACCGTATTTTCTCTGCTTCCGACAGCATCCAGCCCGCTCTCTGCCGCACTAAAACGCCACATAAACAAACAGCGTAAGGGTGCAGTGCAGACATCTCCGGCAGGAAACAAAGCGCAGAACTTGCTCTATTTTAATCCCGTCAAGGGTCTTCTTGGAAGCGAGGCAGAGCCCGGCTGCGCAGAGTTAAGAATGAAACCCTATTTTTAGCCTGTCCCCGGTGAGGTAAGTGCGCGTGAGTCAGACCCCGGCGTGGGATGTTGCATAAGACGGGGCCTGCGCCGCAGCTCCCGGAGCACGGGGGTGCGAGGAGGATGGAGGGAGCCTTCCCTCGCCCCTTCCTGGCATTGTCATTTCAAGGCAGACCCTTCACGGTATTTAAATGCAGGGTTCCTTCTTCCTCCCCCCCCCCCCCCCCCCCCCCCGAAAAATTTAATTAGAAACAGCAGTAGGCTGGTTATGTAATGTGATTAATTGCAGCATTAGAGTGAAAAAATATAGGGCATACAGGTCTTAAAGATTCACATGCAAAGTCATGTGTGGGAGTGAGAGGCAAGGGTGAAATGCAAGACTTATCTGTTTGATTAGGTACTTTTCGTGGGGCAGTGATTTATTCCCTGAGTAATTTAATCTGAGTAATCTGCAGATAGCTAAAAAAAAAGGAGCAAGTAAAAATCCAAAAGACAACAGAACAAAATTGCTTTCACAGCATCTCTAAAGGTTAGCTCTGTACCTTGCTAACAGGCTGTTACCCTCAGCAGCAGACCTGCCCCTTGATAGCACTCACTCACACCAATAAAAATGAGGTTTTCCACTGAGTCATGATGAATGAACTGCAGACACATGCCGAATGGCAGAATTGCAACTCACTTTCACTGTGCTGGAACTTTATCCCAGGGAATATCTGAAGCTTCAGGATTCATTTTTTCCCCCTGCCTTTTGTAAACCTCTCACCAGAGAAGACCTGAGGCCCAGGCTGGCATTCCCTCCTGCCTGTGACCTCCGAACACCCGACACTGACGGGTGCAGCTCTGTCAAAGGTGTACTCTCCATGGCTGTTGATTAAATTCAACCTAGTTCCATAATGGCAACAAGTCACTGGCGTATTTGATTGCTCAAGTGTCCTATATGTCGATGGGCTAAGTGAAGGCATGTCTTCATTGCAAAACAACGGACCGTCTGGGTCTGACTGAGCAGCACCACCGCAAAACTGAACTCGGCAAGGCTGAGTGAGTGCTGCTAAGGCTTCAGGAGGCATATCTGGATGTATTTTAGCATTGCAGTTTTTCAGAGTGAAAGAACTGTTGTTAATATTCATGGAAGGGAAGATGAAAAGGCACTGGAGAAGGGAGCTCGTGGCAGGGTACCAAGGACGTCTCAGCAGGTTTTAACCTGTGCTCTGGCTGGGGAGAGGAAGGTTCACAGCCTAAGTATGGCTGTTCTTATACTAGAGATTATTCTCCAGGATTGTCTTGATGCCAGCTACCCCTAAACTCAAATCTAAGGCTCCGGTGAATGAAGAAGTATTAATTTAAGGCAGCCTGTGAGTAAGTGCCTGAGCTCCCTCTGAAGTGAAGGCTCTTCACTCGGTGAGCTCACTTTAGGTCTAATAAGCTTCATTACTGGCAACCTTAGCTGTAAAGCCATGGTTGGAGACAGAAAATCCTCTAGACTTGATGTCTCCTGAATAAGAACTTTATTTGCTACAGCCATGCCATACCCTTGCAATGATTTCAGAGGCCCCTGCTTCTGGATTTGTCAAGCAGTAAAATGCCAAGATTAATTTAAAAGCAGCTTTAAAATTACCTTGAGTTTGCATCTTGTTCGATTGCTTTACTAATAAGAAAAATGCTAAAGGATTTGTATTAGAAAAATAGATTTCAGCAGCCTTCTAAGGCAGGCTCGGTGCTAACTCTGAACCAAGGCACTCCGAAGTGATAAAAGCAGAAAAACCCTTCCACGAGGCTTCCAGTCTTACTGGAGCTGTAATGCGAAGGAGAGTGAACTGGCCAAGAAGTCTCAAGCCATTAGCTGTGTTTGTGCAGCTACAGAGCATTGCAACATTCCTCAGCCACTTCCCTCTATTTCTAAAGCTTTCCTCACCACTGCACGTGACAGCTAAGCATGAAACACATCCATCAATTTAGCATTTGACTTCACCTGTCCCAGTGCATGTGTTATGTATCACTTGAGCATGCTTTCTTCCTTATGCAGACCCTATTTGTAGGCAATTATTGGGTCAGATCCTGAAGATGTTGCTCCCTGAAACTTTCCCTGGAACCATTTTCCAGTGGAAACTTCTTTCCTCTCTTAGAAACTGGACAAAGAAAAACTGTTCAGGTCTGTCAGTGATAGCTAAGTGCACAGTAAAATATCTCTTGAAGAAATCAAGATCAAAGCTCATACAATTAGGGACAAACTAAAATCAAGGGCACCTTTACTGAAGCTCATTAAAAATATCCTTTGTACCGCTCTCCTACGTGGCACCCAAAGTCTCATGAATACAGTGGTCTAATGAGAATGCAATGAGGTTTTTTTTCTCCAGTATTTTTCTTTTCCATACTTAGCAAATGTCATAGTTTAATTAAGGGATGTCAGAGGCATAGAGAGCTGCCCCGAGATAATCGTCGCCTGCTGCTAGATAAATGCTGAGGTGAAGACAAGCAAGAAGGGCTATCACACAAACGCTAAATTATGGAGAGAGGGCAAAGTTCAAAAATGGAACTGACAAAACCTTCATTTATAGAGGTGGGCTGAAGCAGCTGCTTTTGCTGGCCTTTGCGAACGAGCCCCTCCGCCCCGGGTCCCCCTCGCAGCCGTTCCTGAGCTCGCTGACTTCTCTCATGCCTCTTCTTGCTCTCACATTGTCCCTTGCAGGAGGATTCACTCCGAAGTATCTCAGGGTGTCCTGCGGGCAGAGCGTCTTCAGCGTCACATACCCACTGCTGACACTGCCCTCTCGTTAGAGCAGCAGGCTGATGCTCGGCGTGGCTGCACAAGCCCTCAACTAACGCAGGAGCGCCGGATCCCGGCTCCCACCGCTGCTGCAGTCACCACACAGCCAGGAGCCCTTTGCAAAGCGCTCGCTGAAGACCTGACCTCAAGCCATTTAAATTGCTACAAAGGCACTTACTGACTTCCTTCAGGATCTTACCGACAGCCTTTAATTTAGTCTTTAAAAGCATGCATGTCTTCTTTACTTATTAATATTTACCAAAGCCCTTCCAGTCTTTGACTCTTTGATTTTACAACCTTTTATGATTCTCACTAGAGGACTTTTCTTTTTCTGAAAAAGAACCCAACCCCAACCCAGCCGGCTGCCTGCTCCTCTCGCCCGGTGTCTGTGCTTGCTTTCACAGGAAGGTTGTCTTGCTCTCCTTTCCCTTTTTCCACATAGGTCAATATTGATCTGATCATTCCAGCAGCAGTTTTGTGCTAACGGCTGTCTCTGTGCTGTGCCCTCTGATGAATCCATGACTTGCAAACCGTCCTTCTTTCTTGCTTGTCGCCCTTGTCTGGGTTCATTCCATTAGTTCACAACTTACTTCACAGAATATTTTACCAGAGGGGTGGTCTAAGCTTTATTTCACCAATTACTCCCGTTTCTCAACCTCTGTGCAGAGATGATGGCACAATGCCTTACGGGTTCCCTGTCTCTTCAAAATTATCTCCAAATTAATATACAGGTACTGTATTTCCAGCAAATATTTCCTTTTAATGGCAATCATGCCCTAAAAATAGCTTGCTAGAGTGCCTGTAGAAGTTCATCACTGCGTAGTGCTCTGAAGATGGACGGACAGGGCTCAGGTCAAGTCTCGATCCCTATTCCCGACGAGCAGAGCACCAGCCACGCAGAAACCAAAGAAACATCTCTGTGGAATCGTGACACCTCCTACAACTCCCCCACGGTGCTGCAGACAATTGCAAGCATGGGGCTACGGCATTTTCAGACTCCATAGGTCAAGCAAGATGGATAACTTTTCTTTGATCATGACTGATTTCTCTCTGCATTATTAACAAACAGCTGTATTTTGACCGCCTTTGATGTATACTTTATCTGACCCACTGGCGAGGTTCTTCAAGTGGGACCACCACACAGAGGTCCCTGGGGTGAAGGGTTCATAAAGTAAGTAGTTGTAAATAACAAAGAGGAGCCAAATGAATTCCTTAACACTGAAAAACGGCGTACGGCTTCTGAGTCAGGAAACAAAAGAAGGATTTCCATGGCATTCCTCTACAAAACTATCAATCATTTCATTACCATGAAACAAGCTTCATAAAATATTCTGTAGTTTTACCAATAAACTGATAAAACTAAGCCCCCATACTGCTTAATTGCACTGATTAGCAAGCCAGTTGTCTGTCAGATTTATTTTGTTACGCGAGCCACGCTCATAAGAAAGGGCACGCGATTTTTAATCAAACCTGTGATACTTGCTACAAGACAGACTTTTGAAGGGTGCAACTTTACCCAAACAAGAACATTCATCATAGCTGGACACAGAGAAGAGGTGGCTGTATCTCGTTATGTGAAAACATATGGTTGTATAAAGATTTATCTCCTCCATCACACTCTGACTCTAATATATTTGCAGACCTGCTTGATGGACCGCCAGGTCAACGCGGGGCTGACCTGGAGCAGCTTCTCTTAGGTTCCTGCCCAGGTGCGGGGAGTCACTGCACAGCAGCAGCTGACAGCCAACCCAAGCACATAAATCATTGACAGAAACACAGACTTACATTCACGTTATCTTTAAGTAGGTGTTTTAGCAGAATACTGGGAATACTAAATCCAAGGCTTAATGTGGGGGGATATCTCGGTATGAACAGTTTCCCCTGGCACACCGACTGCTTCCTCTGACGATGAGACACGGCAGGCAGCAGCGCGAAGGCATCCATCCCTTCCCGCGATGCTCGGCAGGCCTCTGCGGGCGCCTCATCTCCCAGGGAGACACCAAGCACGGCTGCTGTTACCATGGCTTTGCGAGAGAGACCTTTAGCAAACACGCAGTGCTCGCCAATAAAAGCTGCACCTCTTGCCGGTTAGCACAGCTGTACGTGCCGGGGACCACTGCTTCGCGGCAGCCTCCACACCCTGCAACTGCACATCCCAGCAAAGGCTGCTTTCAGTATTCTCTCTTACTCAAACACCTCCAGTAACATTTAGGCTCAGAAATTTAAGTTAATAGTTTCTTTAAAATTTTACACAGTTTGGCTCTTATACAGGTTCAATTCCACATAATTCCCTGTTGTAATTCAGTACCCAAGATCAATTTAACCCATGTTTCACTTCAGTAGGGTTACTCAAAGACAATTTTGAGTGGAATATGAGCCCTGAGCTTTAAAAAAATCCTCCATGTTTATCTTATTAAACACTTCTTTTCTGTTTCCTGACAAAGAGGTGAGCGAACCATGGGACAGGTTTCTTGCAACCTCAGGAGACAGCTACTCATGTGAGTTTGTTTCCTGCGAAGCCACAAGGACTGACTGCAAATTTCACAAAGTTGAGCGCTTCAGTGCCATTCTGCCTCCGCCTTCCCCTTCCTCTCTCACGCGAATACGCTCATCCGCAAAGAGTGTAATGTTGCTACTTCTTTCCCAGCGGGGACAGTTGCATCTCTCGCTCCTCTTTTAGCTACCTATTTTATCAAAACGCAATTCCGCGGCTTGGTCTACTTTGTAAAATCTGCCTGGTCCCAGCCCAGAGTTGCCTGGCGAGCACACAGGCACAGGCAGAAGTCACGTCAGCATTGCCTCCCTAGCAGAAGCGTTCTCCAGCGGACTCTGAACTCGCTGCTCGCTGTCACGCTATCTGTGCCACTTCTTGGATGGTGCCCGTCATTAAGATTTCTTAGGTCACAGAAAGCACCGCGATTGAACTTCCCTTCCCGACATTTATCTTAATAACCCACGCACATCTTTAGCATGCCGCCCTGCTCTTATTACTTCCATGAATATTCCAGGCAGGACCAGTACACCTATCACAAAGGTTGCCCAACACTTTTCACCATAAAACCCCTGTTTTAAGTTGATTATAACTTTGAAAAGCTTTACTGGTTCTTTCAACCAAGGAAGCAGCAGTGGCAGGGATCTTTTAGCCATGCTAAAATAATTCTAAAAATGTTTTTTGTGAAAAGGTCTAATGTCACCAGCCCAAAGTCTGACAGTGGAAGGAAGGATGAGCTTTGCCATCTTAATGATGAAGCAATCAACCTGCGGACAACCGATAAGCTTCTGAGAAGCTGCAGCTTGCGCACTATCTCAGTAGAGGTTTTCTAGGTGCTCCCAGCTAAATTCCCCAAAGATTTCATCTACATGAGGCCCAGCGGGATCTCCTCTGCAACTGCAGGTCCGGGCTCGGAGTGGGCATTTGGACTGAAGACAAGATGTTTAACCTCCTTGTGTTCTCAGTGACCTTTGCAGGTGGAAGCTGCCCCATTTGAGAGCCAGGAGGGCAACACCTGGGCTTGTGTTCAAGAAACTGCAGTTCGTTTTTCCACAAACTCATTTTTCAGAAGCTGCTAGGGAGCAGTAGGGCTGGAAGGGAGATTGGGAGTCGCCAGGCAAGGATGCAGCCATGAGTGGGGAAGGCAGAGGAACAGTTTGAAGGACAGACTCCCGATGCCCCCAAGCCTGATGTCTGGCAGTTCCCTTTCAGAGCTTGGACAAGGTCCTAAGGCTTCCGACTCCCGCCGCTCCTCTGCCATCTGCAAGTGTCCACGAAACCTCCCGGCAAGACGTTCTGCCTCTGCCGACAGACACGATGGCGCAGCAGCATGGCCCATCTGCTCCGCCACTTGCTGCCAGCTCCCAGGGCACCCACAAGTGCCCGCAGGCACCGTGCGCAAGGCCGGGAGAGCGTGGCTGCCTGCGCCCCAGAGCTGGGCTTGAGGCACGTGGGGATTTAAAGGCCTCAGGCCACACACTGAACGGTGAAAGTAAAGCAGAACACTGAGTGCTTGCCCATTAGGTGAACGCCGTCCGCTCCGCTCACCCAACGAGACAGGGTTCCTGTGGAAAAAGCAGATGGTTATCTAATAAGGCTTCGAATTCATACCCAAAGATACGCCAAATTAATTTTGCACGGGCAACTCTTAACTTTTCAGTCCTAGAGTGCAACCCTAGAAGTGGCCTTTTGGGACTGTTTCATGCCTGTGCATTGCTCATTTGGGGCTTCGCTGTGCCAGCTGTTGTACGCAGGTGGAAAAAGACCGACCCAAGTGCCACCTACGTGGGGACGAGAGGCGGGAGGACACCGAGGTACAGCGGGCGGGCGAGGGAAGCGCGGCGCAGCAGCGGTGCAGCAGTGGTGCAGCAGCGGCGCAGCGTTGGGCCGGCAGACGGGCAGACAGGCTGCCGGGGAGGTTTCCTAAGCACACCCCGTCGCTACTAAGGGGAGGACGGCGGAGTGACCCTTGAGTGCATCCTTAGGCTTCCCACACGGATGCGAGGCGGCCCGGAGGAGGCTTACACGGTGCGTGTTGACGTACAGAAGGAAATGACACCCATTCTACACCGTTTCCCGGAGTTTCCAGAGCAGGATGCCATTGCATCAGCTGGAACATTGCCAGGCCCACACGGACCACAGCCCCTCCAGGCCCCAAATTCACACCGCTTCTGTAAGAAGCGGAGGCGGGGGAGGGTGGGACGGGACGAGGCGAGTACTTTCCACCTGTGCGGGAATCCGCACGGTACACAAGGATTTTAAAGGGTTTCGGGAAGGCCGAGGCACGCGCACCACACGGTCCTGCCACACCGTGTACAGACACGGGCGCTCTCCGCTGCGCATGGCCCGGCCGGGGCACCCCCGCCCGCCTCCCGCCCCCCTCCCGGGCGCCCGCGGCGGCCCTTGAAGGCGCCCTGCGCTGACCCGCCCGCGGCGCCGCCGCTGAGGGACGGGCGGGCTGCGCCGAGGCCGCCCTGAGGGACGTGCGGGGCGGCGGGGCGGGGCGGGGCGGGGCGGGGCGGGGCAGGGCCGGGCTCCCTCAGCGTGCCGGGCCGCGTGCGGGGCGGAGCGGCGGGCGGGCCCCGGCCGGGCCATGCGGAGCGGAACGTGAGCGGGGCCGCCTCCGCGGCCGCCGACCCCGCCGGGGAGCGGGGGGGGGGGGGGGAAGCGCCGCCTCCCGTCCCCGTCCCGGCGCGGGGGTGAGCCGCACGGGGCCGGGCGGGCGGCCAAGGCGTGTCGCTGGCGGGCCGGCAGCCAGGGCCTCCCCCGCGGGCAGGGCCGCAGTCTGCCCGTGTCCGCCGGCCTTCCTGCCGCTCCCCGCCCCCGGTGGCGGCTGGCAGCCGCCGCCGCCGCGGGGTTTTCCAGCCCGTTCCCCCGCCCCGGGGGCGGCCGGCGCTGGCAGGGCCGGCGCGGGGGTGCCGGAGGCCGCCGCTCCCCGCCCGAGCCCCGGCGGCCGGGCCGGGGGCTGGGCCGTTGCACGGGGGAAGCAAAAAGGGGGGAAAACCGCCCAACGTAAAGCAGCTGGACTGGACTTGATAGTGCCAGCGAGTCTGTGTGCGCTGCCTGTTCATGAAACAACACTTCTGTGCCAGGAGGGGGTTAGCCTGCGCAGCGGGGACTCGCACACAGATTTCACATGACCTCTCCTGAGCGGGCTGGTGGGCTTTTAAAAGGGGGGGAACCAACAGCCCGATGACTAGGCAGGTAGCCGCTGCTTCACGCTATGTCACAGTCCATTTCTCGAGCCCACCGCAGGCTCTGTTACCCGCCGAGCTCTCCACAGTCGTTTTACCATAAAATACAAATAAAGCACCTTCAGAATGTTCCCAGTTAGTCAACCCGTGGAATGGTCTCATCGCCAGCGCGCAGAGGAGGAAACGTCACCTCGCAGCTCCGCCAGACCGAGCCGGGCTCCCCAGAAACCACCCGTGAACGTGCAGGTTGTGCTGAACATCGGCACGGCTTTAATTTTCGAGTACAGTCGTGCAGAGTGTGTTATTTTGGAAATGTTGAGCTCACCTTTTGCTAAGCGCATTCCCCAGAGATTTCGGGAGGTGCAGCAGGCAGTTAAAATAGAAGAACATGTGAGACCTTGTTCTTTCCAAAAGGCCTGAGCATGCACTTGCATAATATTCAAATGTTATCCCTGTAATTACATTAGGTTTTACTTTTCACAATAAAAAAAACGAAGTTCAGTTAGAACTTAACGTAGCAGAAACTAATAGTCTCGCTTTTTAACATTTTATAGTTAATATTCTACTTAGACGTTTTTAACTTATTCATGAATAAGAGCTGTTTCTCAGGCTGTTATCTTGCAGTTTATTATTTATCAGTGCATATTTGCATTTACTTGGGAGTCTAACTGATCCACTTGACTCAGGCTTGCAAAGATGATGTGATTTTCCAGACTGAGTCCTTATATTGTGGTAGGGCTTATACATCTGGAACCTAGTGGGAGGTTTATGGCTACGTCATGTCCGATGTGCCGGTGTCCATTACTGGCAATCCAGGCTGGTCATAAATGCGTCCTCAGCCCCAGCTGATGCATTAGCTTGATTCAGCAGAAGTTGGTAATTTAGCACCGTTGCTCGATCAATGTCTTGCTTCCTTTAAGAAAGAAACCTTTCAGGGTTTTTAATTCAGTGCCTCCTAATCTGCTGCAGGTATTGTATTTCCCCAGTATAATCCTGCAAGAAAAATGTTGTTCCACCTCTTAAATAAAATATGCTCAATATATAACTGATGCCTTATGTAAACCTCCTTTAACACTGGCGGTGCATAGCAAAAGCATTTGACATTACCTCTCTTTAAAACAGTATGTAATGTAGTTCAAATATGTTTGTGTTCCAGTAATAAGGGAAAAGGTGATGATCGTTAACAAGAACCAAATGAGAAAAAAAACAGCACAGTCATTTTTGAAGTCAAACATATAGGTTGTGCCAAGCCAAGAGGGAAAAGATTTTCTGCCGTATTTTCACACGACTGGGACATCAAGGGGTTTTGAAGAAATTGCCACTGCCTTTCCTGTTCAGAATAACCATCAGCGGATTAAAACGTGGCTTTGCACGGGCAGGCATCCCTTGCCCGATGGATACACGAAGAGCTCTGAGGGGTCTGGGCCGTGAGCTGCTCCTTGCAGCCCGGCCGGCCCCGCTGTGCGGTGGGACCTTCTGGGGGCTGGCCAGTCCCTGAATTTGCTACGCAGCACTGCGCTGGGCCATACATACAGCCCTGTCTGACCTATTAGTAAATGAACGCAGCAGTAAATAGAGCTGGTGGAGCCGAGTTTATTTTGATTCTTTTCCCTAGTACTGTAGCATTTAAAATGTATGGCTTTAAAAAGCTACTTCTGGAGGGGTTTTGTAAGGTGAATGCCTGGTGTGAAAAAGGAGGTTTAGTGCTATGTGGGGCTACTTACTTTAAAGCTTTCTTTTAAAATGCTTCAGTAAATGGTTACTGCAAGTACCAGTGACTTTTCCAAACGCCTTTCGGTTTAATTGTACTGGTTCTGTTTGATAGCTACTTTTTATAATACATGTATTTTCTGGGACTAGAGTCGGGGGCTCCCACGGTCGTGGCTAACCTGCAGACGCAAGGCAGAACTAGCACAGCTGTGCTCGAGCTCACCCTGAAGCTCAGCACCAGCCGCTCTGCGGGTACCCCGGCACCCTCCCAGCCAGCAAAGTGACTCACAGCGAGCAGCGCTAGGCAGCTAGAACAAACCAGACTTGATGTACAAGAATACGGAACTCCTTCTCTAGAGCTGTTGGCATCTATCGAAGACAAACTATTAAAATCTACTAATTGCACAAAAAGTGGATCAGTTGTGCGTCTCCGTATTGAGCAGGAGACTTTTTCGATGGTGCAAGAGACGGGAAATCCGAATACTAACAGAGCTGGTGCAGAGAGGTGATGATTATGTGGAGAAACATGGCAAAAGTCTGTAACATCCCACGCCAGGAATTTCCCACCAAAACGTGTGGAAAAGAAATTGGTAGTACAGGAACGGAGAAGAAGGTCAAAGGAGGTCTACAAAATATTTGACCGTTTCATATTTAAATAGCTTTTGTGCAGCTTGTTTGCAAAGTGTCAGATCAATGCAAATTAAGACTGCTGAGTCATGGCTAGAATGGGGGAAAAAAAAAGTTAATTTAAAATGTGACCTGAAAAACTAACGTGAGGGAAAGAAAAAAAATCATCGTGCAGCTTTTGAATTCTGTGTGGAATCTCACAGTGTACAGTTAGGGGACAGTATATCAAGGTAAGATAAACATTTCAAGAATGAAACACTTAAAAAGCCAAAATTACTGTAAATATCAGGTAAGGATCAGCAAAAATATTTTTCATCTCAGTGTCTTTCAAGAGCTTAAAAAAAAAAAGTCCCCAACTTCTTAAAATCAAAGGTAGAGCAGAGTAGATGGCTAAAAATCTGAATAGTAGCAAAACCAGCTAGCAGCTCTAGGCTTATTTTATGTAAAATAAGAATGCATCAATGGAAAGGAGATGATTAAGTCATTCGGGGTTAATTTCTCTAAATGTTTTGGGGTTATTCTGGAGAGGTTCTGGTTTAAGACTGTAAACGCAGGCATAGATTGCATGCTTCTCCAGCAGGGTTTATCTTAACCCCGGTTTTCCCAGCGCCGAGGACGCAGAACGGTGCTGGAGGCTGTGTGCGGCTCTGGAGGCAATGGGGAGAAATGCTGCTTTGCCTGTCCAGAAAAACAACTTTTAGTGTTCCCTGCAATTCCCCCTGCCCGTCTCTCTGGGAGCGGCGTGGCCTCTTTCCAGAAGGGGAAGCTGAGGCTGGCTCAGCCGAGGAGTTTGGTGCTGGGGGGATGGATCTGGAGCGAGGGTTATCACTGTCCTGTGCGGCTCTGTCTTACGCCCGTGCGCGTCGGCGCCTGTGTCCCACTGCCTGCTCTCAGGAGGGGTGCAAAGTCCTCATCGTCATTTTGGCGTCACCCGGGCATTTATCTTCAAAGGCTCCGGTCATTGTGGAGCTAAAATGGGGCAGAGGGAGGGAGGTGGGAACGAGGACTTTGGGCTGAAACCGTGGCCACACCAGCGGGACTACAACCCGCAGCTTATTAAGGCCAGCATTGAATTGTGGTGTCCAGAGATGCTTCGCCAGCTCCCTTGACCTTGCGTGAGGGTTGCTGGTTGTCGGTCCCTGGCACAGCTCTTCGCTTAAATTCCCGTCCCGGTTGTTCTGGTGTCTGGGGTTTGGAAATCTGTTTGAACATAATCTTCAGCCCTCTTGTTTCTTACCGATGGCATCCTTCCAGTCACATATTTTCCTGGCGGTTTCCTACCTTTCCCTCTTAGTTTCGGTGAGGCCACCTGAGGCGAAGGCTGGAGGAGAAGCGTTCCTGGCCGGAGGCTGGGCAAGGGCTCTGACTCTAAGCGGGTGTTAGGAGAAAAAACCCTGAGCATTCAAATGAAGGATGGGAGTAACAGCTGTAGTAGAGTTTATATTCTACTGATCATGGGACTTTCAGTTGTTTCCTATCTGTTTTTCAGTAACATGTCTGGTGGTTATAAAATGAGCAGTATTTATCTGACCCAGGAGTCAGAGACATTACCTCATTGTCACGGGGTCAGTGGCAATTAGACTGCAAAGACCAGCCAAGCAGTGCCGCTGGGTACAATAGTCTGTGGCAGGCTTAACCTTTACGGTCACCGCTGCTGCGGAGGGACAGCCCAGCCGCGCGTTACAGCCTCGCGGCCCCGCGAAGCCAGGCCTGGCGTTTTAATAGCAAGAGCAGGGCAGAAAAGCCCCTCTCCTTTCACAACCCATCCCAGAAGGCTTATGCACGCTTATCAGTACATACGTTAAAAGACTGCACTATCTTAATTTAGGCAGGATTCATGGCTTAATGGTTTATATCAGTTCTATCTGCATTTTGAGTTAAAAATTAAGTTCATCCCAAAAAAAGGTGTAGTAACGGTTGCATGTAATGCAAGTACAATGATTTATAGACATCAGTCATCCCGTAGTTACCGTAAACATGATGTACGAAGGTTAAGAGCCAGGTCAGCAGCTGTGCACAGCCTAACCAGCTCAGCAGGGAGAGGCAGCTGAATTTAACCTGCAACCGGAGAAGGTGACTGCAACGGCTCGTGCAGTGAGGGGGCTGTACCCGCTCCTGCCTTCAGCGCCGATTAGCAGCTGAGCTGTGCGCTCGAGGGCATTTAGGGCTGAAACCAGGTGCTTTTCCTTTCTGGAGGTGGCAGCCTTCTATTTCTCGTCTGTTAATACATGATTATTCATCATGCATACTTCCTATTCGTATATGATAGACTTGAATCACAGGTCTACGCCACGCAAGCCAAAACGTGATAACTCTGAATTTAAGAGCAATTCACTTTCAGATAGCGCGTTCAGTAAGTCACCCCAAATGAGGCGGCTGAGCCGCCAGATGAGGGCCGTTGGTCGCCAGCTTCCCACTGTTATTCATTATTGACTGAAAGGGTTTGTCAGGCTGGGTGGGCAGGATGCTGCGGGAATGCACGCAATAGGAGCTCTGCCTCGCCCTGGCCGGCTGCCAGAAGGGCTTTCCTCCTCCATGTTGTCACTGGTCCCTCTGATTCATCCTGTCTGCCCGGCTTGCTCTTGCACGATTTCATGCGCCACCTCTGCTTTTTTTGGTTCAGGAAAATTCAATGTTCTGCCTATTTATTTTTCTACTGTATAAAATTTGGTTTTGGCATAGGCTGAGATAACCCTGCTCTCCCAAAGAGAGGAGCTGGGAGAGAGGTTAGGGGGTAGCACTGTAGGTATTTTACAAGCATGTGATCTTTCCTTTTGCTTTACAGTTCTGATTGCTCAGAATTAGGGTGAGGATGTGGGTAAGGAGCAAGACTTTCCCCTGCTGTCCTGTCAGACTGAGTACTGGACCCCCAAAAAGACTAGGGACCAGTCTCACAAAAGGCGTGAAACACAAAAATCTGAGTGTTTCAATTCTTACCTTGTAGGCACCAGCTGAAGCCCCGAGTGTGGGGTCTCAGTTCCCAGACCGGCAATGGGGAGAGTAGGGTTGTTATATACGGGTGGCAGGAGATCCGCCTGCAGCGGCTGGCAGAGGGCTGTGTAGCCACTGGTTAGCAGGGGACACACTCTGAGCTGCTTTTCTCCACGCTGGATTCGCAGCTGGGAGCTCTGCCCAGGGGCGAGGTGGGAGGTACACCGCAGCACACGCTGGGCTGCAGCATGGGAGAGCCACACAGAGCACTCCCGAAGTGGGAATCGGAGGCAGTGCTTTTCATGCCCAGGGAAGATTTTGATCTAGTTCTTCTGGGTAAAAGCTCTTAACTAGCAACATATCCCTGAGATAGGAGCTCCTTCATTCCTCCTTGTATGTGTACTCCTTTGAACCCTGTAACACTTGACTGTTCCCCAAGTTCAGGTAGCATACTGCTCTGGGGCGCAGCACCCTTGCTGTCCGTGCCTGCTCCAGGCAGCAGGTAAGTATTTTTATTCAGTATTCACTAAACCAGCAACTGCACCCAGGTCAGCTTCCCGGGGTGCTACCAGTACTATCATCACTCTCTTCAGTCCAGTAAATGCTACCAGATGCAAAGCAGAACAGTTTCAGGAGGAGACGGTGGCATCCTCCCTGCTCTGGCTGCGGACATGGTTATTGGGGAGGTAGGGGTGATCGGGAGCAAGGTTTGGGCCTGACCTTTTTACATTCCCAGCACCCGGCCCTGCTCCCTGCTACACTGGGTCCCTCCACGTTTTAAACAGGTCTGACCCCATCCTGGCTCCGAAAACGTGCACTTGATCAGATCACATGGGCGAGGGCTCAGGGGCTCGGACGCACGCAAGGCGCGAGGTGCTGGGTATTGTCAAAACCTAGAGTGTCCCAAGGATGGCAATAAGTAGGTATATAGGAGCTGGCCGGGGAAGACAGACTCCCAAGTCTTGGTAGCACGTTTTTGGCTGGTCCGTGCTAGAGAAGGGGCTCTGAGTGACACGGGCGTGTGGTCTGAGTCAGCACGAACAGTCTGACACGAATCCCTGCTCAGCTTGCTCCTCACCTGCGTTTGCTCAAACTCCCCAGGCACGTCCATATTTCCCATAATACTTGCCCTTGGTTCATGCCTGCAGCACCCAGGAACTCACCCAGTCCCTGCGGGGTTCGAGCCTTCAGGCTGGAGCTCACCGAGCCTTTTCTGAGGAAACTGAGAGCCCCCAAACGCAGCAGCACTTGCCGTTTGCCCTTCAGAGAGAGCTGGTAGGGCACAACAAGGAGAAAGCCCCGATGGCGATTTCTCACTGGCAATGTTGAGGACTAGTTGTTAGTTGGTAGGGCATTCCCGTAGAAAATGGACTGTTCTGTTTGGGGTGGTGCAAGCCAGGTCCCCCTGCTTCAGGGCCATCCATCCCGGGTATCCTCTGCACCGCTGCGGGTGCCCTTGGCTCTGCGCAGAAGATCTTCACAGGGCCGTGAAGAAACTTAGGAGCGGCCGTGATGGCACTGACATCAAAGGCACTGCAAGGAACCTGCATTTCCATCTCTCTTCCCAACATTTACATCGAGCAGGTTTGGAGGCCACAATTTCCTTCTATTCCTCCCACTTCCTAATTTTAGGGAAAAAAAAAGAGCAGGCTCTGGTTGCCAACCACAAACACACACACCTTCGGGAGAAAGGCTCCCTGGCGTAGCAGAGCGGGATGTCTGGGAGCACGTTCAGGACGAGCCCATCAGCAGCATTTCCCTGCGGACAACTCGTCCCGCCTGCCTAGCCCTGCCTGTTTGAGGTTTTCCAGAGCTCTAGTCCTGGCTTCTTCCGGACACAGAGCAGCCCTAGGTTTGGGGTGTCTTCAGGGTGAGTCTGGATTGCCAAGGAGCTGCATTTTGGGTTTAGATAGCTTAATTCTCTTGTTGGCTCTAGATCTAAGTGGACACAATCCAGATTGCTCTCTGCAAAAATCTCCTAGCCATTGACATGACCTTTCATACTTGAATGAGATTCAGTGGCTGTAAAAATTCAAACTAAAGGCGAGAAGTACGTTTACCAGTAAGGGCAGTTAGTCACCGGGGCACATTGCGAAGGTCTACACCAAATTTACCATTGCGGGGAGATGTCCTTCTTGAAAACGTTGGGCAGTTTACCCACCGGTTACGGGGTTGGACATGGGAACCACTGGGAGATACTCTGTGATTTGCATTCTGCAGGTAGCTGTGCTACTTGATTATAATGGTTCTTTGGTTTATGAATAATGAATCATCCTGTGATTAAATTGATGTGGAAACTCCCATGGTGTGTAAATAGAGGCAAACTGCAATTTTTAACTACTTTCAGGTATGCTAACACTGAGGGGAGATAATTTTCTTTCTGTAATTTAATTGTACACGATGTTTGCTCCCATCATTCATAAGTAAAAGTTTCTTACAGATTTAACAGCTTGTGTTTCCATCTCTGTCGCGTAAAAACAGTATTACGGACACAAGCGAAATGGAAATCACAACATAGCATCTCCACTATTTTAAGAGTCATATTGAAACACATGGAACAGATACGCAATTCCACTCTTCGCTGCCTTCATATTTGGTGCTCTGTGTGTTTAATGAGCACTAGAAAAAGAAAGTGAAAACAAACCCGTTGCCTCAGTAAGCCCCAGGAACAGGCTTCGCTTCTGCCCTTTCCCTTAGGACCGGGTACCTTTTCCAGGCAGTGGAAGGGCCCTGGGCGAGCGAGAGCTGCAAAGTCATTCCCGAAATGAGGCAACAGAGAGAAGGGGGGGGGTGTGGGGGGATGAAGAAAAAAAAAAGGACCGAGTGCCAGGGTGAGAACAGCCAGCTGAGGAGGGCTAATGGGTGAGAAAGCCGAGAGACGGAGCTGAAGGGTGATGGCTCTTCTGGATGGAAAGGCTGACTTGAAATGGGTCTGGCTGTTCCTGCTCCGCGTGCTCCTGGGGAAGCACCTGCCTTGAGGCAATTTATCCAGCTGTCAGCTTGTTTTCACACAGACATAAACGCATCCCGGGATTGTGACTTTGGCTAGGCACAGGGTGGTTTTCCCATCTCGTGATTATTTTTGACGTTTCAGACCTTTTTCCCACGTTGCACTGCCTCAAACCGCTTCCATTTTTCCCACGGAGACCTGAGCGCGGGAAGAAGAGGCTCCAGCTGCCACGGGGCCGAGCTGCAGCAACGGCTTCAGGCAGCCGGGGGACCGCGCAGCGCGCTCCGTCGCTACGGCCTCATCCCATTCAGCAAAAGCGCTGTAGGTTTTGTGCATTTTCCTACCAGCACTTAAGGTCTACATCGATCGGTATTTTCTTTCTGCAGACTTTTCTAGGTGCAATTCCAATTGCATCCATCTTCAAACTTCCCTAGAGTTACTTTGATTCAGTCAAGAGTTGTTCCCATGGTTTGTTTTTTTTTTTTCCCCTTCAGCCTTACATAATTTCATTTCCAAGCGTCCCATCACGCACGTAACTGCAGCAGAGAAGCATCGCAAAAACTCATGAGAGCATGCCGAAAGTGGGCTAGCTGGTCTAATACAACTATTCGGCGTGGCATCTCCCCTGGGCAGATCAGAGTTGAATTTCTATATGACTAAGCACATTGGCAGTGGTGTTTGATTGCATTTTTAGAGTACTGCTCCATATTTGTCTTTCCTTCCTCAGTTTGCAAAAAACCAAAAACCAACTGGGTTCATACGCTACGTGCTGACAAGACTTAGCTATTATGGATGGCAGGACGGGTATGAGGCTCACAACGCAGCCGAGCGCTGGAAAGATATTTGTCACTGCAGATTTTGCTTGTCATATGCAGAGATGACATGCAGATCTCCCCTCTGACAGATTGATAGTCATTCCGAGATGCATCCACCCACAAAAACCACAGACATGCTGCTTTACTCAAATCTTTACTTTAACCACTACTTTGTGATGCAAAACTGGTGGAGTTTTTGGTACTTTTTGTTAAAAATGAAATCTTTATAGGGGTTTTCCAGCATCCTTGCTAGTTACTAAAAACAAATCAACTTAGCCTACTGGATGGGACAACTCAGTTTACTTGTGGGTGGCTTTGACATTCATCTCATGTTTAGTCTGAAAGAAGGTTTGGAAAGGTAGTAAATAAAAAATTGGACACAGAAGTACTGCATCTCTCCAGAAGTTACTCCTTATGTCCCAGTTAAAATCCCAGTTTCACATAGGTGGAGTATTTGTACTGATTTTACTCCAAATATCAACATCTTGTACTGACCAAGTTCAAAGATTAGTGACATGGGTCTGTCTGTTTGTAAAAGTAAATGCACCACGTTAAACGTACGGGTTACACTCTACACTGTTCAGGGCCAGGAAATTCACAGTCGGGGACCAAACTTCCATCGCGGCATGTGGGAACCTGGTCACGTCGGCTCAAAGCCAGGTATTCTCCAGTTAAAACAAGGAGCCACCCAAATCAGTCATCGGTAGGCTTAGGGCCCCTTTGTGTCCCGTGTTGCAGCAGCTACTTCACGCAGTACTTATTTTGGCTATCTTGGCACGGGTATATTTCACGGGCGTCCCTTTAACACCTCGCTTTGGGCGATCGTATAGCTGCCGGGAAAATGGCAGGTGGGTCTGCGGGAGCACGAAGAACACACACGGCAACGACTTCAGATGGTTATGTTGGAAACGTAAAAGGGAAAGTACTCCAAATAAGTTTCTCTTGTTCAGAAATACAATGGGCAATTTAAAAAACCCTATTAAGTATGTGTGTAGGAGCATTTCCCATTCTGGGAGACAAGTTGAATTGTTATATAGAGCTATATTATGACTTGCCCGACACGGCATCAATCAAGACCCCATTATGTAACGACGTATCCATCACACGCGCCCCATTGCGAGTCCCCGCCGCGAGCATGGAGACTGTAATCCCGGCTCCTTTGTCCTGCCCTCTGCCAATTTGCTGCAAAATTGAGGACGAGGCTTGACTTCGCCATTGTGGTGGTCTCGGGGCCGCGGCGCCACGGCTGTGCTTTCGGAGCAGTTATTTGCATTGCCTTGATTAGCATGTCACCTGCTTCATTAGCGGAGAAAATTCTCATCCACAGACTCAGCCATTCATGCAAATTGAAGAAAACACGGAGATCCTTCCCCTCTAGGACTTTCCATTATTAGCAAAACTGGTAGATTCTTTTTGTTCCTTCCTCTTCGGAAGGCCACTTTCATTTTCACCTCCAAATGAAAGTTCTTGTTTAAAAGACAAAATAATCGTCCTCCCAAACTTTAATATACAGCAGTCCTGCCTAAAGAAATCTGATTGCAAACGAGGAGATTCCAGGTGCCCGCAAGGCAGGGGGAAACTCCCCAGTTTCAATCCAATCCTTGCTCCAACTGCCATCTGTCAGCATCACCGAATCATTAATTTTACTGGAGATCAGAAAAGCCAAAAAGCTCCCCACCGCGCAGGACCTAAACCCCCTGGGCTCCCAGTTGAGCGGTTCCTTCTCCATTACATCCTCAGCAAACTTCGCGTTCTCCCTGACAGTACGCGGGACACCTTCCTTCCTTCCTTCCTCCGTCCCTGTTTTCCAGGCTACGCAATCCCAGTTCCTCACAAGTCACCTTTTCCCAACTCCAGGAATCCTTCTTGCTTTCCCCCTCTGGCATGCCCACGTCGTTTTTTCTGAAGGTGGGACTGAACCAGGAGGGCTTTAGGGGCACTTTAGAGCCTACAAAATTGTTAATAAAACTTTTTGTGATTTCAAGAGATAGTCAGCTTTTGTGGAAAAGAATACACAAACTGTGGTCTTTAAAGAGATCCCTCATGCAGCTTTTCCTTGAGATGAGTGACAAGTTGTCATGAGGTGCCGGATCTCAGTCTGGAACGGGAAACCCCTGACAGAGGCATTAACCTCAGAAGCTGCAGGGTCAAAACTGCTGCCAGCCAGGAGAGGGTTTTCTCCGTTCCTCTCCTCCATGGCCACGGCGGGCAGAGTTCGGCGCGTCCAGAATGATCCAAGCCCGACAGAAAAATCCAAAAAAGTCTTGAAAACCAAATAGTGCAAGAAGGAAAAAAAAACCTCGACGGACATGATGGTTGTGCATGAAATTTCACTGCAGTAATGAATTTGCAGAAACGAATGTGTTTGTTGACGGAGGGGAGGAAGACGGCAGTAGCCTTCCTCTGCTGACCAGGAGCTGATACAGCCCCTGCTTGGGCCGGGGAAGAGGTGTGACCGTGCAAACCCTCTGCATCGCCAGGTGACAAACCCCCCCAAGCCAACCCACCTGCCCCACACCGCAGTTCATCGCTAGTGTCGGGGCGGCGGTTGTGCTTCGCTGCAGTTGCCGTGCTGCAGCTGTACCAGAGGGAGTTTAACTACCGCTTTTTGCATCTCCCCACATCTCCTGGGAAAGGACAACCACACGTGAAAACACCAGATTTTACACAGCCGAGTGTCACACGGATCACCGCGCAGAGCGGGGTTTGCGCTTTCGCTGAAGCGCCCGGTATTTTTGCCTTTTTAAGGTAAAGATGAGGCAACATTGAGCATTTGTGCGGATGCCCTCTCGAAGCAGCTCCCTTCCCAGGCTGCGCTGCAGCCTCCTCCCTCTCACCTGACTGGCGGAGACTCCGGGAAGCCTGACAGATTTGTGTGTGTCTGCTTATCCCTGGATGGCACGAAGGGAAGAAGTGAGTCACACACGTCTCTGCTGCTCAGAGATGAAATCCTGCTCCTCCGTTGCACAACCCCGACAGCAGTCACATCCGTCATGCTCCCTCTGCACACACCTTGCTAGGAGCCAGCGGCTGCAGAGGGGAGGAAGACAGATATACCAGGATACGTATGGAAAAGATGCGTGATTAAGGAGTCACAATCTCACCAGTAAACCTCTGGCTCGGAGACTGCTCGCTGGTCAGGCTGCCCTCCCTCCTCGGATGCACTCGCTTTGACATTTTGTGATGACCTGTGGCAGGGAGACGCACCCTTTTCAAACAGTTGCGTGCACTTACCAGATTAAAGATGATTAATTGTACCAGGTAGTTCCTGCTACATCTTAATCAAATACACCAAATCAGCAACGCTGCTGCGCAGATGCTATTTGGAGCTGGAGCGGATTTTTTTTAACTCTCACACACTCCAGTCTGAGGATGACAAGCCTAAAATATCAGCAGTAAGAGTCTGAAGTATCCGAAAGTGGAGCGATGGCAGGTGAGGTTCCTGGGGCACCAGTGCCTCTTGCTGCCGGAGGAGGAGGAGGAAGGACCCGCTCTGCTGTTAAAAGCCCAACCCCTGAGCTGGAAAAGCACCGTCCTTACCTGCAAGGCCCCGCGGCTCGGCTTTCCAGGGCGCGTGGGCAAGCGTGACAGCAAACACAACCACACACCCCCTTGGAGAGGGGAGACAAACCACCAACAGCCTCTGACCGTAGAGTATTTTGCATCATTTATTTAAATACCTATATTTATGCATTTACAAATTTTCAGAGCTCTGTTTGTAGCTTTTTTTTTTCTTTTTTTTTTTGTAGACAGTATTGCAGAGAAGTTAGCTTTTGTAAAATGAGGTCCATGTATAAAACTATGCAACGGCCTGGAGGAAAAAAAACACCAAACAAGTTTCCTTTCATACTCTCTAGATCAGAAACCAAAGAAAGTGACTGAATGGGGGGGGAGCGGGAGGGGTGGGCCAGACCAACCTCAAACCAGTGGCTCTCTCACAAGCATTACATATGTTAGTGCTCTGCTACAGTCCTAACGGGATAGGTCATGTTTCAGTTGGTGCAATGCCTGTTTGCTAAAGCTTTAGCAGGCACATAGGTCTCGAATGAAAAAATAAAAAGGAAAGGATCCTACACACTGAGAATGCAAAGCCTGGACAGCCTCGTGATCGGTTTCAGGTGTCGTGGCATGAAATGCCCGTAGGAGACTGCACCAACTCACCGGTAGTGCATCCTCATCCCAAACTTCGTTTTGCATAAAAAGTTCCCTTTAAGAAATCTTAGCATTTAAAAAACCTGGTATCTGAGCTCTTCTAGCCTCAGTACTTTGAAGAAGTCACTTGAAAAATACCTCCTGCTTTCCCTGTTTGGAAGCTTCGAAGTAACGTTTTGCTTTAATTGATACCAATTTAACAGCTTACGGATTCCCAGTGTTATCTCTGGGAGGAAGAGGCAACAGATATGGCATCGCAAGATATTTACACACATGGTACAAAAATGTCCAAGGGTATGAAAAATCAACAGTAACACAATTTTGCAGCAGCCTCATTTACACCTGTAATTTTATACCATTTATTACATTGTACTAACACACCAGATTCAAAGATGTGCACTCCCTTTAGGACATTCAGGAGTTACAAATATATTGTGATTGCATAATTCATATTGCACAATTGTATAAAAACATAAATACTAGCTATTCTATTTTTTTTTAAATACAAAATACATGTCACATAGTCAAATATTCTTTTCAAGTGCAATTCAGGTGCTCTCTTTAGTCCTTCCAAGAAAAGGCAATTTTGATAGTTTTGGCACAAAGTTTAACTTCTGTCCTGTGCCAACAGTTCTAATTACAATACGTATGCCCGAAACTTTATATAGTAGCAGTCATATACATATAGTATAAAAACAGGTTATTTACAAAATGAACCGAACGTACACAGAAGCAACCTCAGTGGTCGGGTCTGAGCTGTGGGTCAGCAGGACTCGTGCCGTTGCGAGGGGCGAGCGGCCCTGCTGACTTATGCCGGTTGCTGCGGGTTCACATTCATGGGCGGAGGGTGTCCTAGGAGACCGATGCGCTGTTTCTGCTTCCTCTGCTCCGTCATCTGGAAAATTAAAAAGTTTGCTCATTAGGGCCTAGACGCTTCCTGTGCGTCAGCTCGCCGAAGGACCCGGCGCTGCCTTCTGTGGTTAGCGTTTACTCTGAAACCCGCTTTCTACAAATAACGCTCCTCTGTCCGCTGTGCCAAGCGCTAACAGATGAGAGAGGCAACTACAGCCCTGTTTCGTGCACTCATCGGGGACGTCCATGAACTTGCTCATGCGGCTGACTACTGTTTTGCAAGAAAAGAGCTCGGGAGAGCCAGGCGGCCAGCGCGAATTAGCGCAGAGAGCAGCTCGCAGAAACCTCCCCCGGTAGAAATTCTTTGTAACCGGTCCAACGTACGAGGCAGACGAGACGCAGAGGGCAGAAAAAAGGGGCGAGCCCTCAAGTCAGGCTGGGAATACCCTTGTCTTTGCTGGAATAGACTCGAGCGCTCCCACTCTCACAAGGAGCGAGCCAACATCCCTCTCCATCTGCCAAAAGCCAAGACGCAAGGCAGGGACGGGAGGTTAACCACCTCACTGCCAGACAGCCAAATCTTTGCCAACACTTCCCATCAGATAAAATAACGTTTCTCCTGATTAGTGCCATCATGACCTGAAAATGGATAATAATTTTTTATTAGCCGATACTGAAAAATGGCCACAATCCCTTTCTTCATTCTCTTTTTTTCAAACCTTGAGAGGTTTCTGACAACTTGCATAAGCTGACACGCCACGTAGGGAACAGCTCCGGCGTGGGCAGGGTCTCCAGCAGCGAACAGCTGGATCGCTGCAGGCGCTCCCCACGGCTCCCTCTGCGACGGCATCTCAGCTTCGGAGGAGCCGAGACGTGGGATGGCTTGCAGCAGCCGTGCCAAGGAGGATGCCAGGACAGCGCCTCATCCCTGGACCACCGAGGCGAGGGGAGCCCAGCGCCGCTCCTCGGGCACCCGGGCTCCACCGAGAGCCCCCGCGCCCTCAAAGCAACAGGCAAACGCACAACCATGCCACTGCACGTGATCCGTGGCGGCACCAACAGTGTGCATGAGCAGCCGCGCTCACATCCCGCTTCTGCTGCTCCTTCCCTTGGGCTGAGCACACCTGGCTGTGGTAACAGGCACGGGTGTGCCGGGGGAGGCTGGTCGGCTCACCAGGACCCCATCGGCGACTCTGGCAGCCCGCCCGTGCACCGGAAAACCTGGCAGACTTGCCCGATAAAGTCATATTTCATTCAAGCATAAGATACAATTTAAAGTACTTTTCTTCACGAGAATTAACCAAGTTCCCTGGAATGCTTGTCCTGTAACGTCTGCATCCACAATCTAATTTTTTCAGTTTTCAGGTACTTAATGACAAATGTCAGCCAATATAATTGTTTGTGGAAGTAACTCCAGGAGAAGGGAGATAGCGTGCTCACACATTCGGATAATTTGTAACATGCACTTCACAGAATCCCTAAGGTTGGAAAAGACCTGTAAGACCATCAAGTCCAACCATCACCCCAACCCCACCATGCCCACTAAACCATGTCCCGCAGTGCCACGTCCACACCTTCCTTGAACACCTCCAGGGATGGGGACTCCACCACCTCCCTGGGCAGCCTCTTCCAGTGCTTCACTGCTCTCTCAGGAAAGACATTTTTCCTAATATCCAGCCTGAACCTCCCCTGGCGCAACTTGAGGCCATTCCCTCTTGTCCCATCACTTGTCACTTGGGAGAAGAGACCAACACCCACCTCCCCACAACCCCCTTTCAGGCAGTTGTAGAGAGCGATGAGGTCTCCCCTCAGCCTCCTCTTCTCCAGACTGAACAACCCCAGCTCCCTCAGCCGCTCCTCATCAGACTTGTGCTCCGGACCCCTCACCAGCTCCGTCGCCCTTCTCTGGACACGCTCCAGCACCTCAATGTCCTTCTTGGAGTGAGGGGCCCAAAACTGAACACAGCATTCGAGGTGCGGCCTCACCAGCACCGAGTACAGGGGCACGATCCCCTCCCTACTCCTGCTGCCCACACTGTTTCTGATACAGGCCAGGGTGCTGTTGGCCTTCTTGGCCACCTGGGCACACTGCTGGCTCGTATTCAGCCGGCTGTCGACCAACACCCCCAGGTCCTTTTCCGCCGGGCAGCTTTCCAGCCACTCGTCCCCAAGCCTGTAGTGTTGCATGGGGTTGTTGTGACCCAAGTGCAGGACCCGGCACTTGGCCTTGTTGAACCTCATACAATTGCCCTCAGCCCATCCATCCAGCCTGGCCAGATCCCTCTGCAGAGCCTTCCGACCCTCCAGCAGATCACACTTGAATGTATTTGTTTAAACACTCCAGTTTTAGCGATGGTGAATAGCCTTCCCGTCCCCGGCGCAGCGTACCCTGGCGTGCTGGGGCAGCCGGCCCGGGGCTGACCGCAGGTCTGGAGTTCGTTGTGGGAGAAGGAACTGGTCCAAAGAGGCAGTTCTGGGCAACCTCCAAAAGGCCCCTCCGTGTCCCACGGGCCGTACAGCACTGCGCAGACCACTGCTTTCGCTCACGCCAGCCGTGTACAATTACACTCATTTAACCACTTAGGAAAGGACTGAAATACGGTAATTCCTCATGAAACCCTAATTAAACTCAACCGCAGGCTGGTGCCTTGCTCCTTGCCTGACCCAAGGGAGGCAGAACTGTTATTTTACCTTTCCAGGAAGATGACTGCAGCCTCCTGAGGACAGGTCGCACCTTCCCGTCCTCTGCACCACGCTTCTGGAGGTCTGTTTTCACAAAAGGCTTGTAACGCTTCACAGGCAAACGGGAGCAGGAGCAGAAGGGTCTTCCCACAGCTCTCCCGTCTCGGACACACACGCAAGCTACTCCCCTGCTGAACCAGCTGGGACTTTTTAAAACTGTTTTCTAAGGTAACCCACAAGCTGGAAACGCCAAGAGGCAACGAGGACTTAATTTTAAAGTTTACACTAATTAACTTCACTGAGTAAACTAAGAGCCACGATTTCACACAGCCAATAACCTGATTCAGAGGACACATGAAATAAAAATGGAAAGAAAGAAGAACACTGAAAAGGGACTGTAACAGATACTTTTCATGCTGTGTAGAAAAAGGGATGGTGCGCCCTGACGCAGGGGCATGTAGAAGACACGCCTTTTATAAAAAAAGGGAAGAATAAAGCAACCGAGCGTAAATCAGAGAGAGAAATGCAATTGCAATGTTGACGCAGAACGTTATTAATCCTGCATGACGCGTAATGCTTCTCTAGAGGGCACAGGGCTGCAAGATGGAGCAACTTTAATCTCTCTCACGTTTACCTGGAGAGTGAATCTCTTGCAAAAGCTTTACAGCTGCAGCAACTGTACACCTGGGCCTAAAAGGCAATAAAAGCCACGCACAACGTACTGCAGGGGAGCTGTCGGCTACTGGAGTAATGCTGACAGGATTAAAAAATGAAACCAAGGGGCCTGAAGTTCATCTGAGTCAAGCTGGACTTTCTGATAATCGCATGTGCCTGCACAGACGCACGGTGCCTCGTTCCAAAGGTTACGTGTGATTTGGAGTTAACCCCAGGACCGGGAGCAGGGCATGTGCGAAGTGCACGAGCAGGACACTGACCATGCAGGCACACACGGAAACGCCAGCCTCTGCCCGCTGTGCTGCTTGCCAGCCCGCTCGAATAAAGCCAACCTGGGCGGCAGCTCCAGCAATGAGTCACGTTTGCGGCGACGGAGGTCCCAGCTGGTGCGAGGGGACCGTCCCGAGCGAGAAGCCAACGTCTATTAGAGATGCCTCACGCTTACGGACAGTGCTGGAAAGGACTTCTGGATGATTACATCCAGTCCCCTGCTGCTGCAGACAGTCGTGGTGTAATCTTTTTGCCCAGAATTGAAGTGATCAAGACTTTAATGGCTCTTGGTGCACTTCTTCGTGAAAGCAGGCATACTGGATTTCAGTTTCTAACCATTGCAGTCTCCAGAAACCTAACGAGCTTGAAAAGCAAATGAATGAGAGGTTTTCCCTTTATTTAATTACAAGAAAATAAATACAAATAAAAGTTCCCTGAGTTAGTTCCTTTTCCTGGAGACAGTTCCTGATCAGGAGGAGGGATATACTGGCTTTGTCACATAATTGGAGCATCCTGCAACTTAAGCAGCGCTCTCAATACTGGTACTTAGGGGAATTCCTAAAAGCTATCACAACATTAATGAAGCTGGTTTCCTCTTTTGCTTTTACAGTCAAATAGCTCCCTAAAAGCTAAATCCTTCATTCTTCTTTTCACAAAGAGCGAGAAGGGTTTTTAGTGCTTGGTCAGCCAAGAGCTGCAAGCTTCAGAAATAAACGCATTCTGATCCAGAGCTGGCTGCGGCCGATGGAAAGACTCCTGGCGACTGCAGCCCACTTTGAGTCAGACCCTTCAACTAGAAGACGTAAGACACATGTTTCAAGATAATTGTTTCCAGGCAAAAGAGCAAAACCACTACCCGGCAAGTATTAAAGCACAGACAAAAGAGCAACTGCCTCTGTCTCCATCCTCAAAACCAACTAGAGCAAAGGGGTCCATGGCAGAGTGTCTGAAAACTAATTACAGCCAAGAGCAGCAAGGTCTTCTGCTCCCAACCCTACACGTTAATCCCTTCCTTGTGCTCCATGGGGTGGCGGGTAAAAGGGCCTGGCTCCACCAGAAATGCAGAGCGTGATCGGAAGGACAGGGAGCCGGGATCTCAGTCAATACTGGCTTCCAGAGACTTATGTCTCCGTGAAGATAACTGGCTTACAGAGAAACCTGGCCAGCCCAGAGCAGAGATGGGAAGCAGGAATCCGATTAGTATTGGAGAGAGTTGTGCCAACTGTGCTGCAGTAGGCAGATCGCATCTGAAAAGATAACAAAGCAAATCTGTAGGCCATTTCTGCCCCAGGCAATTCCATCGACTGCCCCGGGATACCATCGTGTGCAAGTCAGCAATTAATTTTATCCAGTGCCAATATCTACATAAACTTAACTAATTGAACCATCTGGCTCAGTTTATTAATCCATAAAGATAAGCACCTAGCCACTTTGCCGCCACAAACAGCTCCCACCATGGCAGGCAACAGCATTTTCCCTTTTACTTCCAGTTAGGCTGTAATCCATACGGACAACATGAAATAAAGCCCTGCTGCCTCTGTGGCTTTCACACAGCCATCGCTGGGTTTGGGCTGGGAACAATCCCCACGATCCCCTCGAGCCCCAGCCAAGCCAGAAGTTAAGGCAAGTCCTCAAACTCTTGCTGCAGAAAAACTGCTGCCTGGAAGAAATACTCGGAGATCTGTGCAGCGTTCCTGTGTTAAGCAGCAGCAATACATGCCGCCATGCAAAATATTTCTGTGGGTCTGTCTGTCTATGCTGCAGTCTAAAGAGTGACAGCAGCCAAATTATCACTGCACGGCTAATGCCGCTCTAGCACGGAGGAGGCCAGTGCAGGCTAACCACCCAAGTATTTCTCCAGCTTCTCAGTGGGTTTTGAGGTCCACGCAGCAACACAGCACTTCTATCAATATCACACCCTCTGACTTACAGGATCCTGCTAAGGTCTTAGGGTTAAAACCCGTAACAACAACAACAATACATACATACAGGCTCCCTGCGCCAGCGAGGACTGATTTCAGTTAACTTCAGCTTTGATTTTTTTAATGCAAGTTTTCCCTTTCTGGAGGTGGCCGCTTTGGACTACAGCGGCTCGGTTCGCACTGCCAGGCAGGTCAGCCGGGGTACGGGGCTTTGGAAGGACATGTTGTTTGCTCACTTCGTTCCTAAACACGAGCTACTTTAGAAAAGGTCTTCACGGGGTTTGCAGAAGCCACGGTGCTGTAAAACACCACTTTGTACAACAGCCTTGCAGGACCTTTGTCCTGCCCGTAGCAGTGTGTGGCCGCACGTTCGCAGCTCTCCCTTACCTGATCTTTAAGCTCTGACAGCTGGCCAGAGAGGTTGGTCACAAGCTTCATGGTGGACTCCAACTTCTCCTGCAAGTTCCTCAGCTCATTCTGCTCTCCTTCCGAGTCGCTGCTCACAAGCGACATGGCCCGCATCCGGGGGAACCAGTCCAGGTTTCTCTCCTGAGGAGCAGACACGAGTTCGCAATTAGCGTTTGCCAACCGAACACCTGCACCCGCGTGGCTGAGTACCGACAGACCTTTAATGCCACGCGGGGACATTCCTCAGGTACACCAGCTCTGTTGTTATTTTCATTTGCATCTTACTGGAAAGCGTGCAAAAGTGCCTGCTAGAGGCGGTGAGGCACTTCAGACATAACTACTCAAAATTAAGGCTGCTTATGGTTGGCTTTTCCTTTCCAGCCACTCACTCCCCAGCCATTTCTTCTTCAGATACACTTCAGTGTAAGGCAGGAACACCGGACACTAAACCAGCCCAGATTTCAGGTCTGGACAAGCATTTTCCCGGGCTAGAAATCTGCTGCCATCTTATAGTCTTTTAATTTGTGTTTGTTGAAGATTTTCTGCTGGTAAAGCTGGTTTGCTTTTTTGGTCAAGCAAAGTGTGGCTGTGCTTTCTAATGAAAGAAACCACGTTCTACCTGGAACTACTTTCACAGCTGAAATACTTCCCTTTTAATGAAAAGGAAAAAAGAAAAAAGGAAAAAAATTCATATTCTGACTGGTTCATTCAGGCTAAAATGTGGGACAGACTAAGTTACAATGAATTGCTTACAATAAAGTTTTCATTCAGGCATAGAAATTCTCTAATATTCCATGTTTAAGTTACCATCAGGAACTTCGGTGGACAGGTGCTCAGTTTTATTAATATGTACACAGAGGCTCACACATACGCTCACGTACATGCCAGTGACGTTAAAAATAAAAGCAGGAACGGAATAGAAAGCCACAAAAGAGGAGGAGGGGTGCATACCGCATCTTGACACCTTAAATTTCAACACCAAACTGGTTTCCTATCTAGTCTGGTTCTCCTCCCACGCTGGAGATACTCTCTGAAATGGAAGTTAAACTAACGCTGGATGAGATAAGGATGTGTGCACTCTCACAGGTGACTCTGCAACTGGTAGTATTTTAAACAAACCTGATGAAACGGTAATAGGCTACTGGATTAACAGTATCCCAAACCAAAGATCGATCAACATCACTGATTAACAGCGACCAAAGTTCGCCCCGCTTTGCAGGCCAGGCTCTTTGCTGGGCTCTCTCTCAAACCTATGGCTTATTTTTAGGGCACTCTCTTTGGCTTTTTGCCATTCCCTGCCTAAATCTCTACCTCGAACCCCTTCCCCATGTCTCTGCTCCCTGCTCCACGCTCACTCATTCCCCGGAGCATCCATCCTGCTTAAATCAGGGCTGTGCACCTCTACAGAGAGTTAGTCACGTCCTTTCTGCAATTTGGATGCGATGCCAAGATTCCTCATCTTAAATTAGTTGCTTCTGATCTGCTTGGAGTTTGCTATTGCCGAGATTAAAAGGCAGAAAGCAGGTCCTTTCCCATGCAGCGCACCACAGGATTCCCACATGATGCAAAACTGCCAGGAAGGCTTTTTATTCCTGGTCTCTGTTTACAGGGCAGATGGTTTCTGCTAATAAAAGAAAAAAATATATGTACAAAAAAATATGCCTATATCGAGACAAGTGCCAAAATATTTTGGACTTTAGGAAACGACAGTCCCGCAATTAAGATTTAATAGTGGTAACAGGGAACATTTCACTGCATTTTTCCAGCAGTAGTAGAACACTCGTTAGGGAAGAGAGGGCAGGCTCGTCGCTTGTGCTCAGGTCCAGCACCTCCACCCCGAAGTACTTCCCTTCCTCACCCTGGGAAAACAAACTCAAACAATCGCTATTCCCCTCCCTGCTCTCCTCCAGGCGAGGGGTTTCCAAGGACAAGGCAAATTAGACTAAAATGCAGTTCATATTCACAGGTTCGCCTGAACCCTCAGGCCCACCTCCTGAGGTTTCCAGGCAGACGCAAGAGCAGAGCCCTGAAGCTCCTGCCCACCTCCTGCCCATTCCTCACTTGCTGCGGAAATACTGTTATTTGACTCGTTCCCAACATTATTTGACTCGTTCCCAACGAGGCGAGCGTTCCAAGCCCATCCCCAGGGCATTCCCAGGCCCCATCCTCGTGAAGGATGAAGGGGACGAGGGGAGCAGGACCTGGAAACACCAACCTCTCCCTTCCTGCAACATTTTATTAATAAATACCCCAAACTTTTTCTAACGTTACTTTGCACTGTAAGCAAATGCTGTAGCTGCTGCAGAGGTTGCAACGTGATGATTACAGGCGGGGAAGGTGACGGGCAGTCTCGGATGGTGAAATCAAGCCAAGCACTACAGCATTGCTGCTTCTGCAGGCTCGTCAGAAGTTTCATACTCACTGGTTTTCTGAAAGCCCCAGCTCTTGAAGCCACTTGACTATGGGAAATCTTGGCTTTCACTTGAAAAAACAACAAAGTGCCTCTCTAGTTCTCATGGCGATAGTGAATGATTAAAACCAAAAATGCCCCATGTGAACTCTGCAAGCTGAGAAAGGAGGCAGCTAACGAGAAGGAGACAAGACTCACGGCCCCCTGGGCAGTCTCCGGAGCTGCGAGGATAGGACCCGCTTCCGAGCCTGGAACTGGCAATACCCCTGCTAAGTCCTGACCCATCTGTGAAAGAGTTAACGGGGGCACCTGGACACTGTCTGTGTAGAGACAGGCTTAGGGAAGGACCTTACATCCCTTTGCCAACCCCTGTCACGGGGCTGGAGCTAACCCGCGCTCCCGCTCAGGTTTCATGTAGCTTGTTGGCACGACTCCTACCCAAAGTTTGCCTGCAAGTGTCCAGCTGCCACCCAGCAAGAAATAAGGGGATGTCCACCCAAAAAGCCTGGGCAAACACCCTGAGGGGAGGAACCGTGGGGACAGACGTGCAGGTAAAACAGGCACCAGTGCTCACTGACCCATGGTGGCTGCTGTGAGCTCGCCGGAGAGGGCAGCAGGGACGCTGCCAGCACACAGGGGCACACCTCTTCCTCCTCCTCCTCTCCGCACACACAATCCTGCACCCCTTCGCTCTGGCTTCGCATGGGAAACCTTCAGCCTGCTCCTACAACCCCCACCAGCACCGCAGAGAGAAGCTGGAGAGCCTGGATGTGACCAGCCTGCTGAAATGCAGGCTTCTGCCCGAACGCCGGTCCCTTGGGCGGGGGGCGGGCGTGTTTTCTTTGAAATAAATAAATAATGATGCCTCAAGCAGAGACGGTGAAAACGGAAATAAGCAGGAATGCAGAAAGGTCAGTCGCTGACAAGCCCGCTGGGCCGGCGTGCGGCAGCCAGCCCGGCTCCCGGCCCCGCGCCTGCCAGCAGCGCTGCCTCTGCAGAGCGCTTCTATTCAAGGTTGAATAAAAGATTTATATCTTGATGATCTAGTTTTCTGCTGAACTTTAACTGAACACCGGGGTGTCTTTAAAGATACAGCCTTACATCTTTCACTGGGGGCTCGGTAGCCTTTTAGAGGCACTACGCGAGCCGTGAAGGGAAGGGCTCCCCTTGATCCTTTCCCTGGCTGTCCCTCGTCCCGCTGCGCGCCCTCCCGGCTGCTGGCACCTCGCATACCAATGCAGTTATGCACTGTCTGCTGTGGTCCTCCTGCAAGCGGAGGCACCGGGATCCTGGTGTGCAGTCAGCTCCCTCTTCCCGTCACAGTCGCAGCTTCCTCTGCTTCAACAGACGAACTGACTAAAGCCACTGACGGAAGCTGGCTAACCGCAAGTGCTGGGTTTCGGGTTAGCTCTTTTCTAGGTAAAGTTGGAAAAGTCCCTCTTGTAAAGCAAATATCATTAAATCTCAGACATGGGGGCGATGCTGACCGTCCACGATTGGAAATTTGAAAAAAGAGGAAGCGGCGCTGCATGATGCAGATGCAATTCATTCTGAGAAGCGCCCGCTCCTCCCTGCTTCTGCCGAAGAGTTTATTCTAAGAAAGGTTTCTGAGGCAACCTCAGTGCGAGCCGTGCCAAGAGATGCATTAGCTCCGCTCCTCGGGCAGGAGGCGGCCGCTAACGGCACAAACCGGGGCTCGTCCTCGCCTTCGGCACCAAGTTGCCGCTCCTCTTCTGGGTCTCCATTTATTCAGCTACCGCTGCGCCTAACATTTCCGGGGTGCTGAAGGGCTAATGCCATGCTCGCCAAAATAAATCCCTATAGCCTGCCATCGGAAGGCTGCCCAGCAGCCGGCATTTAGTAGGGGAAGGTGGCAGCAGCAAATTTCAGTTTCTGTCATGTGTCATTAAAAATCATACCCATAGAGCTAATAAAGAGCTTTGTGAAGCGCTTTGAAAATGAATTTTTTTGTTTGTTTGTGGCAAGATGAAACTCCTCTTGGTTCTTTCTCGTGCTTCCTGGAAAAAGCCCCATGTCAGGTTCTCTCTCTCTCCTGCAAAGGGCTGACCATCACTTCTTCCACACCAAGCTGTACTTCTCCCCTCGCCATGAAGAACGGCACTCGATGGTGCTCCCCCTCCACACCAAGAGCACTTTCAAACCCTCACATCCACCGTGTCTTTAAACAGGAGGCTGGTGATATAAGGCTAATGATAAAAAAAAAAAATCGCCTTTTTCACTGTTTCCATAGATTAAATACCTAAGCGGCTTTTGTGCTGGTGCAGAGCAGGGAACCTGGAAGACCGACACAGTTTCCAAAGGTGGGAGATGCCACATCCCTGTATGAAATGATCCCCCTGCACAACCCAGTGACAGTTCTGCCGCGGGCAACTCACTTCAGCTGAGCGTTGTGTTTACCAGCGGTGACGTTACCCCACGCCAAGCATCACCCAGCTTGACGCGACTGAGGCGGACAGCCCCGGTGGGAAGCCCTGAAGGCGATCTCCTTACTCTCGCAGAAAGGGCAGTGCCGCCTCTCCGCAGCAACCTACTTCGGGCTGTTTGGATCTACATTCGAAGTAGGGCGTGTTACACCACCATCAGCTGGGCAGGACAAAACGATTAAGCGTGCAAAGGCTGAGCAAACAGCTGCTGGTGGCGATGGCTGCAGTCACCCACCTAGTCTTGCACAACGCATCCGGCGGCACAGCCCGGGTAGCCCGTGGAGCACCCTGCGGCACGGGGTCATGGGCTCCCCGGCACCGCCGGGCTGGAGGAAGCGGCAGCGATGACTCAGGGGACGGCCGCCTCGCCCCAGCCCCGGGCCACCTCCTCGGCACACACGGCCCCACGGGGCTTTTCTGCCCGGGCCAGCGTTGCAGACCGAGCGGTTTATTTTCCCCAGCGCGTCACCCTCGACAGTTTCCAGGTGGAAACCTTCCCCCTCCCTCCCGGGTGCGCGCTGGCAGTGCCCCAGCAGCAAGGACACGGCGCCCACCCTGCAAGCTGCTTTGGGATCCACTGGTATCCCAACACGTCATGCAAACAAACCATTACACAGAACTGGGCTGAAGCCTTTGCTTTTCTTTTCACCCGCCCAGGCCCTTTTTCTGCCACACGCTCGGCCAAAGTGAAACCTTTGACTCGTCAGTGGGGATGCTGACCTGGTATTCCCAGCACGGATGCCTGCCCAGGTGGTTTATCAGGGGAAACCAAGAACTCGGCCACGTACGGTTAATGCCAGCAACGCAAGGTTTTTTCCTGCAGCACGCTGCAGGGCACGCCAGCTTGCACACCTCCGGAGGGAAGAACATACTAACGCTGCGTGGGCAAGATGAGGTTGACCAACCATTTCTCCCCGTGCAGCTTCTGGTTTGCACCTTAACACCGATTTCAAGGGTGGAACAAGTTGCTTTGCTATCTAAATGCGAAGCTCGGGACCCGTGCCTATGACACAATGTTTCCAGCAGCCAAGGGCCTTCTGCCAAACACACCTCTTGGCTCTTCTATGTCTCTGCTATTATTTATTGTTTAACCCCGTAATTATATTGGCTAACTCTGGAAAGGCATCTCAAGATGCAGCTTGTTGGGAAGATACCACCAAATTAAGCACTATCAGCTCCGGTTCAGATGCTGACCTCCTCAGTCCTCCTCCTCTCCCGGCTTGCACCCAGTGTCCTTGCCACTGGGAGCTCTGAAACCCCAGTTTCTTCATCGATAACCGAGCAATTGCATACAAGTTATTTGTACGGGCTGCTCTCTGCGTCTGCGATTGGTTTGGTAAGTATCGATATGACAAATCTTTTCTATTCCATTTTGCCCCAAAGTCCAGGATTTCCAGGCACAAATTATCCAGGATTTCCAGGCACAAATTACACACGAATATAACTAAATTCCTAACACTCTCTCAGACTGTAATTTCAGCTGTGTGCACGTCTCCAGCAGTGCTGGAATCATTAAGCCCCTTTTGAAATGCTTCGGGTTTGAAGCATCATGGCCTGCCACTCGTTATCCCTACAGGTGCTGCAGTTCAAATCCCGTCTTGGCCACCTCCAGCCGGATTAGATTCGATGTAGAGCCTGGGGACGCAGTAACCCTTCGAAGCTATCATCACGTGAGCCTCGAGCAGCTTGTGAATCGCACGCTCCTGCCAAGTTTCAGAGCACAGTGGCAATCGTGGCTGGGTGTTTAACTCCTTAGGGGAGGTTTCAAGTTGAACTTGCGCTTCTGGAAGAATGTAATTTTAAAAGCCTGACACTGATGAAACCTTGCCTTTGCTTACTAGGAGGCTACGTCTTGGCATACACTGGACACTCAAAAGAGTAACAAACAATTATGGTATGGCACATAGCTCAAGACAAAAAGAAAAAAAGCCCAATAGTATATTTGAATCTCCAGTTTCGTAGGAAGAGGTTAATTAGGGCACAAAAGGAAATCTTTAGCCTTCGTTTCCATTCCAAATTCCTTTAAGGATATCTGCACCATCACTCCTATTTATAATGGTTCATTATCAAATGACAACACAATCCAGTTGAAGATTCAGGACTCAGCGCTCTCGATCTGGACATGTGAGCTTGGGCAATCCCTTACACCTCTCTACCTCGCTTTTGTAATAAAGGTTAATGACATGTATCCTGCTTGGTGCAACACTAGATTAAAAATCTGTGGAAACTGCAAGAGCTAGTTAGGAAGCTTTGTGCTAAAAACTTTTCCAATCAAGCCTTTATTTTTTAATATGCACATCTGCGTGCATAAAATCACTCACAGCCATGCGGCTCTTACCCACACTGATCAAACGTGGATGTGAAGGTGTATATGCAAATCCCCATGTTAGGGTATGCAAGAATTGCGTATGCAAATATTTGTCCATGCAAGCGACGGCACACTGCAGCTGCACGCACAACGGCCTATGAACGCACACAAACCCGAAGTGTATATGTGGTTTTCTACGTATTGAGCTTCAGAGTAAGAATTTTTACCCAGCGTAAACGCCTGCGAACAGCTGGTTGTAGCAGCCCTTTGCCAAGCCTCCAGCTGTGCTGCTGGGGCTGCTGCTGGCGAGGCTGCCGCAGCAACTGGGGAGAACTGAAGACGGCATTCTCAAGACAGGACGGGTAGATAAGACATTTAAATGAACTAATCTGTAGGGAGTTGCACCGAGTTCACATTAGTCAGTTGGGTGGGGATGTCAATGTCTGGCCAACACGATAAGTGGATCCCCCCACCTCCTACACACATGGTATTATTCAGACATCACCTGATCCTCCCTGGTGACTACAAAGCCACCCAGCAGCTGAACCCTCTGCCTTTGTTCCTGGGAAACACAGGAAGCACTGGACTACCAGCTCTGCAGCACCATTAGCATACTTTCCAGATAAACACTTTTCAAAAGACATCCATCCATCTTGAAGCCTCGCTATCTTAAGTGCACATCTGCAGTGCTTCAGCCAGATGGTCAAAAGTTGGGTCATCAGGAGGGCTTTATAAACACCAAGAATTAAAGACCATCTCTATAACCACTAGATGTTTTCTCACATCCTGCAGTACCGTCTGTGCTATTAAATAGGTATTAGGAGGTGGCTCGAGAATGCATTTCAAAGATGAGCTGCTTCATGCCAAGCTTCTATTTGCCATCTCCTGAAATCCATGAGGTTATCCACCTCGCCAGTGCGGGAAGGGCTTTGGGAGAGCGGATGATTCACCGCAGCAGCTCGGGTGTGTACGCAAGCTCAGCTTCTACATCAAACAGAACCAGCAATCCCACTTCCCCCCTTGCGTCGCTCTAGCAATTCCCAGCTAAGATTCTTAAGATATCCCAAGTTTTGCATCATACATGGCAGCAGGCACATGCTCACCTCACTGATGAAAGTGAGTATTATCCCTGCTCAGAGGGGGAAAAGCTGGCGATGAATTCCAGGCCTCCTATCCAAAGTCTGGACTCGTAGCTACAAGACCACGGCAGCCTGGCACACCCCCCCGGGCTCCGCAAACACGGGGGAACCTGAACAAAACCAATCCGGGATTGCAAGCACCAACAGACCCGCATTTGTATCAGAAGAACGTTATGGAAGGTGTCGTTACAAATCAGTACTAACACTCAGTAGATTATATTTTGTTTTGTTAGATCACGGGATTTTTAATATTTCTTTTGATCAGGCTTACAGTGTTCGAAACACTTCTAACCGTAAACTCTGTTGCCAAGTTCAACTGTTGACTTCTTTCTGCATGCTGCATTTAACTTAATGAGCGTCTATCCATGAAGAAATATAAAATTCACTAAAAATTGTAGTTAATAATTAATTTTCAAGGCTACAGTTTCTTTTTATGCTGGGTCAGATTCCTGCAGCCTGCAAGATAAATTCTATGGGCAAGATTCAGCTCTGCCACCTCCAGTACTGTGGATAGCCTCAAAATTGCCTTTCTACACACATTATTTTTAGACAAAAAACCATCAAAATTCAAGATCACTCTTAAAGCTTCTGAATATTCACTAACCAGCACAAGTAAAATTGTCCAGGATTCTTCTGATACCATAGTGCTTAAAATATCTTTAAAGCACTGTACAAGCAGCACGGGATGCAACTCACAAGCTGATGGGGAATATAATTTTAGTGTCCTAAATTCCCTTTTTTTTTTTTTTTTTTAATGTTCTGTGGTGTTGGAACAACCCACAAATGCTAAATGGCACAGGCAATTTTTAAATTTTTTTTTTTTTTTTTTTACTATTGCCAAAAGGCAGAAATCCAAGAGTTTTCTAAAGATACTCTGTTGGGAGTCAGAGCAAAGGTGAAGCGTATTTGAGGTGTATTCTGTCATTACAGTATGATTTGGAGCACGTTATGCTTCCTACCCTCAAGTACTAAAAAAGGGTATAAATTGCAGTTGAACAATGGTACCGCGTAACAGCCCATAGAAAAGACGTGCACCATCTTTGTCATTATCGAAGATGTTAGAGTGCCACCTTCAGTCTGAGAAAGGGGGGAGAAAATCCCTTTTCAATCTAACCAAGACGTAAGTCGGCTTTCCAGGAGAATCTGGTAGCTGCAGACATTAAGCAACCACAGGTTCCCATTCACCCGCTGCAGAAATACAAAATAAACCATCACCTCCAACAGGTGAGTCTCAGTCTTTGGAACCACTGACATGTTTAAGGCTTTCTTTTTCCCTGTCCTTCTAGATTCATGGGACGAAGACAGAAGGCTTGAGTAGAAGATGAACCATGCCCCAAGTTACTCCTGGATACACCTTAGGCAGAAAAAAGGATTTCTGACTCTTACAGAAGTATTTAAAACAAGTCTGGTAGAGAAATACATTAATCATGTTTTACATTCGGATTTTCCAGGGTTGAAAAAAATGTTTTTAACGTTAAAGGACGATAGAAAGAAATTGCGTCTGATTTTCAGAGTAAGCTTTGGCAGACCAGTCCTACGGAATATGTCAACTGCAAAACGCTGCTGAGATCTACGGTGTCAGGGCAGCAGCAGCCCGAGCTGCTCCGGTCAAGCCTGTGCCGGGTCGTGGCAGACCACTGATGTGCAAAGCAAATTTACTTCCTATTCCATGGCTCGTACGGTTACACCGCGCTTTCAACAGCATTGCAGCGAGACCCTGCTGATAGTTCTCGATTCCAAACTGGCTCATGAAATGCAAAAAACCACCAACTACAAGACATACTCCAAACCTCTACCTAGAGCATATAGTTATATGAAATTGCATCTGCATGAGACACTTGGTCTCTGCATAATTGATCCATATTCCCATTCAGCACATAGAAGTGTCAGCAAAGGCTGATTACTATGAAAGGAAATTCTGGTAAAAGTTCTCCAGTTTTTGCGTTTATTGCAAACATATTCAGTGCCTGGATTTTGATTCTTATCTAATTTGAGCTGTTAATCTGAAATAATAATTTGTTAATAAATTGTCATTAATTGCAACTTTTTTTTTTAAATTAGTTTTAACACAACACAAAATCATCTTTTACAAGCAGAAACATTTTAAAGAGTACAGCACTTCCCCCTGAAGTAATGCTTGCTGCAGTGGGATAAATAAAGGGAGCAATATAATCAGCCAGACTAGAAAGCAGCAGTGATGTACCCGGTTATCTCGCTGTGCTAATCCTCTATCAGGTGACTGCTCACAAGATTTCTTTAAGCCCTCATTACAGAGGCAGAAATCCAGAACTAGGACATACACTTTAGTGACCCCGAAGTAACATGTTTAACCTCTGAGAGATGTTGGTGGGATTTACATGCTGACCAGGCCACGACAAATCGCCCGCTTGAAGGTGGGTCGTACCTCCGTAGCACAAAAGCTAGAGACAAGTAAGACAAGTCTTCTGCTATCTAGTCATCTGAAGGCAAATAAAGAAGTAACTAATTGAAATTTTACAAATCAGAAGCAGCTTTTGCTAACCATCCAGAAGACACACAAATTAGTAATTGGGGTTTAGGATCTAAGTCCAGAAGCTTTGAACCTGCAGCTTGGCAGAGACAAGGCTTTTAATTCTCTCATTAAAAGGCCTTACAATTGAGTAGATATTAATTTTAGGTTTTTACAATAATAAGCTAAAATCACATGACAACAAATCCTACAAGTCAGTTTAAGATATTTACACTGGGACAGGTTATAACCTGTTTGTTACACTTCAGACACTTCCACCAGCTTGAAAATATTCTCCCTTAAACTGAACTTTTCGAAACAGAATAGCTTCTCTTCACCCGATCTAAAACCACAGAGACTACCTAGCTGTCACCGCTCACTGCCACCTACTTCGGCGGACGCAGCGGAGCGTTTTAGAGGCTGAGAAGCTGCAGGTACGCAGACGCAAATCTCCGTGTGACTGCGGTGCTGCAGCACACGGCGGCTCCCAGGAGTGCCCCTGCCTGCACCGGCCATCTGCAGCACGCTGCAACGTGCTGCCATCAACGCCGTGTCTTTTATCGAGTTACATTGCCAAGTACATCGTAAGTATATTACATTTAGAAGATGCTTCTAAAAGAAAGTTGTTGGATTAAGCCTCTTATTGTAGAGAAAGTCTTACTCCAGGTTTTTGCTTACAAAATAAATAAAATGCAGAGTACTGTATTTACCAAACACGCCAGTAGGTTGGTCTAATCGAGAAAAAAACAAAAAGGCAAAACTCCAAACTCACCTTGATCATTTCTGCCACGTAACTTTCTGGTCCCGTGTATTCTGTTGAATCTTTTACTTTCACTAACACAATAAAGCACAAATAATGCCACATATTGTGCTCTTCTTTAATGTGCTCTTCAAACGTGACTGTCTTGTTATCAAACTTATCTCTTTCCAAACCTGCAAGAGTGACACATACAGAACCCTTAGCATTTACGAACTGGTACAAAGGAAACGAGCTCTAAAAACAAAACGTGTTTCTACAGTCTGCTGCACTTCTTAACAGTCGCAATCATTCTCAAACGAACACTGAATAACGGGGATAAACTCTCTAACAAATGGCCACAATGCAGTGAGAAGAGGAAAGGCAGCATAACAAGTACTGCTCACACTTCTTATACATAACAGAAAACTTTTGGGTAAAGAAAGTGTCTTCACTTTGTTGGATTTCATAACCCATCTCCTATTTTTAGGCGAAATGATACCAAATGCAACATTTGCTTTGCAGCAAACTTCCAAAGGTTACTTCTGCCAGTCTGTGTGTTACGCAACTTCTGCACGACCATCTCCTTTAACCGCACCGGCCTCAAAGGCTCGGCAGCTTAATTCCCAATCTGCTGATGGGAAAAACTTTCACAGGCACTACTCAACACTCTGCAGCCTTGGAAAAAACGACTGTTTATAAAAATCTCTCCCATTCCAATAGGAAACTATTCTTTGAAGCACAGGAGAAACAGAAACTAAGGATTTGAGGAAAAAAGGGTATACTGAGCACACGCTCCCCATCTCTTGCTGCTGCCAAGCTCCTACGCACGTGGTACCCGCGAATACCAACTAGCTGAGGAATGCAAGGTAGGAACAGCCAGTAGTTCAAGACTCCTGTTTCCTGCTAGTTTGCAGCTACCTCTGACTTTGACAGAGTAACTCCTTCTTCTTAAAGGGTGTTTCTACACTTACCACAAATAAAGCAAGTCGTTTTTAAAATCTCTTCTTTCTTCTGTTTTTCACTCCTTAAATCAGCAAAAGTGTCAATGATCACACCAAAAATCAGGTTAAGGACAATAATGATGACCATGAAGAAGAATAACAGATCATATATCACTCTAGCAGCAAAGAGAGGCTCCTGCAAGATAGATATTTTAATAATTAGCAACCCAAGTACGTGCACATCTTAACCCTTACCATGCCCTCCTCGGTCCAGCAACAGAGTAGGCTGCCCCACAACCCTTCCCTTTAGACTCTCCATTTCTGATGCTCTCCAGCGATAACTTGCAACTCAAAACGTTAAGTGAAACTAAAATGCAAGATTACTGACAGAAAAGCCAAATTAGTCAGCTAGCAGTATGCAGTCTCTAGAGAGCAGCTCTTTCTGCTCACTGTGTCCCAGTCTGGCCTCTTCTCTCTCACACACGCTGAAATTTGTTCTCTCCTCACCCCCGCCCTGCGAGCCCATCCAAATTATATCCTTAATATTAATCTGCTTATATAGCGATATAGTATCAGTGTTGACTATGAAGTCTTTTACTGGAATTTAATAGGATTCATTTCATTTATGCTAACAGCCATGTATGTGGACTTTAAGTTGGACTTCCCAGCACCCATTTCATATTTATTGCAGGCCTGAATACCCTAACAACCACCCCCGTTTTTCAGAATCATCCTGCCAGTTGGGTGCCAAACTTTCATTAAGAATTATGTAACTTTTAAACCATCATAAGATGAAAATAAGGCTGTTAGAAAACACTTTGAAATTGCAGACGATACAGAAAAGCATTCACTCTGACCAAGACTGCTCCTTTGCTCCCTAACGTGGTTTTGGGGACTGACCAGAGTGGGGACAGCCTGAGACTCAAATGGGCACAAACAGCTAAAAAGGCAGTTACGCAGGCAGCTCTGGGAATCATGAAAAATTCCTGCTGCTTTGACTGCTCCTCGCTCTCTGATGACGGCTCCAAACAACACCCTTCCTTCCTTCGCAGCTCCAGCCCGTCTTGGTCCCTGTCCTTGGATCCATTCCCTGTTTTACACATCTCACCTTTCCCTAGGGATGCTCTCCACAGAAACTCACGCCACTAGCATGGTATCAGCTACCGCTGCATTTCCATTCTGCTACCTCACTCTTTCACTAGCTTGTACTTATCTTATGTCTTCAGACCCTGAACTCCCAAAGCACTGGCTGTTGGCTACACCATTTCTGCTCTTTCGGGCCCCATTCTGGACAGCCCTCAAGCTATAAAAGCCCTAAAAAAAGGATGGGTAGACGCTTGTTTGAACTGGCTGCTGTTTAACCTGATCCTACAGAGATTTAACTGTATTACACAGAGAGAAAGCGTGGTCCCTTCCAGTCGCACTGTATCCTACATCTGTTGAAAGGGAGCGTATACACATTTTCCCCAGCAGAACTAGAGCCCCAGCCCTACATGGTTATCACTCTTCCGCCCCCATTCAGTGATAATTTACCTCTTTGGATGGTTTCCTGAGCACATCACCTACTCCACCCCCACTCCTGAGCCCGTGACTCAGTACAGTAACAATGCACATCAGTAACGTCTCGCACGTATGCTCTTTATTCTCTTCCTCCATTTCTTCAGCAATCAGTTCTATTAACACAGCAAGCAAAGACACGTTTCAAAGGCAAGAAGATCAGTTTTAAATAATTCTCTCCATTCTCTCCCGGTTATGCTCTCCCTCCCCCTTGCGCAAACTGCCCCATTTCCAGCCAGCGTTGCAAACCTCCGCAGCCCTTGCAAAGAGCCGGCCATCGGAGCGGGTCTCTGCTCTGGCTCCAGCCTGCCCTCCTCTCCCCACAGGCAGAGCTTTCTTTTGTGCTTGAGCTGCTATCTTTGACTTGGTTACAGCTCTCTTTCCATTTCTGTTAGCATGCACCGCTCAGTCACCAGATGCCTGTTTATACAGAATCGTAGCTTTTTGACAGCTCAGAGGACAAAGTGTTGCCTCTTACACTCTCCCTTGGTGCCTAACAGATTGCACAGCCTTTGGGCTGCACTCAAAATGGCAACTTCGACTTGTCTTTTTCAAATGGCTAAAATATCACTGCTTATGGAAACAGCATTTTACTAAAAAAGCAACACACTTTTTTTGACCCTCTCTTCATCTGGCTGAAGCCTCCTACTTCACTGTTTCAGTTGCAGAACTGTTAGAATTAATTACCTAATCTCGTATACTCTCCCTGTACCCACTGAAAGTCTCATGACTTTCATTTCGTCATAAAAACGCTCATGAGCGGATCCCACCTCCCCACAGATAACCTTAGAAAGGCCCAAAGCCCCGTGCAACGCAGAAATATCCAAAACGCAAGATGGTAGAGAAATGGCCAAAGAGTTGGGCATCATTAATATCCCTGGCCACATAAGACCCTGATATCAGGTTGATTATTTATGATATAAAAACATCTCTGGAGTTTTCCTTTCTGCAACCAGAGCGTATGAAGGCAAAGCAGTACACTCCTCCTAGAGCTGAATAAAGCAGCTATTCTTGTAGCGGTGTGGAAGCTTAGCATATCAGGGAGGACACTTGAGCAAAACAGAGCCATCTCCTCTTGTGAGTGTGGGCTTGTGGCCATTATAGACCTTTGAAACATTTGACCATATAAGAGCTCCACTTCTAAGAGAAATAGTGATGTTCTGTCTGGCTCTCACAGCCAGCATCATAAATCTCCGATAAGTAAACTACATTTGCTAGAAAATAAACCTGCAACATTTCAATACCCAATCTGAGGCTGGCGATTATGCTACAAGTAATATCTCACATGCACTTCTTTGATCTCAAAACCCCCCAAACCTACCCTGTCTACTTAATCCATTGACTACTTCCTGCCATGATATGAAAAACAGTTTCCTTAGTTAGCTAGATAGAATAATGCTGACAATAAACAATGTTCTGCTCCATATTTCACAGTGTATTATCCTCTGAGATCACATTTAAAATAATAAGCTTTGTTTTAAAATAATAAACTTTGCAAAGAGGTAAACTGCATCACTTCCTTCTCAAGTGGACAGGGTAGCAAATTAAAGAATATGACTGTTTGATCAAAGTATGGTTTAGTTCTAAGTTTCTCTAGTTTCATCACTTCATGTAACAAATGGCATGTATGCTGTTGGCCTAATTTAATCCCTTTTCAAGTTAGATAGTCTCATGATAGCTTTGTTCCCAAGTTTATTACAAAGGATTTTTTAAGAAATTATTTTTCTTTTTTAGTTTAAGGTGCTTAACTAGAAAGTGTGACAACTGAGGGTGTGAGTTATGAATTCAACAGCAGATACTTACGGTCTGAAGGAATGATTGAAGAACAGTTTTCACTGCTACCTGCTTTGCATACATCTGAATAGAGAAACTCTCCGGTCATGGTCTCACCTGCTTCTGTGCGATCTAAAAACAGAAGGTGATTAATCAAATGGATAGTTTAACGTTTTGTATGTTTTGCAAGATTGCTTCTCGGATATTAAGGTACCCCATCGTACTGAGTGTGCAATTGCTAGGCAGATTTAGGATGGCATATTATCCTGGAGTTTAGAAGGGCACGGTACTTTCTGATTTACACATTCAATGACTTTAAATTCAAAAATAAAATTCTTATTTCTATGAATTAAAGACCAACATTGTGCATTTATTTTCCATCAGCTCCAAAGCTGAGAGAGTAATTGAAATTGTTCCAAAAATACCATGTTCTAGTGCACAGTGGATTTCCAAGGTGCCTTGAAAACTTGCTTTTCAATGCCTTGCAAGTATCAAAACAAAGCTACTGCCACGTAGTAAGACATCTTCGGCATTTCGCCAGCTGCACGGAAACGTGAAATAATAGGGTCAGTGAGGTTTGGGTCTCTCACAGGGTTGGCAGTAAAATTAGAAAAAATAGTGGGAACATCAAATAATACTTGTCTGAATAGCTCAAGTGTCAGAGGAAAAAACCAAGGCAAAACCCAAACCTCTGCTCTAACAAATTTCATTTCTGTGCTTCCCACCCACTGAGTTAGTTGCTTGATGCTGCAGGGTGGGGAAAACACGCCCAAATTTCACCTTACAATAAGCAACGTAAGGTCAGCACAGAGAAGTCTACTGCGGAATTTAAACCGTAGCAAGTATTTGAGGGAGGTTAATACAGTCTATCAAAGCCATGAGCAAACCAGAGTTAGAGAGATAAACCTCTGCTTCACAGGAGCATCTCTTTGATGCCCTTCGTTTCCAGTCAGTCTGTTTTTTCAGATAAAATATTAATTTTTGTTATGTTGAAACTAAACCCCGCCATTAAAAGCCAATATAAGCATTCAATATCTGGCGAATCGAGGCAGAACTGAATTCTCCCAGTGCAGAGCCTTCTCGGTGATGGCCTACCTAAAGTCTGCTTGTAATTAAACTGGGGGAGGGAGTAGGTGTATCTCAATTAGATAATCTCAACTGTTTTAGCAAACAGTGAGAAGAGAAAGCTCAACCGTGTGCAGAAGAGCCCAAGTGCTATCTCCAGGGGTTCCTCCTCCCCATCCCTCTTTATGCTGCAGCAGATTGCAGTGTTTTGTAAGAATACTGGGGTATCCATTTGCCCCAATCAGTTTGGGTTTTTTTTTCATTTTATTTCCTATTTAAACAGTGTCCTTTGTAAGAAAGAAATTGTCAAACCGGTGAGGTAATTGGTATGTCTTGCAAAAGGCGGAAGACACTCAGCACGCCCTGGGGAACAAAAGCCCATTACTTTCTTCAACACAAACCGTCGCCGGTTTGAGTCGCCGGAGATGAGTCGCCGGTACCAACCTGGCAGTAACGTTTCGTTAGGGAGCTTGTCCACTTCCAGGATGAAGTCATCTTTGAAGAAGAGGTACCCCACGATGGAGAACAGGTAGACCAAAATGAGAGCGAGAACAGCAGTCAGGATGATGGAACGTCCATTGCGAGTGACGCTCTTGATGACGTTCAGCAAGGTCTCTTCTCGGTACACCAAGTCAAAGAGCTGGGGGACAACGAACAAAAGCAAAGGCTGTTTCTCACATGTACTGCCAGTGCCACTGGCGGCATGCTACATGTTGGCATCACCTGGGGCAGCATGTTAACAATATCAATCTGATGTTTTAAAAAGCATCTAAAGTACTTTTTTTTGGCCTTTTTATAGTTATCTGAAATTTAATGTATTGGCAAAGAAAAATACAGCAGAAGGTGAGGAAGATGGGGTTCCCTCACCCCCACTGTACCAGTCTCATGCCGCGCGCTTTGGAACATGAAGAACAGAGGCAGCTGTACCCTCCTCTTCATCTGCACTTGACGGACTCCAGTCCTGAGCGGCAGCTGGGGAAGAAGCCCCTACCTGGTGTGAGGGCAGGTATTCTTGCTTAAGTGCTAGATATACAGCGCGTGCTTTAAACATAAAGCTGCTAACACATACTGTTGTATCTTTTTTTAGTACTGTCTGCCTCATCACAAACTCAAAATAGCTCATTTCAAAATGCAATTAGCTATTTTCTTTAAGTCTTAGTTTATTGAGTGTATAATTAAGTGCGCAGTATTTTTTGCCCAAATTCCTTTTTTAAATTTCTTTACAGATGTTTTCTTCATTTTTCACTCCTCTGGGTCTGTGACCATTCGCCAGCACAGCCCGGGCAGGTTGCTGGCTATGCTGGTTGACAGTGAGAGGACAGGTATTTGTTAAATTGGACCTACATGAATACAGAAAATAACCAATTCAGTTTCTAGAGGGTGTAGCAAGCATCCGACAAAGGGACAAAAATAGAGTGTTCTGAATAGCATTTAAGGTTTGCTTTAAAAGTGACACATTTTCTCCACCAACACTAGATACACTCCTTCAGTGCTTATTCTTCTAAGTATTGTGCTGTGCAAGATGAAAAACCACGTATGCCAGGCATCCCTGTCAGTCGTGCGAGGTCTGGAGTCTAGCTACAGCTAAGGAGACACTCCAAAGTTAACCAACTGCTCAAAAAGCATGGACATGATGTTATAGTTACTGACAATAACAGAGTAAAGCATCTTAAAGACTGTGTGCCGCTTACTCCTAGCATGGTAACTCCAGAAGCGCCTACTGTTCAGCTAACATTTCTATGACTAGATTTTTCAATGATTTTTTTTTTCCTCATCTAAGAGCTTATATGACCTTAAGAAGCCGTAAACCTTCACCAGGTATTGATATTACTTGGAGTCACGACATTTTAAATTATTTTATCTTCGAAGTCAGAGCAGGGTCGCAAGCAATACATGTAACCTAGAAAACCTGTACCTTCGAAGTCGAGGAGTAACACAGAGAGAAATGCTAAAAACCTTCATTGCAACTGCATGCACATTTACCTAAATTTAACTTTGAACACGTCTTGTATAATACACTTGAGAAGAACAAAAAAGTCTCCACTTGTCCGTACAAATCGGGAGGAGGAGATGTGGCAGGAGCCCCGTAGCCTCCCACCGTAACTTCTCCCAAGCAAACTCTCCCGCGTGTAGTTCCCAAAAGAGTGCCTGTACAACAGTTTCCCAGTAGCAAAACAGAAAGCAAGTGTGTATGGCACATCTAGATATGCCCAAGACAGGACTTTACAAACACGCAGACAGAACAACATTCTGAGGGTGAAGTGGATACCTACCAACAAACTATAAAAGAATTCATGTACGAAGAGCCCCAGAGCGCAAATCAGAAGGTACAGCAGATGATAAAGAAACTCTACATCCATGATCATTGCCTTGTATCCTCTAGTGAAGGTTCCACAGTTACCCACAAAGCTCATCAGAAAAATGATTTTATTACAAACCTAAGGGAAGATTAACCATGAATTAGTTACAACGTGGGGCTTTCAAGGAAAAAAAGGCAGTTTTTCAAAGCTGGAGATAACTTGGCTCCATGATGATATCAATAACCGCGCTGAACTGGCTGTTACACAACAGCGTTTTACACGTCAGTTGAAACCTGCTTTCTGTTGCATTTTGTGCACAGCTGAGACAGTGAGCCAAAACTAAAACCGCACACGTCTAATAAAACGTGTGCACTGACTCCTGTCTCCAGCTTGTTGTCGAAGGGCATCAAGACTAAGATTTAAAGAAGAAAGTGAAAACAGTCCCTGGTGTGAGATGTGAACCTTCCTTAAAACCCCACCCTGTTCTAAGCATGGCACTTTCTGCCGTCAAATAACTCTCCAGCCTACAGCAACCCTTAACGTTTCCGAAATACCCCCTATTCCTTGCTAATAAGCAAGCTTTCCCTCAAAAATTCACTCTTGGATCACGCACCCAGTGATCCTCCTGTGTAGCACCAGCGTCAACGCCAGAAGGAAAGCTGCCTGCAACTTACCTGGAACCTGCTAAATGCTGCAATTACCACCACCCACCCACCACCACCCTCACAATGCAACCCTGACTCCGTAGTACACGGCACTCGCTGGCGTATTTTGAAGACAAGGAGCGCTATTAAATGATGCACTTGAAAGCTGGGCACTTTGGAATAAAGACAAGGACTTTGAGAAGACGCATCTTTGCACAGCTCCTGCTGACTCAGTCAGAGAGAAACCCTTTTGGCTTACTTGCCCCAAGAGACCACAAGTATCCGGGTTTGAGCGTTAATGAAGTGCTCTGGTGGCTCAGCTTACATGCTCAGTCCACACATCACTGTAGCAAAACTGCTTAGTGTCAGCTTTTGGCTGGCAGGTAGACTGCAGACAGACATTTGGGAAATGCACTGCTTAGTGAATCTTACACAACCCCCAATATACTGTAGCTTAGTCACTGCATGGGAGACAGGTTTGAGCGAATAACCGCGTACTTTATGGGTGGAGTGGGAGCTGTTTCTAGACTGTGGCAAAACTGAGCGAAGCCTTAGAGGTCTCCAGCCTGGGGAACCAGGATTAAATGAACAGCAGCAAAGCACTTCTGCTAGAAAGAGTCCAAAGAGGGAATTACTCCTCCCACCAGTTCCACCACTATGTCCCAAGCTATTTTTGCCTGACGTCTTCACGAGCAGGTAGGAAACCCTTACATAAGATGCAAGAGTACTTCAAAAAAGCCCACTCCACACTTACATTGAATGCACCCAGAAGAAATAAAGTAGGTTGTAAACCAACGGAGAATATTAGTCGTAATATTGTGGAAGCGATTAAGGCTCGGATGCCGTGGGGCTTTGGGAGGGCTATAACGATGGCCAGAGATATCAGCATAGCTGTCCACAGCAAGCCTGACAAGTGGGGCTCCAGTGTACCTAGGGCGAAGCAGAAAAAACAAAACCCATTTCAATACTTTGTATAACCAAACAAAACAAAACCAAAATACCCAAATAAATGCCATTTTATCTTATCTTTGGTGGAGTATCATTAAGCCTCGCATTTGGACGTTACTGATTTCAAAGCACTAAATGGAACATCTGAGCCCAATGCCTTCAGCAGATTTTAATTACAAACTTGTTACTAAAGCATTATGTAAATGATAAGCACCAGTATTATAGGATTCTTCATTTCATGTTCATTACTTATACGCCTTGAATGCTGAAGAGGAGAGGCTTTTTGCTAATGCGTTCTGTAGAGGCATTGAACGGGTAGGTGAGGACAGACAACACACTCCTCCAGGTCCAGATCCACAGCAGATTCTCCTATTATGCTTTTGGTCAAAAACCTCGTACCAGTTTTTGTCATCTCTTGCTATTTCTGGTTCTATTCAGACTGTCCCATGAGACTGTCTGCTTACATAACATCAGCCTGTGTTGCTAAAAATACACTTCTCTGAAAGAGCCATAAAAAATACTCAGCTGAAAATACCGTTTACCCTGGGTTTATGCAGAATATAAAAGACATCTTTTTCTTAAAACTGACAAAACCAAAATGCTTTTCTTCAAGCAAGTGGTACCTCAACAGACAAAAAAGGCAAGGCCCCCGAGATTTCATGGCACTCTGCAGCCCTCCTGCAAGAACGTACTCAGAGGACTGTTGTGTTATTGGCAAGATTTTCACCGAGGGCTTTTTCCTCCCCCCCGCCCAAACTCAGAAGGCTTAGGAAATATTACTCTCATCTGACTACCATGAGCAGCCATTTAATTTTGTTCCAAATCACTGTAGATTAATAAAGACAGCAGAGGATAGATGGAAATTAAAACTTAATAAGCGTAAAGTTGAACAGATGTTTCTGCTGTCTGAAGGGAGTTTGGGATCCCAGAGCAACGCAGCCACTGCTACTTGAGCTGTCAAACAGCGAAAGGTGCAGAGCTTGAATCAGAGTCACCCGAGTGGGAATGATAAAAAGCACAGAGAGGGGAGAGAGAAAAAAAACGTGCAGAAGCACATTTAGGAATGACTTGGGAATTGCTGTGAGAGGCAGATCCTGATGGATCCTGCCTGCACCTGCACAGGTGTCTGAACATCCCAGCTATTACAAAGCCATCCACGGCACAGGGATAGATTTGCTTTCACAAGTTTCAGCGGTTCCCAGCAGGTCTGCAAAAATAACTAGAGTTAATGAAGTCCTCAACTGTTGCCTCTAACACCTCCCTTGGAAAGGCCCGACACCACAGGCTGCTCATCAGCACGAGGAGCGCAACGCCGTGACGTAAAAAGACCTTAGTGGGACCCGGGTCAGGTGAGTACCCGCAGGGAAGAGCGGGGCTCTGGGCACAGGCTCGTCTCTCCTTCCTGGGGACGGCGAGAGGCTGGGAGCAGAGTCTTTGCCCTCGGCAAATGAAGCTTAGCAAGGCGGCGGTCACTTGACATCAACTGTCTGGCACCCAACCTAACGTCAAAGCCTTGCTGCGAGCACGTGGAGTCTGTGGCACGACTGCGGGCAGGAGAAACGTGCAACCGGGGGGACGCTCTCCCTGTCTCTGGAGTTCTCACCATTCCAGTATCGAATTCCGGGCATCCAGTTTTGTTTCTGCTCCTCAGGTCAGAAGTTTTACAGCTGCTACAGTCAGATCCTAATCAGCTGCTCAGTTCATTGTGTCTGAGCAATTCAAGACACTGACAACTTCCCCCAAACGGCCTGTTTTGAAGAATCTTTGTTTTTCTAATGCTAAATATAAAATACACATGTATTTATTTATTTTTCGGTTTTGATTGTAACTAGTAGAGGAAGAGATCTTATCAAACTGTTACCTGATAAATAAAGTATTTCAAATATGTAGGGTAGGGCATCTTCAAAACACCAAATGATCCCCCCCTAGTCTTGCAACTTGTAATCTCAACGAACTTGTTTAATTACCAGCTTTCCTAGCAGCCATAAATACAAACTTTTAAATTTTAACTTGTGACCTTTGAAACTAGAGACAGAAAATTCAGTTGCTCTTCGTGCTTGTTAAAGCCTTCCAAGCAACTGCTGGCCAGAATGGGATCCGGTAGCCCCACGGTCTGCTGTCACAGGGCGCGACGCAGAGGGACAGCAGCCGAAACCACAGCCTGGTGTTGCAGAAGGTGACTACACTCTTCCCCCCTCTCAGGAACACCGGATTTTGGTCTAAAATACCCTGTACCTTCTCACAGGCTTTATCAGGACACAGAATGCCTAAATGCAAGTTTTCCATGCCCACTGCCTCTACCCCACCGCCACCATAAGCTGCTGTCAAACACCACTTGCACAAAACTACGGCTCTCCTCAGTCTAAATTAACTGGTGAGCTGCAAAAAGGGTGAAGTGGCTTTTACGCCGCACACACAGAGCTCTTATGTTCAGGCTACTGCTGTCTTTGAGCTGCCTTGCCTTTGGGTTCTGTAGATAGCAACGAATGCAAGAAGGATGCAGAGGGAAGTTGAACAGGAAAAGATAAGCATCTCGCTGGCCCTGTTGCATCACGAATCTCAAAGAAGGGGAAGCAAAGGCCTGAACATCACTCTCCACCTCCAGGAGGAGGTTTTACTGCCGGGGTCCTTCTTTACTCCAGTTGACGTGGATGTGGAGAAAGCTCCTACCTAGACATGTCCTTTACTCCAGCTTTGCAAGCGATAAACACGATAGAGGCATTCACGAGAATTTGTCTCCAGATTTCCCAATTCTTGCTGACATGACGCCACCCCTTGACCTGCCCTGGGGTGCGTCTCTCAGGAGAGGCTGGATCTAAGGAAGAGCAGCTGAATCTCATCAGGACTCCACTGGGAGTATTTACTGAATTGGCTCTAAGAACCACCACTGTTGCACAAACCCACTGTTTGGATCAAAAGCGCCTTCCATGAGACCTAGCACAGCAAGATTGTGCAATCCCACGTGAACCGCACATGTTAACCCCCACGTTATGTTAGAAATGATAGCAAGCCCAGCTGCTGCCCGCTGACGGCAAGGAACCGGGGAGCAGCAGGTTGCTCCTGAGCCAGGGGACACGGCTGGCACACTCCTCCTCGCTCCTAGGGCAAGCTCTGCTCTAAGGGCTCGCAGGGATAAGGGAGTCCTGGGAGAGACAGTAACAGAGGGGAGATGGGCTCTTTCTCTGTGTCCTCCATCGATTTCTAATGGCACGAGGCAGGTCACGTCGCTCCCGTACGCCTCACCTGCCAACGCAGGGTAATCTCACTCACCCAACCCCAACGCTCAGAGGCCTCCTGAAGCGCTACGTAACCACAGAAGTTTTATGGAAAATGACATTACCAAAATGCAAGCTCAAGGAAAACAACAAATTAACATTTCTCCTATTTTTAGTGCAATACTTAGTTACAGAACTTTAAAATGAAGTAGAACAGTCAAGTAATTAAAGGTGGATGTCTGCCTGTGATAATTCTTTCCCCTAGGAAAAAGCATGGCTCTACATTTTCCTTACAAATGCCTCAAGAAAAATTAAGTCAGAGAACAGCGCAATTTAAATCAAGGCAACTGAAAAAAGCCAATTTCTGTTCTCCTGTCCCCACTGAAGCAAACAGGGATGCACAGACACAAGTGGGGGGCAGGATTTGGCTCATTATACCTTATTTGTTCACATATTTTTGTATGTTAAATATTGGTACCTCCTCGAATTCCTTTGAATGGATAGAAAAATGCTACGAGCAGGTTCATAAGGACAGCCAGGTTAAAGGAAATACTGCTCCAGAAGGACATGTTGCGAGCACACCAGTATAGGAAAGGTTGAGCTGCAAAAGAGAAAAATAATTCTTTTTAATGGTGCATTTAAAAAACAAGAGGTCTATATAAAAAAATTAATCTCCACCAAAACTTAGTTCATTTTCAGTTTGCCCAAAAGCACAGCATCAACAGTAATAATATTCACGGCTTATTCTGAAGTTTATTTCATTACTCTTCATCTGTGGGGTACTTCCAGTTTCCTAGAGAGCGCTTTAAGGCAAAGGACTCACGTTAAAAAGAAAAGTATTTTCAAATATGACTTAGGGGCAGCATGAGAACGAGTTCAGAAACGCAGAGGTCAAGGACTTCAGGTTTCCCCTAATAACATACTTTGTACTCAGCGTCGACCAAGAACAATTAGGAGGAATAAAATTTGTACACGTTAGCAACAGCAAGATTCAGCCCCATCCCTCCGAGTTACGCTGCTGCCGGCAGCTCACCTGCGTGAGACGCTGCCCACCTTCACGCTTCTCCTCCGCTGCAGCAAGCCAGAAAAACCACAGCGAGGACAGGGCAAGGTGGGCAATTCAGAGACAAAATGCAGCATAGCGACGTAGCAATAAAGCTGAAACGTTTAGGAGTTGCTGCCAAGCAAGTAAGACAACTGTACTTCAAGCTGATAGTAGACCAACATAGGCGCAGAATACTAACCGCGCCGAAGCTCGGCCGGCCTTCCCTCTGCCCTGTGGGTGACGGACACGAGCACATCTGCACAGAGCTAAGTGTAGAGTCAAACAGCTGTGCATTTCAAATTCTTAACATTACATATAAATACTTTTCAAAAAGACTCCTAATTTTAATAATCTCTGCAGCTAGGATCAAGAGGCACAGAAAGCAAAAAGATTCATTTTCTGAAGCGGTGGCGGACCAGAAGACGACAAGGACAGCTAAGAAGCTGCCTTACAGTAATTCGCTCTGCATCAAGGCAAAATCCCCCTGATTTTAGCTCCTGCAGGCTTACTGTACAGCAAATTGTGTACTCCTGAAATCTAGAGTGGAAAAAAAAAGATCTATTAAAACTGCTCTCAAAGAAGGGAAAGAACTAATGTTTTTCCCTGTTGGAAGGAGGTAACGTGTACAGATACCAGAGAGCAAAGGAAAAGAAGCTCGCAGTGAAATTTAGGGAAAAGATGAAAACGCAAACTCTGGGGCCAAAGAGTAAATTAATGAATGCAGCAATTGAGCCTCACAGTAGCCACCACCTCTCTTTAGCAAATCGCCTCTTCTAGCATCCTAAGCAAAAAAAATGGGTTAAAAGATTTATACAATGCCTCATTATACTGAGTTGAAATACACATAAAAAGTAAATGTATTGAACAGCTGAATGCAAAGGAAAGGACTACAAAAAGGTACTCCGTCACTGCAGAATACAAGCTTCACTGCACCTCATTAGCCAGGCACATGTTAAGCCTCACTGAAATGCGATGCAGCAATGTTTTGAATAGACAATACACTGATTTCTATATTATTTCTGTTCTCAATTTCATTTTAACTGGAAGAATTTGTAAGCAGGTTGAATGCATTTGTATGAAATCGTTATACGAAGCATCATGATCAAGTTCCAGGTTTTACTTGAAACCTTCCTTTGGGGATGGGCACAGACTACCTGCCCTGTGTAGCACTTCTGCCTGGTTTTGGCAGCCTCATTTGAATTCTTAATTAAGACCTTGGGAGACTTACGGTGCTCAGATAATGGGCTAGCATCACGAGCTGAAGGGGTCTTTTTGTAAAGACTATTTAAAAAAGTCTTTCTCAGGTCTGAATAAACTGTAAGCGGTGTCATGGGACGCAGCACAGAGCACTGCCAGCTGGTCAGGTCTGGGAAACAAAGACTTGTGTTTAAGATGTAAGAAACAATCATATACATGTAGAATATCACTTAGAGGCCAAACAAGGCCAGAAAATGAGCAGACAGACTAAATGATTCCAGTTTCTTAAGGAAAAAAGAAATATTCTCCACTTCCACAGGTGGATCTTGATTAATTTGTGGTCTGCTGTTAATTACGGATGCCTTCACAGCTTGCCTGGAGACAGCCTCAAAGACAGTTAAAGTAACTCAAACACCACAATCTAACAGAATATATGGATGCTGCCAAAGACAAAGTTGCCCATTTGTTTAGGATGTCATATACTCCCGTATTTCTCGTAGAGCTTTTAGAAGTCATTTTAGGAAGCAGCTTTCTGACGATTTTCACAGAATCACTAAGGTTAGAAAAGACCTGTAAGATCACCAAGTTTAACCGTCACCCCAACCCCACCATGCCCACTAAACCATGTCCCACAGTGCCACGTCCACACGTTCCTTGAACACCTCCAGGGATGGGGACTCCACCACCTCCCTGGGCAGCCTCTTCCAGTGCTTCACCGCTCTCTCAGGAAAGACATTTTTCCTAATATCTAATCCATTGCTCAGTGGAAATAGCTCCACTCTATTTAGTATTCATACACATGAAAAATACTTCAGCAGAGTTGACCAAGTTTCAGACAGTCTTATCTATACCTGACTTCGATAATTTTAAGTAATACGATTACAATCGCTTTTCTCTGTTAAAGGATCTATTAACATATATACACACACAGCCCAACAGTCAGAAGCAAATACTGAGTTTTGTTACCAAATGTGCAACACATCATCAGCTCTAGCGTGAACTGCGCATATGCATCCTAACAACAGACTGGAAAGAGCCCAGGCTCTTCTTGGAGGTGCACAGCGAAAGGGCGAAATGCAATCGTCAGAGGTTACAACGAGGGAAATAGTTTTATAAAAAATAATTTTCACAATGAGGAAGGTCAAGAGGTCCCTTCTGACCTAGGTTTTTCCTACGATACGCAACACTGACTGAGTACCAGCAAGGTCTGTGTCAAGGGGAAAAGCTTTGCTAAGCACGCTGGCGTGGACGGCCCGGCCCGGCAGGCGGGGTTCGGCGGCTGGCAGAGCACGCAGCTGCACAGCACAAGTCCACTCTCACATTTGCTCTAGCAGGCGGTTCCGGACCGGTCTGTGCTCTTGCATTAGTAACTGCAGTTCAGCTGATTCAGGCATGGGGAACAACAGTGGTATCAGATGGCCGATGTTGACTTGAGCAGGAAATAACTGCTTTATCACTCACGTTTCAGAGGGTCACTATGGATAAATTCTAACCACTCATCACTGCCCACTGAAGCTGAGCCTCACGTGCAACATTTCTCCTTTATTACAAAAAAAAAATTTAAAAATCTTGTTTTGCTAATTTTAAGCAAACGAGTCAGAAAGTTTACTGGGGGAAGTGGTGGCACTGTGTGAATTAAAATTTAATTTTAAAAGTTTTCCTAGTTGACAGTGGGAACCTCAAGAGGGAAAAGCAGTGCTTGGAAATGCTTGCTTTCAGGTATTTTAGCATCACAGGGCTGGAAGGAACTTGGTCAGCACATCTGCCAGTCTATTCCTTGCCCAAAGGAAGAGTGAATTCTATTTTTACCATTACTGGAAAATGCATGCTTAACCTGTCCTTAAACACCTCCAGTGCTGGAGATGCCTTAAGTCCATGCTGCATCACCCAGCCTCACTCCTCCTTGCAATGCAAGGGAAGCGCTTCGTGTAGCCCGGGCAGGGAAGGAGAACAGGCCACTGCTTTCTTCAGCTGTGTCCTCTCTATTTCTCCCTGCCACAAAATGCCTTCTCGTTTAAGCTCAGCCTCCACAAATTTGTTCCTTCCTGGTGGATCTTAAAAAAGACGACCTGTGATCCTTCTTACCGCTCTCCCCTGGATCCCCTCCAGTTGGTCCATATTGCTCTTGCATTAAGCTTGACTTCATTACAGCATGTTGCCATCGTGCAGAGGAGCAGACTCTTTCAAACAATTATCAAGGTTGCTGCCACACTGGGGAACCATCTGCTACCGAGTCAATGTTTCAAACTCCGAAAACCTGACCTCAGTGCTCTGCTGGTAACGCTCCACACAACCACACTGGCAACAGCAACCTACCTCGCAATTTCTTTTGCCAGTTCATCTCATTAAAGAGGTCTTCTGATTTCATGAAGAAGTCATTGATCTTGCTGCCTTGTTCATCCCTCTCCGTGGTATAATATATCCGCAGCTTGGACTCCTTCGTGAGGAATTCACAGATACTGGGCACGGGGAAGACAATTTGCTCCATGGTACGGTCCGACCTGACAATCTGAACAGCAGACTTATTAGAGTTCTTCCTAGTTATTAAATGCTTTTATTTCTTGGTTTGTCTGCTTTTTTTCCCCCCCTCTTTCAAACCAGCTACATGTAGAAACTTGGACACGTTTCCACAGAACAGCAGCTTGATAGAGACTTCATTTAATTTACCTTTCAAAGCAGGCCTACACTTCGCTCCAAGACTGGCAATTTCTATGCTGTGGTCTTATCCTGGCAACACCGTTCTCAGCTGGGATTTCCAGGGGGCCCAGTGAATCCCGCACCAAAGCTGTGCTGAATTTCAGAGCAATCTGGTTGCCCAATTTAAGAATCTTAGCAAATTTTAGTTACACATTGCACAGGCAAGTATCAGGAGTAATAGTTATATATATATATTGATTATTAGAGTTTTGTGAGTTCTCCGTATTTGTGCGCGTTTTACTTTTAAGAAGCATCTTAGATTGTGCATCAGGCCAAACTGTCATTTTCATACAGAAAGAATGGCAAAAGCTATCACAAACTTCATGGATTCAGCAATAGTACTGGCCAAAATGTAACAGAAGCGAAGTTACACTTCCTCCTGCCAACAGAGCTCTGCTCAGCTCCATCTTAAAGCCCACACATGACAGCTCAAAAATAGCTCCCCCCCAGCGGCTGTCAAAAAATAAAAAATTAAGCACATATATATTCTTGTGTCAAAGATGACAGTCCACACACAGGTAGTCAGTTCAATCAAAATACCACGTATAATGTAACCGGTGTTTAACTCCACCATTTCTCTTCCAAGCGGCTCTTTCCGCAGCAGATCATTCCCCCCACACCTCCCGGCAGCCACCGGTTTTCCCTTTACCTCAATCTGTGCCGTGTGCTTGGCATAAAACTCCAGAGCCTCATCTCCCTCTATCTGACCTCCCGGCTTCAGCATGTTCTGCAGCTCTTTGTTATGACGAGCCAACTAAAATAAAGGAATGCAAAGGGAGTGGGAGACACCAGATGTCTCTCTATGATATTAAATTTCTGATTTTTGGCATAAAAAAAGAAATAGTACACAGTCAGCTGCTAAGAAAGGGCAAAGTTGACAGAAGGCTTGTTCTATTCCAACCAGACACCCTGCAGCTCTATTTTGGGAGCAAGTCAGAATGATTCAAATATGTATTTTTTTAATATCCGTGTTGTACTCCTCTTTTACACCCATCCTCTCCCACCCTTTGCCTGACTTGGGAGACTTTTTGAACATTCACATTCGGTCTATGCTTCTACACCCACCCTAATTCAAAGGTGTGCTAATCACACAAGCATCTAGGCAGGGACGGAAGAGAAAATTTGCATCAACTGAAAAGCAGATGCACAGAGCACTGCTCCAAAAATGCTTCTGGATGCTCTAAATTCATTTTGCAGCATAATGATGTTTTTTCTTGTCAGATGCTAAAGGAACAAGAAGTCTCTAACAGAGTGATATATGTAGCATCAATATATTAAGTAGATCTTGATATATTTTTCCCTCCCTTGGTCTTTTACTTTTCAAACACCACATCGTATCAATACAACAAACGTGACTGGCTCCAACATAGAGAGAATGTGGCAAGAACCACAAAAGCCGAGTGAGATTTCCGCTTATGATTTAAGTGATCCACGAATAGAATGTCTTTGGGAATATAAAGTAACCTTGGATACCGCTGAAAAATAATACATTGCTCCCCAGTACTGCCAAGAGCTTAAATCACGTGTCTTCAGAAACTTGGTGAAGAACCTGCCTGCTTCCCATTATAAAAGAAAACTCCAAAAATTTTCTTATATTACAGAATTTTCTTTTCTGATTCTTTAAGGGTTGGAATTTGCTCTGATACAAAGAGAATGTGCAGCGAGTTTGTCTCAGAGGTGAGCCATTAAAACAATTTCAGGGAAGGGCAGACCTCTCGCTATTCAGTTTGTGACACTTGGTGCTACAAAAGCTGTAGGTGAGGTTCTACCTGATGAGCTAATATATAAATGTTGTGTCCCACGTTCCTCGGAGATGCTGCCAGATCTTCCCCATTCTCTCCATCCTCAAATTCTACTTCTCCTTGCAGATAAGCCTTCTTTATCACTTCCACCTAGAAAGACAGACAGAGGCCAATGAAGAGCCAGCTCAGGCTGAGGGCTGAAGTCTGCTGGACATTTGCCACTCTTACAGAAGTGGAAGGGAGCTGAGCATATACATTCAAGAGGAAGGTCAGTAGGCTTCTCAACACCCAGGATAAAACAGGAGACCTGAACTCAGCACCTTCAGCCCAGCTCATCAACACAAGAAGCTAAACTTCACGTTCCCCTCTAGGCAATATATTCTGGGCCACCCTCGTGGCACGGTGCATCACGTCCTGACCTCTGGCCCCCGCCGTAGCTACGTGCACCGAGACAAGCCGCAGTGTTTCAGCTGTACTGTGAATGTCCTATTTGTGTTTTCACCAGTTAATACATTAACCAGCCCAAAAGCCTGCTACAGTCTACTGAACAGCTTTTAGGTCACAAGAAATTTTTGTTTCTCTCTGTCTCTTGTGCAAACGGCTTCTATGTGTGGATTCCAAAGCGTCAGACGACACTCCTTCCCTGCCTTACGCAGCATGCCGAATACCTCTTCCATAGCATTCAGCATGGCTTCCCTAATTGCTCGTGCTGTCTGGGAACATGACAGACCCATCCCCTGTGGATATTGCACTCATGCGACCAAATCCTTGAAAGGTCTTCCAGTTGCCAGCGCTCCACACACAGACCTCTTGCAGCACGCCTGGGGTGGACACAACCACCCTAGTGCTGCTGTACCGGGCTTGAAGGGAAGTGAGAGTTTTGGAGGGATCCAGGGACTCACCAGCTCCTTGGGCCTCATGTTGTAGAGGATCCTCTCCGCATTCTCGCTGTCATGCCTGCTCTCCATGATCGCCAAGAGCAGTTTTGAAGCATTGTTCTGAAGGGAGGGAAGAACACCACCGATCACGGCCAGGAGTCAAAAAACGAGGGTTCCCAGCTTGAGCACTACCATCCCCGCTGCCCAGCAGGGCTGGAGATACCTGGTTTTACAGATACGAGCCACAGGCAAGGCAGAGCCCCCCAGCCAGCCTGCTGCAGGACGCCTACAGCCTCACCTCGCCGAGCACTCCCTCTCCTCTAATTACCGAGATACACAACTTAGTAGTATTTTTTACCAGTTTATTTCCCAAACCCTACTTACTGGGGGCCATCAAATCAACCCAAGTTAAGGTTCAGATTTCTGAAATGCTGAGGTTTCAAGCTTGTATTATTTTGTTTTGTTTTAAAGATACTGCAGCATTACTACAAGCTCTGAACTCCAAAATGGTGCAGCTCAGCCTTACTCAAGATACTGTTGGTTAAATCAGAGGACAGCCAAGGCTGAAGACACAGACGTGCTTCGCTGCTTTTAACTGAAAATTACTCTGCGACCTGCTCATGCCAAGAAATAGAGGGAGGAAATGGGAAACTACCACAAGGCACCAGACTACTTTAATACAAACTATTAAGATTAAAATCCATCATGACTGACAACAAAAACCAATAGAAGTATTTAATTTTGAAGTACAATACTAATTGAGTCTAAAAGCATTTTTTATTTCGAATAATGAAAACCCCACATTACCCATAATAATGGTGTGAGTCGGCAACGGAAAGCAGCTAGACATTGCACTATAAGACAGGACAGTAAGTCAGAAAGGAAATATTTCTAAAACATATGCTGAGGCAGGAGTGCTCTGCGACTACTGTTGCTAGAAGACAACCTGCTAGTGTATTTTGAAACCAGCAGCAGGGCTAATTATTTCAGCATTAATATGAACAGCCCTAAAAAATTCCCAATGATTAAACATCAACTGATCAAACAACAGCAATAAAGCATTTGGAAACTAGGCATAGCACGAGAAATTTTACTTCCATTGTATATGTAAAAGCTCACCACCAACAAAGAAGTTTTCATCGGCTTTAAATTTTTAACAGCAAATTATTTTAGGGTTCCTCAGCGTATCTTGACTGCCTGCATCCCCCCCATCTGAAAACTGGCGGCTCCATGTTATCATTTAAAAGATGAAATACCTGTGACAAACAACTTTTGGGCACTGCCTCCAGCTCGCTGATGCATATAATTTTGGGGCACTTATGAATATTGGGAAATAACAAACACCCACATAATTCCAACAATGAAGTTATGTTTCAACTTACTGTTAACGTGGATCGCACAAAACATTCACTTGCCTTCAGTTCCAAGACAAGGTCCATCCTCTTCTTTCCCAAAGGGTTGATGTCATTGAGAATTAATGCTGTGATGATGTCAATACCGTTGGACTCGTGAGTAGCAATGCAGTTCTGTCCAAAGAAAATTCAAACCTCACTAACTGTCTACATTAAAAATGCAGCCTGGGCTGGTGACCCAGCCAGAACAGAAGAGTCACCTCTTTCATCACCTCGTAAGCTGTTCGAGATGGATAACTGAACAGAAAACTCCCGTCAGTGGAATAACAAAAGATTAAGGCATTTTGTTTCAAGCTTTTCCTATCATCAGCCATGGCACATCCTACTGAAACCACCCAGCCTCAGGAAGCAGAAAGCAACTCAGTTGATAAACGAAGCATTTACATGCCAAAGCGTCCAGGCTGAATACATAGCTAAGGAAGAACACTGTTTTACTAAGATTAGGGAGAGTTTTCTTTATTTCAGATGTGCCAATCAACACCTACTTCAGTCCTGTCTAACCAAAGAAAGTGAATTTCCGTAACCTGCTTGCTTACCCTTCATCCCTGCTTTTATAATGGTCTGCGACTAAAATGTACAAACCGACAGCAGCTTGCTGGCTTCAGAATCCAGAGCCCTGCTCTGCCGTTGAGCTCCACTGCGAACATCCACACCTATATCTAAAGGTTGTTATTACACCTGATCCACATAACAGAGAGAAACGGTCAGTTATGGACTGCATTGTACAGCCTCATGAATTCTCTCGCATAGATACAATTTCATCTGAACGTCAGTCACCCCCAATACGCTTTGTTTGGCTTTGCTGTAAACTACGTTTGAGTGCACAAAGCAAAGGCACTTCAAAGGACAGGTACTCTTGAAGACTTTTCAAAAAGTCATATTCCAGTCTTCCCGTACCATACTAGGGTTCAAATAAGTAGGCAAATGGAGAAAATAAGCAGATATCCACGTTTGTAAGTGCAAAGGTTTGCTTGTTAGAAGGGTGACACCCACCCCGGAACACAGGGCTTCCCAGGTCACGCCAGCGCGATGGGAAAAGCGTCCTCTAACACGCACACCGAGCACATGTTATTTGTTGAGTCAATGCCACAGAGCGGCCAGACTTTGGAAAACTATTTGGGCGTAGCTATCTCTTTAGTATCGTTTACTCTAGACTTTTTGACTCACTGAAACAGTTATAGCAAGAGTCACGTTTAGACCAAAGGCAGAAGAAATGGGCCTGACTAATTGGCGATGCTGCGCTAAACATGGCTGTGCAACCTGCGGCAAGGTGAAGTGGAAAAGGATGGCCGAGCAGTGCGGCTGCCCCTGCCCTCTCACCTTCCCACTGGAGCAAACCACAATTCTCGAGCACCTAAAAACTCCTGCTTATGCAAACGAAGTATTGCCCACATTCCTTGCTAATTATTCAACTTTCAAGGCACAGAGCAGACCAAGTCCAGCTGCGGGTCAGTAACTGCTTTATCCGATAGGATTATTGCCCTTGCTCATTGGGGACCACCGCCACATCCCTGTGCAAGCACACGGACAGTCGGCAGTGACATGCACCTGGTTCTACACACAAGACTACATCTGAGAACAACCTCGACGTGGTTACCACCTTCACTAATGAAGCTACAGAGCTCAACCTTCTCCCACCAGGCTGGGGGGGCCACAGCTCCGGCCTCACTTACAAAAGGCAAGAGCTTGATTTTAACAATATTTTTTACCGTAAAGTATTTCAAGTACAAAAATTCACCCAGTCTTCTCTGTCTGTCAAGTCTAATAAAACAACTTAAATCCTAGGAAGGTACAAAAATCTCTGCTACTTTGAGTGGTTCCCCGAGGGGGACCTTGAGAAAGAGAAGTTGATTATTATGAGTTTTTTAGAGGGAAAAAAAACCAACCCCAAACCCCTTTGTCAGGCAGGTAAAGCGAGCAGTGTTGTCAGACAACACGAGCCCAGCAGACTGAGAGCCCGAGCCCAGCAGAGCACACGTTGCAGGTGTAGGGAGAAAGGGTGATGCTCGCCACAGCTATGGATGGATTACCTGGTTCTCATGGCACGGCCCCTGACAGTACTCGGTCAAACTTTCCAGCGTCTGGTTGATCAGTGCTACATTTTTCTCATTTATATACAGGCCCAGAAGTCCAAGTCCCCCAGTTGTGCTTCCACAGATACAGTCCAGAAACTGCAGCGTCTCACACACCAAGTTGTAGTTGGTCTTGTTGTTCTGGCAGCGAAGGAAATTCTGCAGAAAGAGTGTCAAAGCCGGGGAGGGGGGAGGAAAAAACCATAGAAACTGATGTTTGGATCATAACGTCTTATTAAGTTCATCAACTCACAATTGCACTGCATGGTATATTGCTCTAATTTCACTGGAAATTAGACAAACAATTTAAGCCTCTTTCAGGGCTTGCTTGCAATGCGCTGCTCTCTTGAGCAGCTTGTTAGCTTCAAATTTTATAGAAGACAAGCAGCAATAAACAGAGGGCATCCATTAGAGCACTGAAACCCAACACGGAATAGGCCATTCACTGCGGATCGGAAAGCTCTCCGGAGCCTGGAAGCTTTCCTTCTAGCCTACCCGCTACACTTCACGGCTAACCATCGCTCAAGGCTCTCTGCTCCCGAGACCTTTCTCCAAGACAGAAGCTCCGGCTTCACAGCAGCAGCACCTGCACAAGTGGCAAGGAGGCACCTGGCTGCACGCCTTGAAGGAAGGCGTCTTGAAATGCAATTCTCTCAATTGCATTTCTTCCCACGTAATTATTGTCATCCCTGCTTGAAGCTGCTGATTAGGAGCAGCTCCTCTAATGAAATGCCAGATTTATCAGCATGGATTAAACATGTTTTCTCTCTCCTGTATTCCAAATGAAAAAAACCCCAAATCCAACCAAAACAAAGAAGGACAATTAATGAAAAACAATTTCCCAGTGACTCAGACGCTGTTTGTCAGTGTGTTTCCAGCAGCGCTGTAAAAATGGATAGCCACTACCATGTTCTCTTCCTCAAAGTTTCAGCAGGAGAACTCCTGCCTAGCTCAATTCTAGCAGGTTACAAAACGCTCCACTTCAAAGGCGAAAAGACCCCTCAGACGAGCAAGATGCACGGGACTGTGGAAGCAGCAAAGTCTTTTCCGCGAGCCTGCAGAGGAGCGCTGTTAACGGATTGCCTCCACTGCCCGCGTCAGGCTAATAAGTCTTTTAAAGCAAACAGACTGAGAAATTGCCAGATACAATTGAAGGCTAAGCTAAAAAAGGAAAATGCTGCCTATGAATGCAGACTAAAGGTGACAGTGATTCAGCACATTTCAACTGATTGCTCATTTAGTATCCTGACTTTTGATTAACTTGTCAGAGTATAGAAAGGTTGATGCTACAGAAATCGGAGCTCGTGCCTCCCCTCCAGGAAAAAAGCAAAAATAATGGATAAAACGAAAAGCGATGAAACAAAATGCTCCCCGGCGGCGGTATGGCATTTATTCTGATTATAGCTAGGTTTATACCAGCCTTAGCTTCTTCATCCAAACTCAAATAAACACAAAGGAAAGAGGAAGAATGAGGCACAGGAGGCAGAAGGACAATGGTAGATGGCTAAACAAGGGGAAGGGAAAAACTGTAGAAAACAAGACCCTGCTGCACCGTGAGAAACTGCCCCAGGGAAAGTCTGTTGCCGTCTCAGCCAGAATAGATCAAGCTCTTCAGTTTCTGTCATCCGGAGCATCTCACGGGCTACAAAGTGGGAACGCAACTCTTCAACATCGAACATGCCATCCTGTAACTCAGTGGGAATGAACCTGAGATACCATCCACGAGACCCTGCGTTCAGAATAAACAGTTATAGTTGCAGATTCAGCTAGACCATACAAAAACCCACGCAGTTTGTGGGTTCTTGAGGAGAAAAGGGGGAAAAGAGCGTTCAGACTGCCTAACTTTAAGGATCCTATATACTCAGTTGAGAGAGAAATGCTTTCCGACGGGATGAAGTGCAGTCAAAGTCAGGCGGTCTTTAAACTCCTACCTTTGTGAATAACCTCGTGGAGATACTTCGCTCACTTCATGCTCCTGTCCATTTTTAGGGAGCCCAGTCCTCCCCATTTCTGGGATATGTGACTAGATAGGGCTACACCTGCAAAGGCAGCACCTGCAGCCAGTTCTTAATGCCTCTACAGCACATCGGGGTGTTGAAGAGTTTGCTTCCCAGTATACAGCCTAAAGCCGAGTACCCGTTAGAGAAAACACGATGACTAAAAATAAAATTGGCTACTTTCAGAATAGTAGCTTGGTTTGTTCAAGCAGGGATGAACACAGAATCCTTGGAAGCAACAGTTCTACCATTTAAGTGGGTAATTCCCCCAAAAGCCTAAATGTTTTCTTTGGACAGTCTTTGTTTTAGCAGAAATCTGATCCCTAATTGGAAAAACTTCGCAAAGAAAGAACATAAATAAGAAGAAAGTCTTAGTAAAGAGGTATTTTTAAATGATCAGATTTTTCTTTACAAGCAATCAGGTAAGGCAAGGCATTTTCACTGAATATGGGCTTGCTCTTTGGTCTTACAAAGCCAATTCTCACACACACTTCTTGCCTAAAACACGATGAGCTAAACCAGCTCGTCCTCTGCACACAGCTGCTCCGCTAGCCAAATTATTGAATCGCTCTCCTTCAGCATGCAGAGCTTTACTGTTCTTTATTACCTAGGCTATGTCTCCAGGGATTACGAATAAAAGGAACAGTCAAATCCAATGTTAACGGTTGTATCAATTCCTGCTTTTTATGCACAAAAGCTGTATTTAACCTACCAACTTAGACCTTCAATCTCAGCATGACTGGCTACCGTATTACTACAATATTTGTATTTCACAGAAAAAACTCACTTGACAAGAAAAAAAAGAATTGGAGTGTTATGTGTTTGCCATGAAGATGGGATTTTTGAGTGTACCGCTGCAGCTGCATGCTTGGCTGTGCGGAAGGCTGCTGGGCATCACCTGCCCGGGCGCTGACTCCGGAGGGAGGGCACTGCTCCCTGTCCCGCCGGGAATCCCCGCTCCTCTCCTCTTCCCTTCCAGCCAGCACAGCCCTTGCTTCCAGCAAAGCGTTCCCTGGATGCTTCACTCAGCTTGTCACGAGCTTCAGTTCTCGTGACTGATTCTGTAGCACACAGGGACATCTTCATTCAGAAAAGAGTAGGCACAGAAAAGACCTCCTCGGGAAAGCGGTGGGGCTGTAGCCTGGCCAAAGCAGACCAGACGACAGGCTGGCTAACAGCAAAGAAAAGATAGGACAAGAGGAAATGGCCTCAAGTTGCGCCAGGGGAGGTTCAGGCTGGATATCAGGAAAAATGTCTTTCCTGAGAGAGCGGTGAAGCACTGGAAGAGGCTGCCCAGGGAGGTGGTGGAGTCACCATCCCTGGAGCTGTTCAAGGAACGTGTGGACATGGCACTGTGGGACATGGTTTAGTGGGCATGGTGGGGTTGGGGTGATGGTTGGACTTGGTGATCTTACAGGTCTTTTCCAACTGTAGTGATTCTGTGAATTCAGAGCTACAACAGCTTTGCTTTCAAGGCTGAACTCGTGTGCAGAATCAAGGGTCAGACCTAACGCAAGTTTAGTAAGAGCACCCAAGTATCTGTGTGCTGAGAGAGAAACAGAGATATCAAGTGTACTCCGCAGCAAAATTTGATGCATTTGGCCTGAAGCGGGTAACAAAACATATTTAAGCATCCACCTGTTTGTCCCAGGCCTTGCATTAATTTGAAGACGACACTGCAACTCCTCCTCCAGGCCCACGGAGTAAGCTGGAAGGGGACAGCATTCTGACTGTGCAATGCGGAACAAACTGCAGTTTTATCTGCGAAAGGAACAACCGAGTGATGCGAAAGGCACAGTATTGCAACTCCCTAAGCCATTTCACAAAGACTTCCTCCTCATCTAAAGCACATATCGACTCTTACAGCCGTGACTTGCATTTTCCTGTTTTTGCACAACATCAGGCTACTCATGATTGCAAAGGGCTTGTAAAACGCGTGGTTTGACAAACCTACAGCTGCACTGGGCAGGTGATTCTTATTCATTTCTAACTCAAATCTAGCTTTTGCAGTTTTGGACGACACACAGCTTCCGGAATAGGTCTGTCTTACTCCTTTAAGCAGTGAGTCCACTGGCAGTATCGATAAGGAGTTCCATTACAACGTAGTAGCTGCGGACACAAAGATTTTGAAGCTTCAGACACTCCTGCCTCCCCTTCAGGGCTGAAGGAGAAAGGCAAGCAGCAAGGCAGGCAAGCAGCAAGACGATTACATTTGAAAAATTGTTCCTTCCACCTGTTTTTTTTTTAAAAAACCTTTTTCTTCCAGAGCTGAATGCAACTACCTGCTGTTTGGGGAATTTAATTGTTCAGGATGGTGAACAGCTCAGGCCAAGTTTCTGCACTGGCTTGAATTCAATTTTGCTCCTATAGCTTTCAGCGCCTAGCCAAAGACAGCAGCAGCAAAGGATCATGTGCATGCGGTTTGGATCACTGCCACATAAAACTGCCGTCCTGCTTGTCTCCGACATCGCTAACGGCATGAAAATTGTTTGACAAAACAAAGATCAAATAGTTTTTTGAAAAAAATCAGGAGAAACCCTGATGTATGTAACCTCGGCACCTATAAAATGCTAAGAGAATTACACGTTCATAGCACACGAAGATTACCATACAGATTTGATTTCAAATATTGCCAGCAGCAGGGCATTCGAGTTCAGCGGAAGTGATTTGGCAGGTCTGAAAAGCACTCACACAGGGTCCTACGCTTCTGGTGTGCCGTACAACAATATGCAATCAAGTCAATTATTCCTCCTTTGTGAGGGCATTTAGTACATTGTACCACGTCTCACTAGCTCCTCGCTTGCATTCAATTCTAATCCAGCAGCAGCGGTTATGCTGAACAAAAATCACGTTAATTGCAGTCCATTTGTAAGCAGAAACCTTATCTCCTGCGGAGGCATGCGCTAGGTAAGGTTACTAACATACAGGTTCTGGGCTCGCTATTCAAAATGACACAAACACGTCACAGAGCATCGCAGGACTCGGGGACACAGGCTGGCAGGGACCTTTGGAGACTGTCTGCTCCAACTCCCCTCCCCTGTCATGGGGCAGCAGCGAGCAGGGCCTGGCTCCGTCCTCTTCACATCCCCCTGCCAGGTATTTATACACACAGGCGGGACCCCCGCGCCTGCTCCTCTCCAGGCTGACCCCTCCCAGCTCCCTCTGCCTCTCCTTGCCCTTCAGATGCTCCACTCCCTTGGTCATCTTTGAGACTCAGTGCTGCACCCGAGAGCCCGGGACCGGAGCCAGCGCTGCACAGGGGGCCTGGGGCATCCCACCAGGCACCACGGACTTGCGCATGTCCAGCTTGTTTGAACGTTTCCTAACCCAACTCTCCTCCACTGAGGGTAAGTCTTCCTTGCTCCAGACCTCCCCTCTGGTCTCAGGGTCCAAGGGTTTGTGAAGGCTGGTCTTACCAGTAAAGACCACGGCAAAGGTGGCTTAGCACCTTGGCCTTCTCCACGTCCTTCACCACCCAGGGCCCCGGCCCCCTTCAGCCCCAGACCCGTGCTCTCCCTAGTCCTTCTGCTGCCGACACCACCTAGAAACCCGTCTTGTCGCCCTTCGTGTCTCTCACCAGATTCAACTCCAGCTGAGGCTTTCCTGATCCCGTCCCCACGTGTTCAGCCCTATGCACACAAACAGGTCCGTGAAAAACCACGAGAACCTGTTCGCTGGGAAGTACACATATGCTTGAGGGCTGCTGGAACCAAAGTCCCAACGCTCGCTTTATTTTCCTACGTGACTTCTTTCTTCTTTCCTTCCCAAAAGTAGATCAGTAACTTCACAGCAGAACACCTGCTTGCTTTAAGCATAGACTTTTAAAAAGCCACATCAAGTGTCGATCCCACCACCTTTTATGTACATTGAAAAGACCACTGAACACTGGATAAGTGGACTTCCCTGGTTTTGTCCAGCAAGGTATAAATACTTTTTTTGGATTATCTTCAAGGCCAAAGAAACCAGTCACTCATGTATGAATTTAAAAAGGCATGGGATTAGGGAGAGCAATGCGACAGCAGTGACTGCACCAGGCGACATGAGCACGCCTGCTCAGGAACCAGGCTGTACCTGCAAATCCCGATTGTGGTTTTCACAGAGGAGCTGCAAGAACCGGAGGATGGGTTGCATTATTGAGATCACAGCACTCATCTCCAGGTCATCTTTGCTCTTGTCTGCCGCAGACTGTGCTCCTTCTCCCGCCGAATAATGGTCATCAGGATCAGCCTCCCTCCGGTAAGTGTTGTAAGCCTTTCTTGTAGCTGCAGAGGCCTCCAGCAACTGATCCCGGACCTCCTCGGTAATTTGGGTCATCGGCTCTCTCACTAAAACACACAAGAACCCATCTTCCTTAGGCAAACTGAATAAAGGGGACCAGAAAGTCTATTCACACATTTCCCATTACAGTTTCACACGCAGGCCAGCTATTCATCGTCAGTTTTTTTGGTAAGTGTGTTTAGTGTGATGTGAGGGTCTCGGGTTTAGAAGGATATCATGTCACTCTCTTCACACCTTTTATGCGAACCACATTAAAGTTATAAATTCTGGTATTAATTGGTTAGGGCACACACATCTAGCACTATCAGGAGTTACGATAAAAGGACCTGCTATAGAAGAAAATTAGGATTTCTCCACTTATTGTTAGAGAAGGCACTGACCACAACCCACAGTCCAGGGTCGTTACTACGGATCAGATTTGGGCAGCTTGTCACGAGAGACAAGGTGGCAGAGTCTCATCTCAGAAATACTTTTCATCATTTCAATAGCACAATCTCACAAATGGATGAAGAGGGGATGAAGCTCTTGAAATCCCGAGCCAGGGCACCACTGATCTCTGAACTTTGCTCTGTGGGATCAGAGACCAGAGCATTACTGCACCGATTGAAACGAGTTCAAAACACAGCATTTTACTCCCTTGTCACTTCAAAAACGGAACAACTGGGGATTACCTCTTTTCCTGCTCGGTACATCTCTGTCTGAGTCTTCATCTTTCTTTTTATTTCCTAAGTCACTAGTGTTGACTGTGACAGTAGCCTTGATTTCTTGCTGTGCCACTTTCATGCGATCATAAAAAACCTTAAAGAACTTTTCAGATTTCTTATCTTCCGTCAGTCGGCAGAAGAACGAATGCTGCAAGAGAAAATGGAACAGGATCTGTATCTTCATACACGGGTTTGAATACAGATTATTTCACCTTTCTGCACTGCGTGATATCCTGAAGGACTGGGAGGTTAATTAGTTTTCAGCAAACCGAAACCTAGAGTAATGGAAACTCGTACTTTATTGTTAAGGAAGCCCAAGTGTCTCAGCCACGTTAGCCCCCTTATTAACAACTTCCAAATACATTTTTAAAGAAAACTGAATGCAATAAATCACACTAGCCCTAATACACTTAGGCAGCACACTTCTCTCCCAACAATGGAATTAAGGTCAGTCCAATGAATTAAGGTAAGGTAAGGACAATGGGATTATCTATAATCTGATTCTCAGTTCAGAAACAAAAGAGTATGAGCAAAATACAGAGGAAAAAGAACTGTCCTGCCATCCTGCCCTCAAATCAAAGGGACCGTGACTCATAACATGCAATAGTCAATGTTGATCACAATCCAAAAATGTACAAACAGGGCAATGTAATGAGGGGTATTTCGTGCTAAGTTTCCATTGCCCTGTTTGCAGCAGACTTCTTAAAACTCCTTTTAATTACTACTGTAATATATCTTTAAGTGACAGGAAAAACTCAAAGCATTGACTACTTTTAAAAAGGTTTGTTAATGTTCTTCTGCCCATATGTGCACAGAGACAGAAAGTTCTTCCTAAAATTGAGGAGAATACAAATCATGTACAGGTCAAAAAGGAGCCAACACAGTGAGTGATCAGACAATTCTTGATGAAACCAATATGCTGTTACATAAATCAGGACCAGAGCTTAAACACGACTGAAGGATGAACTTGTAAGTGGGTCACCTTATGCAGAATATTATGAAATTAGTTAGCATTCTGCAGCGGCTCACGATCCAACAGCTTTACATGATGAATAGGAATGAAGCCTGATTTATTGGAAAAACAAATTAAAGTGGGAATCGCAATATATCCTGCCCGCTTTCCTGCGAAGCGGAGCACACAAGGCCGTCTCTGGTACGCCTGCCTTTGATCACTCCCAAGCAGCTGCAGTCAGAACAGCGCTGAACGACTTTGAAACACTAATAAAGTTGCATCTTTGATTACAGACAGAGGAGCAGCGCTACTATTTAAAGAAGTTGGTCAATATTCACACGAGATATCCCTCCCACCATTGCAATACCTTCTACCTGCCCGGAGCAGCTCAGGTGAACTCTTAAGAGTTCGTTCTTGTTTCTAGCGATTAACAGAGAGGATGGAAAGGAGAAACCAGCACGGGCATCACAGGTCTGCAAAGCCAGCAAAAGTCAGCCTTCTCCTGACATCCGTTCAACCAGTCTAGTAAACCAGACATGCCGGAGCACCGCGAGAGACGCCTTTTACCAAAAGTCGTTGCAGCAGAACCTGTGCTGGGCCCTGTGACATGACACAAGATGATTTGGATCCCCAATTCATTTAATAGTGTTTGCAGAATTATTCTCAAATCCAGTACTTTCTATCAAGAATTTTAATGTTCCCTCATAAAATATACCCAAATAAAAACATCCTTTGCCTGAATGACAGTTTACTTATCCAGGTATTTTTTTAATTCTAAACTTAATTCTGAATTCTAAAAATTCTTTGACCTGACCAGACCTAGTGGACAGAACACCATCAGATTACAATCATGATGAAGAGATGCATTAACATGGTTTCCCTGAGCTGCTGACCAGTAACCAAACCCAGGGCTGGGTTATTTAGACAGCCAACCCTTTGAAGCACGGTCTGTTACTTGGTAGCTACAAGTACAGACAGAGGAAGAGTTTGCATCTAAGTTGCACCTTGAAAATTTTACTCTACCAGTATTACACAGCAAGCATAGCAATAATAATAATTTACAGAGAGACCAAAATAAACCATTTTCTGAAAAATAACACGATTTGCTCATCAGGCGAGCAATGGTTGTCACCTGGCTGCATGTCTCAAGAGCATGTACAGGAGGAGTCACCCTGCAATGAAGCAGCGGTGAAGGAAAGCTTTTTTTAATGAACCACACTGAAGAAATACTTGCACGCTTGTAATTGTTACTTGCTGACAGGCTTGATTTTTGTCGTCTTTTCAAGCTTCTTAACTGACTTTCCACTGCACTTCAGAGAAAAAACAAATGAAACAAACATTTCCAGTAAAGCTTTCTTGTGCGTGCTGTGCATACGTTCAATGGTTGTCACAAAATGATTGTTTCAGTTTAGGTCAGGATGCCTAACACCTTCACACATGAATCAACCACATGCCAGCTATCAAAGATACCGTATTTTAAGAGGTGTGATCTTGCAAGTTGCACTTGAGCAGGTAATTGGTGGTGATACTTATGACAGAAATCCCGAAATTTCTTTACAGATATAGCCTCAAACCAAAAAGTGGAAAAATCTCCTTTTTTAAAATGGAAACAGAGTGGCCATTTTAGACTAGCATATACCAGGGTCCTGGCTTGCACACAGACGTCGTGCAACCACAAGCAAGACTGCCGAAAGAGCAAGTATGCTATAGGAGAGAAGCCTGGAAGGAAGAGATCAGCAAACCTCTGCTCGTTCGCGTTTTTGAAGAGTAGTCCTCTTAACATACCGCTGACATGGGAGCATTGGACATCAGCCATCCCTTTGAGGGTCCCTTAACAATACTGATGCAAACCCAAAAGCCAAGTGTCTTGTCAGCAGGAGAGCACCCTGCCCTCACAGCGCCTGGGCAGGGGAGCCCAGGCTGGCTCCTCGTCTCCCAGCTAGACCCTGCTGATTTAGCCACCGCCAAGCTGGGACTTGTCATCTCCTAGAAACCTATTGCAGGGCAGGGAACCGTGACCTGTAACATACCGGTATGTGGACTGTATCTGGTTATCCCAGTGTGAGGCACCAGAGCTACCTGAAAGGCAAGAGAAGATGCGAGCTTCATCTTGTACTCGAGACACTGGCAGTGGACCAGTTGCCTGCTCATACAGAGTGCTAAAATCATGCAGTATGAAACTGTATTTTATTTCTACTGTGTTTTGTTAACACCTGTTAAGAGTCGTTGCCATTAAACAAGAGACATCACACGACGCAAAAGAGGATGATGAGGTTTGCTTTATGAATGCCAGATTCAGCAAACAGCTTTACACACACCTCAATGAAACGCAACACAACTCCAGAGCACTGCAACCAGCCAATTAAATGAACCAAGGCTTCTCTCCAATACGAGAATACGGGAGATAATGTGACTGCAATTAATGACACAGTCACAGAGTGAAAGAAACTCAAAACCATCCGCATATGACATGCCCAAGGTTCTAACACAATCGCTACGCTCACCATGCACAAGGACATCACGCAAAGACTTCTCAATCATTTTTAAAGACGGAGCAACCACCACCTACACGAACTCATTCAAGACTAACTTGGGGCAATGGAAAGAGCTTTGTTAAGAAACACAAGGGGAAAAATCTTCTTGCGTAAAGTGTGCAAGTTCAAAGTCTTGCAGGCGATGGGAGAATAAACGTATTTTTGTGGTGCACTGTTCCCATGCAGGTATGAAGCACTAGGCAAGCAGCAGTACGCTGCTTCTTTCACAGGCATATGATACATCAAGCATTATGACGAGCCTGTAATTGTTTCAAAGGGATGGAAGGAGAAAAACCCAGCACAGGCATTGCACATCTGCAAAGTCAGCCACACCGATTCCTTCTCCTGACATCCAAAGTGCTCTATTAAAATACCACAGAGTGAAACAACTAATAACAGCAGGTACCAGGAAACCTGTGCAGTAACTTCTCCTTCCTTCTCCTCTCCATCACCCAACTCTGCTCCTGAAGAAATCCAACCAGAGCCAAAGGAGGACGGTAAGTAAATACTATCACCATACCTAACACCACTTTATTTCCCTGGTCCATGCAAAACATGTCGCAGAAGAAAAGCTGCAAACCAAGTGACTGATTTCACTAGAAAATAAATCGAAGGCCACGTTTAAATTGCAGCGCATTGATCAGCGACAGCCTGGCCCACCTGTGAGCACCATCAGCCCCTCGCACCCACTCATTAATGGAGCCCAAAGTTGTGTCGAAGTAATGCATCTTTTCGAGAAAAGCATTCTGTCTTTCTTTACAAGGCATCACAGCTGATGAACTATGTCTGTATGTCTGTTTCAGTAGGTAATATCTGTTAGAAACATGTGATGAAGCTCCATTTTATGTCACTAACTTCCAGTCACTGATTTTAAATTTTAAATTTATTTTTTTTTAATTCATGTCTCTTCTGTAGTTATTCCCAAGAACTTGGTATCCTGTCCCCTTCAAATTATTTACGTACACTGTTAAATGTTTACCTACCTTTTTTGCTAAACTGAAAATACTATTTTTGCTTGCTGGCATTTTATTCAGTATTAGTATCATTTTCTGTGGTGGTTATTTTTTGGCACGTTCTTAAATATTGCAGATCATAACAATCTGGATTGCAGAATCACATTAAAGAACAAAATCAGCAAAGAACGGGCACATTTCCTAGCATTACCACTTCACCTCTTCTCCCCTCCTGCCTCGCCTTCCAAGATCTTTGACACAGAATATGTATAATTGCCAACGATGAGTGGAAGAGCAGCTCAGCTAACTACCCAGCAGCGCAGGGGAGTGAAATTACAGAGGCGGGATAACCACACGGCATGGACAAACGTCTCTCATCCGATCATCTCTGATCGGTAGCAGACTGTTCTTTTAACCCGCAGAGCCGACATCTGCCCTTCGGAGAGCAAAGCTGTAAAACGCAGCAGACCGATACCTTTGTGTACGATGGACTGAGTACAGACCCAGGTCATGAATCCACTATAAATTTAACTAATCCACAGTAAGTTTGTTTAACTGTGAGCCTGTGCCCAATGTCGGATTGTGAAATGGGAAACAAAGGAATCAGCTAAAGGCAGCTTATTTCTAGCTCTTGCCTTTGAAAGGCTTATCCAGTTCTGCCTGTGTTTGCTGTCACCTTTACCGGGAACATGTTCCTCTATGCTGGTACCTGTTAGCTGGATCTGCCCCGAAGTCACAACGGTTTTGCCAACCAAGAAAAGGAACAACCGTTTGATTGTTCCGCCTCGAACAGCTCAGCTTTCCGCCCCAGCCTCAGCAACGACAGGCTGGTCTGTGCGCGCCGTCTGAACCATCACGTTGTGAGAAATGTAACTAAAACCCACTAACAAGCGTCGGGTTTAAGATGCATCTGCTCAGATGCGTGCTTCCTCCCGAGAGGAGGGTGGCCTGATTTTGGGAAAGCATTTGGCTGCAGAACCCAACCAGGGATTGCCATCACCCCGCAGAGGACGTGGTATTTTCTGGACCACACCCTCTGTAATTCACAAAGCTGTTCCAACAGACCACAGCCACTAAGCCCTGCCAGACCATCCGAACAGATCCCGAAGAATTCCCCAGGAAAACAAGTATTTGATTACCAGTAAATAAGGGAAAGCAAAGCCCCAGCAAACACCTCATAAATTAAAGCAAACTGTTGTCATCTCCCTCCCCGTTTCTCTCATGCCAGTGAACAGAAAACACCCCACGAACTTGACTAGTCAGGGGTATTTCAAAGAGGAAAGTCCCTCCAGATACAAGAGAAAGATCAGCTCTCTGGCTCCAATTCAGGACATTTTATTCCAGCACTAGCGAGAAATTATTATAGGGATGTTAACTTGCTTGGGTTATCCGGACAGGCTGCCAGCATGAACTAAATGCAAAACTTCTGTGCCACTTCACGTTTGCCACCCCCCATACCGTTTCTTACAGCCGGACTACTTCAAAGCAGCCACATTTTAAGGGCAACTGCACTGCTAACACAAGCACTGAATTAAGTACAAATGCCAACCCTTTCCATTCTGCCTGAACATACTGCAAGGGCTTCCACTGCAGAAAATTCAAAGCCAGCTTTGCTTTCTCTCCCCGCTCGTTTATTTATTTTAAATATCACTGATGCCTCTCTTTTCCTGAAGTCTTCCGTACGTCCTGGCTCGCTAAACATCCATCACTCCTGGGCGTGAGTGATAGATATCATTAGTCTTGCATAGCTTAAGGAAATGGCAGCTGAAATATTTCATGCTGAACATACTTCACAGTTTGAAATAAACCCGTAAGGAAAATCTGCCAGAACACCTCAATTGCCTGTTTTTTTGCAAACTGTAAAATAAACTTTGTCCTGAAAGCAGAAGGGGGACTTCCCAGCTCTGTTTTCCGCAAACAAGACAAACTCACTCTGCCACGGGCGTCCGTGTGCCCTCCTGCAAGGCTCTACTCCGAGCTGGAGGTTCCGCCCCACCTTACGGAGGTTTTTGGAGGGGTACGGGCGTACACAAACAAATCCGTGTAAATGCTCATCTTTCCCAACCTGCTTTAAATGAAAGCAGCAGCAGAATTACACCACTGATTTCGGGAAGAGCCCTTATACCCTACACGTTCTCCTACTGCAACACCTAAAATCTTGATGCTATTTAAAGTCATTTCACCAAGAGGAAGAGTAAGAACAAACTTCACAGAGATACGGTCCCCTCGCGCCCTTCCAGAGCCAGTACAAAACCCCCGGGACAATGAGTGACCTGGGATTATGACCAGGAGGGGAAGGCGCACTGCGGGGAGGACAGGTAGAAACATGGCTGTTGGGTTTGGGGTTTACCCCCCCGCAGACGGAGCAGATGGCCTCCGAAGCGTGGGAGACTTGGGGGCCTGACCTGCTTTCAGCACAGCGCCTTATTCGAGTTCCTCCTGTGTGCGTGTGGGAGCACGCACCCGCCGGGTCACTCAGTTAATCTGTGCAAGGCTCCTGCATGGCAGGAGCATGAATCCCACTTCCTTACCGAACCAGCGAGCTCTGTGTAGGTGTGAGAAACAAGGAAGTCTGCAGACTCCCCAAAAGAAAAAAAAAAAAATGTGTAAGATCTTCTTGAGAGACAGAGGAATTAAAGAAAACCATAGCAACAAGTCAGTCCACCTACCCAAACCACCCACCCACCACCAGTTTCATTTGCTGACGCACTTCAAAAACAAGCTGGCTCCTACCCGCTCTGGAAGGTGAGCAAGCCCTGAGAGCTCATTAAATTCCCTTCTCAGCTACTCTTGTATGCCTGCAGCTAGTGAGCAAGTGGGATATAAATAGAAGTTATATAACATCGCTTTGTTGATTCCTGTGCTTACCAAAAAAAAATAAAAAAGGCAGCATGACCTTGTTTTTCTGAATAGCTTGCCTCTGCCTGCTTGTGGAGGACTTTAATCCTGCTAGGGATCATCTTAAAAGTTTATGTTGGACCTGGATCCCACAGGGAGGAATAGGGAGAATGGGCAATTTATGTCCCTGCTCCTTAACAGGACCAGGGTGACACGTAAATGCCGAGAGGATTGCCACACAAGAGGTCCGTGGTACCCAACAACCACGAACAACACAAGGCTACGAGACTGGAGGACGAGCACTGCAGCTGAACCCCGATGCAGCACCTCGCCTCCTTTTTTTCGCCTATATTGCTCAATTGCACAGACGGGCACCTCGAAATCTAAGTGCAAAACCTCCCTTTGGACAAAAAGATTGGACGATGCTACGATGCAGGAATACTGATGGCCCCAAAATACTTCAAAAAGTAGTATTGGCTGCAGCTCAGGTAGGAAGACTAGAAGTGGTATCATTACAACCTCACCTACGCATCTTACTGCCCCCAATAAAAATGAAATCGTCTCTGCAGGAATGATTCCTCGCAGCTTTTGGCTCTCAGGGCATTATTAGTAGAGCTCGCTTGTTTTTAACATGGTGGTGTCTAATGGCTAAGCGAGATCGAGACTTCACTGTGCTAAATGCACGAAAAGACATGGGAGAGAGAGCCGGTGCTCCAGGGGCTTGCCATCTCGAGTCTCCTCACGTGCTGCGGATCAGCGGAGCATCAGGACCGGATTTCCTCAGCGCTGGCGTAACTACCGGTGCAGGTTCAGTGCCTGGTTTTGAAGGTAACTGGGCCGCGCAGGAGGGCCTGGGTTTGCGGCGTGCTTCATTTTGGAGAGGGCTCTTTCACAAAAGGACAAGATCACTGCCCGCAGCTGAACGCAATGGTTGATGTAGGTCCTTATCAACATGGACTTCTTTTTAATGTCATGTTCTGAAGTAACATATTCAGAATGTAAAAAAAAAAAAGATGGTGCATTTTAACTTGAGAAAAACTCATTAAAATGGTGAAAGACATAGGTGATTACTTAATACTTGCCAATAGCTGGCTGGTTTTACATTAGTTTCCTAACCCAGTATTATTAAAACAATGTAAAGAAGATGTAACATCCTATATCAAAGAATTCTGCCTGTTATAAACAAACAGTAGAAATTTGAAGAGACTTTTTTTTATCAAGGACCAAAAGTTCTCAAGTGCTATTTACAAAAGGTTTAGCGATCCAAAGATACTCTTCCCTCGGAAGCATTTACCATCACGTGCGATTCTGTGTGCTCGCGGATTATCTGTGACTGTTGCAAATTTTCTAAGTAGTAAATCTGGTTTAAAAAGTCCAAACCACAAACCCTACAGCACGGTTGCGTCACTAAATCTACGTTTTATATCGCCGATACTTCTGTAACATTTTGTAAAATCTCCTGCCGATTTTGAAGGGCTATCGCAGTCATGGAGAAAAAGAAACTGTAAGTGTTTTGGCAACCAAACAGGACAGGACACATTTAGGCCAACGGGGAAAGTGAAAAAAATAAAGCAGGTTGCCTGGCTGGTTCCAACTATCTCACTGTTGATGTTTTTAGCGTCGCTTATCCTTCCATTTTTGTCATGGTATTTCACAGCCAACGCTACAGCAAGCTGAAGGACACAGATCTGCCTCAGAGTTACTGCTCCATGAAACCTGAGGGCTGTGGCAGGCGGTCAGAGACGCAAGCCCCATCTCCCCGCCCGCCGGCTGGCACACCATTGCACTTGGTTTCTGCAGCTCTCCTACGTGCCACAAACACGAACAGGAATTGGATAGCTCTGGATTCAGTTCCTTTTGTGCATCGATTCTGCAATTATTTCATAACTATTGATCATCTTCGGACAGTCTGAGGCACCGAGTTCAGCAAAGGAGACCACAGTTCACCGTGCTGGAGTTTTCTTACTGGTGGCAATGCATGAGGAGGAATGTCAACTAAGTCCAAGTCCGTGTGTGGTGCAAGACAGAGCTGGAGACAGGAGAGTCACATTAGCCCAGCATTTTAGCCAAACCAGTATTTCCTACTACACCAGACTAACGAAGAGCTGGCTGCTGCGATTTCTGGTATCTCGCTTGTTCAGAGCCCCCCCGCGGTACTTCTGCAATGGGCAGCAGGCTACCATGAGGCCATAGCCCCTAACCCTAACGAGCACTCAAAAGAGGGCACGCAAAATGCACGGCTCCTCTTTGCAGGCTGAACTGAAGAGTTCAGGAAGTTAAAACAACTCGAAGCCACACGGCTTTTTGTACAGTCACATCTCAAAGTAGCCTCACACATACATGGTGAGCTCCAAACCTTGGCTCAGCACAACACTGAATCACACAGAATCACAGAATCACTAAGGTTGGAGAAGACCTGTAAGATCACCAAGTCCAACCATCACCCCAACCCCACCATGCCCACTAAACCATGTCCCGCAGTGCCACGTCCACACGTTCCTACGTTCCTTGAACACCTCCAGGGATGGGGACTCCACCACCTCCCTGGGCAGCCTCTTCCAGTGCTTCACCGCTCTCTCAGGAAAGACATTTTTCCTAATATCCAGTCTGAACCTCCCCTGGTGCAACTTGAGGCCATTTCCTCTTGTTCTGTCACTCGTCACTTGGGAGAAGAGGCCAACACCCAAATTTGCTCTTGCCATGCCGTGATGGAGGCACAACCCTCCAGTCCACCACCACAGGCTCCTCGGTGCTATCTTGAGTCATGGTGGCCCTGGTCCTCATCCCATAGTCAGCTGCTGGGGGAAGGAGGGCTGTAGAGCCAATCCCATCATTGTCCTCTGTGCAGCAGTAGCGACTCTGCTCAGATGCCTTAAAGCTAGGAGCGAATCCCACTTCTTTCCTCAAAAATAATCACCTTTTCCTTGGGTGCTGACTGCCATCACCTCATCCCCTGTGTTTGTAGCCCACCTTGGGAAGAGCTGTGGATGAAGGGGGAAAGAAGGCACCACTGCACTTCCAAGTGGTTGCTCTGCCTCACATCACTTTGGGGTAGCACTTAAAAAAATGCCTGAAACTAATGTCAACAACCTCATTTTACCTTCCCTTGCTGAAAATACCAACATGTGCATGTGGGTAATTTGTCACGCAATCTAACTTTTGAGAAGATCCCTAATTAAAGGAGCAGACCAAAGTCTCCACGGAGAGGCAGTTATGTAAGGGACTTAACTTGCGTTAACTTCCACGGACCAAGGAAACCCGAAACTCTATGGAGGTGAGGCAGAGTAACGGCGCATATAATTTTTATTTTGCGGATGAGAGACAAGCATTACAGAAGTCATCAGCAATTTCCTCCACTGTCACTCATTTTCCAGGGTTGCTTAAACGGAGGAAAACTCGCCGTGTTGCAGTATGCGCAGGGAACGGACCAAGCTTACATCTCTTCCAAAGGCGATGTAGCTCCCCATGCAGCGTGCCTACGAGCAACAGCACCCGCCATGCAAGCTCCAGCGAAGCGCACCCAAGCCAGCACCCTGGGGGGATGGGTGCCACGCGCCAGCCGGCAGCGCCCCGGATGCAGGGCACCTTCGCCTCTCGCCCTTTCGGAGGAGAGCGTAGGGCCAGCGGGGCATCCCCCCCAGGGCTGCTCCGTGCAGAAGCGCTGACGCCAGCTCTCTCGCGGTGGAAGCTGAGGGTTATATAAATTAATAAAGGGGTTTATGTAATTTTCAGTTCAGTGAGCTGCAGCGTTTGTCAAGTTAATTTGTTGTCCGGTTTTGACCCTGCGGTTCTACCTCCACTTCTGTCTCCTTACAAATGAGGACAGGCTTCCCACCGAAAACCAGAGCTCCCGCTGAGTGGGAGCGACGAGCTCGCTGGACACAGCTACACCACTTTTCATCACCACCTCTGTTACCAAAGAACCTGACAGCATTTCTAAGTGAATTCTAAAAACTAAAAATAACCCAGAAAAATTTCCATCCAGAGAGCTTTAGGTGGGCAAAGACCTCTGTCTTTCCCTCAGAACAGTAAATTTATCACATCCACATTCACCCCTCTAGCAAAACACAGAGCGGCGTGGGACTCAGTGTGCCGTACACCAGTGAAGCCTCTTTCCTAAGGTAAACCAGGAGTATTTTTTCTTGTCCTGATCTCCCCCAGATGAATTTTCTTAACAATACAATAAAAAAATCACTCCTGCCAATTATAATAAGGAACATCTCTAGATTTGCTTTTCTGCTAGAGTTGGCAACCACCTACTTTGCCTAGCCTTAATACTGGCCCTGCATGTATCTAATGAAACAGTAACACCTATTCCAGTTATCCCTTCCCAACATCCCAGGGATCTGTTCTCCCACTAACGCTCATGGGAGTTACCCGGGAACTCCCTTTATTAACCATATTACAATCATCGTGTGCAAGTTCCTGTGTGTCAGTACAAACCTTTCGCTTAACTTCAGGCCGAATTAATTTCCCGTGTGAAAACCTGGAGTTAAGAAAACGCCATGCAGGGGTGACACATTTCTGGCTTTGCTGCCAAAAAGCCTTTTTACATAACCTGTCCCTATCCCACCAGTTTCCTATTCTCAAAGGCCTGTAGATAAAAGCAATTCAAGTTCAGTAAAGATTATTCAGACCGAGCACAGAATGAACTCGCTCAGAATACTATAAATCAAGAGCTGCTAATAATAACAAAAAAAATGTGAAATGAAGATAAACTGTGTTAGACCTCAACGACAAAGCTGGCCAATTTGGCTAGGTCAACTTTCATAATGACAAGCGTATCTGATGCAAAATGAACACAGTTATTAGTCCAGAGACTGAAGATGACTATTCCACTGGCAGTTACTGGAAACTGCCGTAGAACTTCAGAAAATCCACTCTGCAGGCCGCAGAGGTTGTGAAGCCCTACCTACCTCATCCACAAAACTTACCAAAAGAACATAGATTAGAGAAAGATCAGGATAAAAGGCCATGGAAAGTATTGGGTTCATTTTTGTAAGTGCATCTGGTTTCCATAAGCAGACAAATTTTGCAGTGGATTTTGTAAAAATGAAATCTTACTAAGTAGGAGACCATCACGCTGCTGCACTCAGTAAATCTTTACTGTGCTGTAGCGAAAGACTGCTTTAGAAAACGTGCTGGATTTGAAGCTGTGCAGACTAGCGAGTACCCACACAGCTCCCCTGGAAGGGCCCTGCTCCCCAACAGCTGGGCTGCACCCAGAGCCTTCTGTATTTTCTGGGTGAGCTGACAGGCTACTCTTCCTGCATGAAGACAGAAAAGCTTGGTTACGTGAGTTTACAGTCTCAGGACGCCAGTTTAACCTGGACACCATTCAGCAATTACTCTGGGAGATACAGACCTGAAATAGTGATTTTACTGAAGAGCTAAACCTCCACCTTCGCTTCGATTCATCAGCGTTGAGCCAGCTGTTCTCCCAGAAGTTAAGCTTCATGGTTGGCGGTTTTTTCCATTAAAGTTTTAGTTACTTGGCTTTCATGACTCAGACAGAGTCATGAAAGATCAGAGTGCTGAATGTGTGCTGTTCTTGACTGACATTGTAGTAGTCCCCATGGGCCCTGACTGTGCTAGAGCCAGAACAAGTAAAGCACTGGGGAACTCACTACCTAGCACCAGGAGATTAACCAATGCAGAGGTAAGTCAGGAGCATCTTTGTGCACTGATAAACCTTCTTTTTTGCCTTTTGCTATCAGGCTGCTGGATTGCTAGAGCATAGAATATCTACATTACAACTGCTCCACAGGATATTTTCAATAAAGTCTCATCTGTACTTTGCATGTATGAGTAAGAGCTCCTGGGTGTGTCCAAGACCTCAGAGCTTACAGCATTAGCTGTAGGCATCACAAGTCATTTGGTTCCTCAAACACTCTGTACTTAAAAGCAGCCCTACACCAGAGCCCCCTCCCAGCCCTCCACGGCTGCATTAGAGCACGTACACGCACCCAGTAACTGCTGGCTGCCCACAACGTTTTCTAAAGGCAAAGACAACTGCTATGCACTTATTCCTGCGTGGGAAAGGACGGAAAATAGTTACTCTGGTTTGTGGAAGTAACATCTACAAAGGCAAGAGTGCAACAGAAACCGGCAGGACCGTAAGGCGCGGATGGAAAGTGCAATGCCATTTGCTATAAGCACCCTATGCCAACAGCTCATTCCTAACTGCATAGTTATTTTACAGGCTCCCAGCTATCGACAGCAAATGAAAACTAAAGAATCTCCCTTTTTGGTGAAAAAGGTGTCTTGAAAGCAGAATTACACCACTGATTTCAGGAAGAGCCCTTATACCCTACATGTAGGAGTAGGAGACGGACTGCAGATTTCCCTGTTTGTTTTGAGCAGATGAGCTAAGGAATCTGCTTCCAACACGGATTCGCACACAGTGGGAAGTGACTCTACTCAGTTCATTAGTTCTGGGTTCCAGCACAAGCAAAGGATCTTTCCATGTCAGGCTGGTGCAGAATTTCTTTTTCCTTCCAACATGACAGCGTGAGGTTACCTGAGGCTCCCTGAGAGCTAGGAAGATGAAAGCTCAACTTCCTTTACACTGGAGAAGAGCAGGGAATATAAAGCAGTGACCCTCCCCAAGGAATGTTCATCCTGTCATTGCAGTTTAAGGCGACACGGGAGTTTAAACGCTTGATTCCCACTTTGTCTTTGCAAAGAAGCTTCAATCTAGAGCATATACGCAGGGAAAAAGAGGGTACTGATTACAGAGCCAGTGAAGGAGCCCCAAAAGGCTCCCCCTTCTCTCAACAGAAGTTTGCATGAAAAGAAGAGGTGCTGCTGTAGAGATCTAGCGCATGTTTTAGCCATAGTGATCAGTGATAACTAGTCAGCCCCACGTGACACTTAACCAAATCTCACCCCGTACTGCTGCCCAAAGGATACAGCTGCTCATTAGCACATCTCTGGTCAGGTCTGAGCCACACATTTCTACGGGATCAAATCTGTTTTCACTGGCAGGCTGGTTTTCCACCAGATCAGCCACTTAATTCAACTCACCCCGCAGCTGCACGAGCCGTACAAAGAGGGGACAAGCAGAGCTAACCGGAACAGGACAGTCCATTGGGGCAAGGGCCCCCAGACAGATTAAGCACAACACGGGGCACTACCCTCAGTCTGGTCAAACAGTTCTCCCAGAAGGTGCCACGGAGGGTTAGTTAAGAATCACGTCATCACTGTGGTGGCTCTTTGCTGCTGCTGCAGCGATACCAGAGACTGCATCTTTCAGTAGTTTGGTTTTCAGGGCAGAAACAAAGGACTGGGGAGTGGTTAGACCGCACTGGGAATAGTGGGCCATGTATGTAAGGTTTTTATAGTTATCTTTCCCCAAGCTCTTCTGAAAATGTTAGTGCTTTAAGTACCTAAATAAATGTTCCTAATTAGGATGCACCATAAATGGCATCAAATTATAAGCCTAAATCTGTATGTATATCTAACATTTGGATGTATCACTTCTCTGAGTGAAAGGAACCATCTGCAAAATTGACCTTCTTAAACAGAGCACCGATTGTTTTGTTCAGACATGTGAAATGCACGGCAGTGGGGAAGGAGAGGGAATAGCCATGCGAAAAGCCCACTGTCCAAGACTGAAACAGACTGTTTGCAAATACAACACATGCAATGTCAAAAGAATAAGATATTACATGTTCAATAATCTTTGTGGGCATGTTTTGCCGTAATAAGGTTTTACTTTCTGTTTGGAAGAATACCATACAAGCTAGTTGGTGTATGTTCGTTAAAATCCATACCAGGCGCAATTCTCATTTAGGGAAACCAAATCCTTACTTAAAACACTGAAACAAAGGACAGCACGACTGCAGGAGAATGGTGGTGGTCTGGAGCTTACCATGCACTGTTATTTTAAATTCCAGTCTGAAATCTAACAACTAGTTGTAAAAGCTGCTGAGCATGTTGCAGCTGCTTAAACTTACTCCTAAAAGTAGTCACATTAACTTATGCTACAATGCTGTTTTGTTATACATTCCTCTATATTGCCCTGGGAAATACCTCAATTACCAAGTGCCCAGGCAAACATTTAGTAAGTTAACTTTTGCATGGTAGACAGTGATATTTTTCTTAATTACAGGTCAAAGATCATTTAGTCATTTCCTCTCCCATCTCCTTAACCTCCTCAAGTTTCCTGGATTTCATAAAAACATTTCCCTTCCCAACACGTTTTAATTATAAGCTTGACATTTTCCATTTCCCTACCTGTATTGTAGTGTTCCCACCTTCCAGAAGGGCAATGGCTAGCAGGATGCTCTCATGGAAGACTCTGTCACTGGTGGCATTCATGATGAGATCTATGACCAGGTTGGATGCACCTTCTTTATCCAGATGACACTGGACATCTGCCAAACTCATCTCACCTCGGCTCATTGAACTCGATCCAGAGCTTCCTCCTATAAAGGTGATGAGGAGAAACAGGCTGAGATTCACACCCCACCACCCTACGGTGATGGCACCTCTTCTGCTTTGAATTATTAACCTACCCTGAACGATGCGCACACGCTTCTTAACAGCGATGAACTCAGCTCCTAGCATTTCTGCAAGGAAGAGTTTGCGCCTCAAAGCACGCGTGGGGCGTGTTGTAAGATGGGCACTTAACACTGCTCTAACACGTGCGAGTCTGCGGGAGGTGGCGTCCTGAGGAAGGACAGCCTGGGCTGGTGATGGGAAACAGTTCTTGCCACTGCTCCCTTCATTAGCAGGAGAAGATAGAAAGAGGGCTGGTATACTGGAAGAGGATTCTGGAAACAGCGTAGATTCAGGGATACAAAGAGAGGTAGAGGCTCTGCAGGACCAGTGAGGGGACGGAAAAAAGGCGAGAAAAATTCCAGAGGATGGCAAAGCCAAGGTTCTAGAAAGTGGAAGAGCATGGCAGTAGGCAGCACAACACAAGAACAAATGAAATATATATCAACTTTCGAAAATAAGGGGAAATAGGTTTTTTGAGGGTTTTTCTTTTTGGGTTCTGATCAGGCCTGCTTTCAACAGGAATACCCACTGTCTTTATTTGAAGAGGCAAACCCCACTGAACTGTGCTTTGACAAAACGTACTTGACATTATGACTTTTTTAGCTGTGGTCTCAAATTAAATAAACTGTACTTTATAACTGACTTGAAACCAAATTTTTGCTCATCCTACCCGGCAATCTCCCCATAATACATGAGGAAAAGGCAGCTGACACGATTAGAGACAGAAGAGCGATGCTCTGCTCAACCTAAAGTGGAATCCCTCAAGGAGTGTTAAAACACGCTGGAGTTTCCAAAACAAGCAGCGACATGCAAGCAGGACTTCCTCCCCATCCATGTGGATAGTTGTTTCTTTTTTTGAGATTTCACAGAACAGAATGGTAGGGGAAAATTCCAAAAGGGGGGAAAAAAACCCTATTTCACCTGATTTGTCAAGCAGACACAGACACACAGCATCTGGCAGGACAGATCACCCAAACCACGGATGAGCAGGAGTACGTCCTACCTCCTGCCCCGGCTTTGCTGGCGCCTCCGGCGGACAAGGGGCCATTGCCGAAGGTGGTGAGGCTCTCACGCCGTCCCGCCGGTCTCACATTGCCATAGTAACGGTTGACCAAAACTTGCCTGAGTGCCTCACCCTTGAGTCAAAGAGGATAATGAAATCATGATGTGAGCTTAATGAATGAATAAACAAACTACTAATATTCAGTAGCAAGGGGACTGCTGTTATCATTAGCCTACTTGTAGTGAGGGAGGGGGAACCAAAACCCTGGAGATTTGGAAAAATCCACTGAGCATCTCCCAATTTGCTCGGGCAGGCTGGGACACCGCGGGGGTCCCATGGGGCTCAAATAAAATTACGAGTTCCCAGCAGCAGAAACAGCTACAGTTCAGTTTTTGTGTAAAGCTTTCTAGACAGATTTTATTCTCAAAGAGGTTTTTTTTTTTTTAATTAAGATCTATTGTCTGAGTCTTAAATGTAAAAGAGATGGCATCTGTACAGCACCAACAGAAAATGAAGAGGAGGATTAGAAAAAGAGTAATGTTCAAAATGGTTTTGTGAGCGAGCAATCCCATCTTCTCACACCTATCCTGTTTTGCCATTTCACCAATGTTACAGGGACACACTCTCTTCTCCCCCCCATCAGCAACTGATGCGATCTAACGCTGTCAGCTGCCGAGCGGAAACCCGAGCGATCCCCGCCGCATCCCAGCTCTTTGTTCCCCGTGTCCCGGCTGGCAGCTGCCTCAGCCGCCCGGTCACGCCGGCAGTCAGCATCCGAGCACATGAGCCCACGGACACTGTGGGCCATGGGTCCTCAGATAACCCCGACATCCCGGCCCCGTGAGCAGCCGGCACGGCTGCGCGGAGCACGTGCCGCTGCCATCAGCGGAGGCCAGAGGAGACCAAAACACCTCCCAGGTTGAATGTTAACCTGTAGACCCTGCACCGCTCTCGCTTAAGTCTTTACAGGAATTCCCAGTAATTCAGTGAGCCGTACAAAAGCTGGCGGTACTGCCAGCAACGGGCAGACACACCAACACCGCAGCTGGATTAACAGATTTTTACAAGGTCTTTGTGCAAGAAAGGAAAACTGGTGATTATTTTAACTGGGAGCTACTGCTCTGCTAATGGCAGTGTGCTGCGGTTACAGCAGTACCGCCTTGAGAGGGGAGGAGGGAGATTTAAAAAATAATAAAAAACCGAATCTAGCCAAGAAGGGTTTCATATTAAAAATCTGCTGGGATGAACTAAAGTATCTTGCCCTCCCTTCACAAAACAAGTGTTTGACACTGATTTTCAGTTGTAGTCAGACAACTGATTTCATTTGAAATAGATTCAAAATATCATTAACTACGAGGTTTAATATTAGCTGTCATGCAAGTGAAGCCTTACTTTTTAAACTTTCACAAGAGGCCTTTAAAACACAGATAAGTAAATGGGACATAAATGTGCATTAATTGGCTCATACAATTGGCAGCACTGCCGCAGCCACGCTGCTTTTGATACAAAGCTGCACCCACAAAAGGTAGCTTAGAGAAATCCTTATGCCCCAACGCACTGGAAACACAAAAACCAGCCTGGAAATTAACAGTCCTTTACCAAATTTCAGACATCTCTTCCAAACGGAGCAGCTCAACACCTGCCTGCAGCTGGTCCGGGACCACTGCCCTCCCCGCAAGGCCGGTGCTTACGTCAGGGCTCCCGCCGTCTGCCTCTGTCACTACAGTTCAGCAGATAAAAAATTGTTCCTATAGATTATTAGTGTGAAAGCAGCAGCACAGGAGCTGCATTTTATGGATTCAGATGGGGATGGGGGAAGCAGCAGGGAGACAAGATGTAAAATAAACATGAAGAGAGCTTTCCAACCAGCTGCTTCCAAAAGTCCCCAAAAAAAAGAAAAAAAGGCAAGTTACTTGGGAAGCAACAGTAGAAGAAGATGAGCACTTTTCCAAGGGGCATACGCTTCCTATCACCAGTGGGGCCAAATAGTGAACATGTATGAGAGGTAAGAGACTCAATTCAAAAGCTCAAGCAAATGCTTATCCCAGAGGAGCTACTCTGACTGACGGTGACATGAGAGTGTTTAGCAGATGATGTAGTGCGTTAACCATCTCTCTGCTCTCAGTCTGGCAGGTAAGGAAGGCTACATGACAGAACAAGGCCAAGGCAGACAAAAAACCCCCTTAACTACATCTGCCTTCTACGTGCGTACTGATTAGAAAGGCAACTTGATACCCATATAAGCCCTATGCCAAAAATAAGTTACAACGGTGTTCACGCATGACCTTTTTGCCTCTTCTGTTAAACTAACTGGCTGTCATCATATCAACTGGCATTTAAACCCAGTAATTTTTACTACTTACTACAAAGATAACAACACACATCCAACCACAAGAACTGCTGTTCAGTAAACTCCACCTCCTCCTGAATTCAGAAGGGTAACTAAAGCTCCTGGGGATGTCTCTAGACTTTCCTTCTGGTCCACTGCGGAGCAGAAGGCAACTTCTATTCCACGGTCAAACTAGTTGGGGTGAGTGGAGAAACTTCACCGGGGGCTCCGGCTCCGAGGGCAGACCTGCAGCACCTCCGCTGTCTATCCAAAGGAGTAGTGTATCCAAAACAGGACAAGCAACCAGAAAATACAAGTGGGAACACGTATCGAGCATTTGTTGTTTCTAGTCCGAAAGCGTGCTGATCCACGGTTTTGGAGGCCTGGCAATCCACATTTACTAGCATTTCGAATTCTAACTGGGAAGAAAAGCTTTGTTTCCTACAAAATTATTCAAACCCACTGTGTTAGCTAACAAGTATATGAGTATGTCATCAAAGTAGAGGGGAGAAAAAATAAGTGGTATTTAAGAAATGTTATAATTAATTCAGCTGCAATGCTTGGCTCCAGAACAGTTCTTTAACCATCATGTTACTGTTGTACACCACTTTGATGCGTACAGTATGCAAACAAATATCAGATGTTTGGCAGCAGTAAGAAAAATCAAATATGCTACCTAGAATAAAGACCCAACAGCATTCAGTTTCATCTGCATTCACCAGCAAGGTAAACTAACAGTAAGTCATATACAAACATTGTACACGTATCAGTAAAGCTGATGCAATGCACAACTCAGTTTAAGTGATACCAAAAACCTGTTATAATCTTTAAAATAGAGAGTCTTTAATAATATTTAAGAGTGAAGCAGTTATAAGTTGCTGCTATTCTGTTCCCTGCTACAAGAGCAGAAGAAATCGAGAAATGTATTGCGGACATTGAATTTGCAGCTTGGCTGTTTACGAAGGGGGAGGTGTGGCCAAAGCAGGTAAACTCCACAAGTGCTGATTAATCTCACTTCATAATTGTGCGATCATCACCAAAGGGGAGTGCTTTGGAAGTGTCAACAGACTAGACCAGGATCTGAGGTTTAATCCAGAGCAGCCAAGCACTTGCTCCTTCCATTTAATACAAGAGAAGGGGCTCCAGCCGCCCGTTTTGTAAGCGTAGCTGATCGTTTCAGATTTTCCAAGAGACCGACAGCAAGCAGTTAACCACAGAAGTTTCTTACATGACTTACGCTTCACTGTTTGAAAGGAAAAGGTAGAGGATTAGTTCTGAACGTGCTTGACTGCTGTACGTACCCTTCTATGATCCTCCAGTTGCCTCTGTGGTAGACTTTGATCAAGCTCCTGCTGTGCATGCAGAAATTTCATTTTAAAGCAGAACAACACTAAAGAGACACTAACATCTTTGCACTTATGGAAATATTAAGGGAAGTGATAGCTGAAAGCAAGGGGGGAGATAAGGAAGACTGATTGACAAACTATCTAAACAGAACATCTGCCCTCAATTAGCTCTGGCAGTACTTAACCAGTCTGCTCTGCCACCCACCAGCAGACCACCATGGCATGCACGTATGCCAACACATTCCCATGGATTTAAAGAAAACACAAGGTCTGTCTAATTTTACAGTTACCGGTAACACACAGAAGTTGAAGAACTCAAACCGTGCATGCCCATGCATACATATACACAGACACACACACACACAAACACTCCGTCCCACTATACGCACACTTCTGGAGGAAGTGTAGGTACTTCCACAGATCTGACCGTGGTCAATGAAGCTCTTTTGAGACGGCGGAGGGCCTCTGACAAAACCTGTGGGATTTCCGTTCCAACACCATGGACTTCAGCGAGGCTTCACTGAACAAAGTCCCTTGGCATGTGCACGTTTCCAAATCAAATCTCTCTTATTTCAGATACTGATTTTCAGGAATGGAATTTCCACCTTGTAAACCTGAAGTACGTTGAGTTTTTGCTGCTTTAAAGCATTCTGAAAATGTGTAGGAACAACCGCTCTATACAGGGACCCATCTTAAACCAGGAGCCATCTCCCAAACATCTCAAAGTCATTCTATGACCACTCAGAGTTTCGGTTTACATTTAAACACTATTCCACAAAATTACAAATACAAAGGTCTAAACCACCACAAACTACATTTTTTTTCTTCATGATTTCAAAGCACATTTATAATCTTCATATTTATATGGCTCAGAGAATTGACACTGTCCTAGATTTAGACCTCCAGGTTGTTTCACTTAGATTTGCACTGATAGAGCACCCAGTTGTACAATCTACCAACGCCATCTCTGGATGTCCCATTAATTCCAAAAGAATTTGAGATTTCATAAATTCTTATGTCTTCATTTTGGCAAATAATCTGTCTTACGCGAACTGACGCTGGGGTATCTCATAAAGGAAAGGTGCCTACGTACCCAATTCACTACAGAGCCGGTAACCTTGAAGGTGTGAAGTGACCATTAGGTGTTTCACTGTGGCACTTTCAATGGGACACCCAGCTACCCTGGCATTACGCACCTTCCGCTAACTACTTCTGACACCTCCATTTCCTTATCAAAGTTTTTAAATATGTGAGACAAAGGGAAAACCAAATTCTGTATCAGGAGCCAGAGAAACTGAGTCCATTTTGCTGATGCAGGGGGATTTGAGAGGAGACTTTTCACAGTGCTCCCCTGAAAAGCGTAAGGGAAATGGCTGAAAGGAACAAAGATTTGGGACTGGTTTACATTGTTTTTTTATATTTTCAGACTATCATGCTGACGCTGTATTGGATTAAACCACTTCAACAGATCTACTTATTTTTCACTGTCTAACACCACGCAGGAACACACATTTCACAGGTTTTTTTACCAACAAGACACTCCACCAGGACTACTTCAAAACACCAATATTTGCCTGTTGTACAAATATAGGTGGGTGACACACCTCTACAGAGCTTTCCGTTTCTGGAGGTTGCGGCAGCTAGTTGAAAGTAAAATGCAGAAAAATTAGTCATTCTTCAAGAATCTTTCATGCCAACAGAAATCTAGTGGTCAATAGTTAGGGGAAGGGAGCTAGCAAAGCACTCGACTTAGCTGAATCATCACAAATGAGTTATAGCCATAATTACTGTTTACGCCCTCCCACCCACCCCGCTCCTGAAAGGGCTACATTTTGAAAATTTAGCAGGTATCCTTTGAACATCCCAAGCTATTTTGCATGAACACAGAGGCACAAGCAAAAAGCTTTAGTTGCAGGTGCACACAGGCCTGCCACGCAGAGATGCACTTTTGGGCAGCCCGCTCGGACCGCACAGCCGGGATCTGCGACTCGCAGAGGGGGAAGGCAGCACACCCAGCCCCGGCAGGGAGGAGGAGGAGGAGGAGGAGGAAGCCAGGGCTGCATGCCACAGAAAGGCAGCTGCCTTACAATGTCAGTTTAAAAAAATGCTTTCAGTGGATTCTCATCTATAAACATACTCTTCCTGAGATAAAGGATACGTGATACAGCACTGAACACGAGCAATGAAATAAGAGGCTTAACGGTGACAGCTTTTCAAATTTAAAATGCCGATCATCACATTGAAACATGAAGACGAGCAACTTTTATCTAGTAGAGCTTAGACATACAACAGACCCCTAAACACTCAAGTGAAACTGCCTACTTCATCGTGGGTAAATTGATTTAACTTCTCAGGAACAGACACTAAGAAATAAGACAAGGACGACACAGTAATACCAAATTAAGTCAGCCACTCATTGTCCGTGTCTGCCTAAAGGGCACACGAACTAGACAGACAAATCAAGCACAGGCTGGGAGAGCGACCGTGGTATTTTAACCCAATATCCGCTGCAGCCTAGGAAATGCACAGCAAAGGGAGAGGAAGGCCACGGGATCCAGAAGTCTAAATATGGGGAGACCCCGCTTCCCAGGAAGGAGCCAGAGGAGCGAGCGCTTCCCCTGCGGTGCTCTGTGGGCAGGGGCTCCTTGGCCAGGAAGAACCTTTCTCCGTTCTCCTAATGGACTTTCCTCCTGGCTAATTCACACGGCCTTTGGTACACCGTTTCCTTGCATTGTCACCACTCTTGGAAACTTCACAAGCATGCAAACCATTTCTCTCTTGGTCAAATTGAAGCAGAGAGTATTTAAGCCAGAGGACCAAAAGTTAACAGGAAGAACGCGGGGGAACATGCAGTTCCTGCATAGCCCGCTTCGTACACCCGTGCTGCTCGTGGGCTGGACACTGCAGACGCCGTATCAAGGCGTTAGGGAGTCTGGGCACATTGTTCTGATTGCAGACACTGTCTGCACAACTCGCTTCAGAGCAAAGCAAAAAATTCCTCCTTTCTTTAGTCATCAACAGCAGCAAGGAAATTGTGCATATTCCCGTGTAAGGGGAATTAGGTACCTTCCATCCAGGAAGGGGAGACTGGAGCTGGCAGGTCAACTGGACACGACTGCCACCAGATAATGTACTGGACTTTGGATTCTTAATGAAAGCTTCCTTATTCCTGGGCTTACACCACGACCCCATTTAATCAAACATACGTGTACATTTTGGGGTTGAAAACCAGCACAGATGAAGAATCAGCATGAAATTAGTTTGATCTTTCCAACTTAACTGGAGAAGGAAAACGTACATATTCTAGCTAGCAAATTCCTGTGCCTTCCCACTGTAGCGCAGACAGCATGTATAAATAGATCAGCATGTTAGAACCAGCCCCACAAACTCATCTGCAAGCAAAAACTACTGCCCTTGGCTATGCTCGGATGGATCATTCCAAATAAGCACGGCCTTCAGCAATCTTTCAGGAAGCATATGAACTCCAGATACTGAAATTGTTATTCTTTGAGTCAAAATGGGTTAAAATAGCAAAGAATTATTGAGCTGTAGTTACTGTGCTACACTTTGCACTATCCTGTGTGCTGCAACAGCAAAGTATCAGCTTATGCTTTACAAGAAGGATTGAATAGGGTGGGAGCGTAGACTGAAGCAGGTTTTTTACTAGATTTCTTGTGTCTCCATATACCTCAGCTCTCCACCTAGAATAAAGCGATGGCTTGGGGGGCAGGGGCAAGTTTGTGGAATACCGAGACACCTCCCTAACAGCGGCCAGGTGAGAGCCACGGACACAGTGGCCAGCTTTTAAACTGGAACATAGTGGGTGTCAGGGTCAGAGAAGAGTACAACATCTTTACTTTCTGCTAGCAGTAGCACAAGTTCCTTTCAACTTGCTGTGCAAAAACCCCTCTTCCTTTGAAGTTTCCATTCCCGCAAGGCTGGCAAATAAACCACTCATCATTAGCCGTAAGAGGAGAATTACAATTTCTTTGACCTGTTGGTGACCGTAATGCTTCTAGCATCCATTTCCCCAACACAGACTACGTGCGTTTCCCAGAATGGTCTTTATCTGACTCAACAGTGGATGCAGCCACCTCAAAAGACACCAAAGCAAGTGACAGCTCAAGTGCGAACTTATTATTTCTAACTTACGAGATCTGGAAGAGGTTTAAGTCCTTTTCCTTTATGGTTTGGAGGAAGATATGAAAGTTTTATTTTCATTTGCTTTCAAAATAACTATCAAGATGAAAGTTGTCTAATCCTGTCTTTCACAGAAAATTCAAACAACTATCACTACGGATAAAAAAGTGGAAATGGTTTGAGGAAATCCAGAAAGATTTTCATTGAGGTTTAAAGCCTCAGGATCGCTTTTCTCTCTTTTTGTGTTTTTTTTTTTTTTTTTTTTTAAACTCAACTATGTAGTAAACATCCAGAACACCGAGCGCTGAAAAGGCCTGAAATGCATTTAAAAGGCAGGTGGAGATGCCAGTTCACATAGACTGGGTCTCCTCCGGAGACTGGCTTCAACAAAACAGGATGGAAAACATCCCATATTGTAATGGTAAAAATGGGTGGGAAGTAACCTTATCAGGAAAACCTGCACGTTTGTGTGAGCACACGCACATGAACACTTTCAAAAACCTGATCCTTTTTCTTCAGCCTCACCAAACTTTGGAATTTTACAAAATAACGGACAAACCAGCGCATGTACAAGCACAAACCTCCTCCACTTCAGGCCATCTCCAAGTCCAAAGTATTGAGAGGTGACAAGCCTCAGGCTGCTTAACTTGCACAGGCTGATGCCATTTTCCAAACTAGGTTTTTTTCCAAGCATCCCTCTAAGTCAGATAGGAAGGTGACTAGCTGGCGCAAGGCAACGGTAAACTGACACCTATCCTGGGAGGTCTTCAAGATCAACACTGAGCATTTTGAAGAAGCTTCGTCAAACTAAATTGATTTGGCTCAGTAGAGAAGCAATGGCAAGAAACGAGATGCCCTGCGCAGGAAGTCGGGTTAAATTACCGAGCGGTCCCTTCTGGTCCAGAAATCTGTGAATTCAGGAACCAACCCAACTCCGTGCATATGGCATCTAATTATTGGGGTGGTGGAGAGAGTGATTTGGCATAGCAGAGGAAATAAAAAGGGGAAAAAACAGAACTACAGAGTCAGTCAGCCAAAGATCTCATGAAGCTTTTGATAGCTAGGTTGTATACCCAGATGCAAAGGACTACACTGAAGATTGCAGATACACGTTATTCTGAATCCGCTGCCCTCTGCCTCGGCTCCTGCATTACCATCTCCCGTCTCAGCTGGAGTCCCAGTGGGACTGGATGTATGGATACAGTCCTGGAAGTCCCTTTCCACTTTTTCCTCCCTTCTCCGAATTTCTCCTCTTTTCTCCGTGAAATACATTCCGTATAGCTCTTACTTGAAAGACACATAGCAAAAGCACCAGCTAGTCCGATTTATGACAACAGATGAGAGCACAAATTACATTGCTGTCCTCCGAAACTCTTCAGTAATACCAGAAAACTCCACGTATGTTACCTGCTTGCCAAGTCTCCTTTGTAAGGCCAATACTGTCACCTTGCAGAACCAAGAAAAAATGTGGATAGGAAATTTCTAGCCTCTGCAGATGATATGTAGGTGTTTGTCAAAAACGCATTTGACTTGCTATGGATAAGTTTCAGGGCAGAGGGGAATAACTGGGAACGAAGAGCTCTGAACTGCTTTGACAAACTTCCCACGTGACAGTTTACCATTGTAACAGACGTGCAGCGAAGTTGCCAAGCAGTGTGTTTTTAGTGACGGAGGATCTCCCACCTCCATAAATTAAGAGGTAGCGCGAGATGGGAGGCAGCACCTTGTCCTGGCACGGGTGCCTCAGAGCCATGCAGCTCTCCCAGCCCTCACAGAAGACACACAGTATTTACGGGGGGCAGAGGCACCCCCCCGGCTCCTGCCGGCATGCGTCGGAGCAGCAGCCACACGCTTACACCCCCTCGCCTTGCCGCTGCGGCGCACACCCAGATCGGGGACCTGGCTAAACTTTTTGCCCCTGCCTTATCTCAATGAATTTGCAGAGCCTTTGTGCGCTGCCAGACGCCGAGGTGGGAAATTTGGCATAAGGGCTCTCAGTGCCTGCACTGAACAGTCACCGAGATCAGCCTACAGGAATGCCTTCTCTCATTTTCCAGAGTTTTCAGCTGAGAAAGCATGTTTTACTTGGGCTGGGGCTTTCCTGCAGTTAGAGACCTCAGTCTCTGATACGCCACTGACCTTCAGTGGGAGTGCAGTCACTTGCTCCTCTTGAAATCCTCAACCTTGCAGGTGATTTAAAACAACTGCATAGAGTAAGAACTATCTTCACTACATATTTTACATTAGCAGTTTTAATTATCTAGTAAGATGGTGTAAATATTTTTTTAATTTTTTTTTTTTTTTTTTTGCTACAAATAACTATAAGAAATATTTCAGTCTCCTTTTCCAGAGAGCTCACCAAGTCCAGCTCATGCAATAAAAACAGTCCAAAGATTGCAGGATTTCTGAAGGAAAAAAAAATATAAGGCAGCCCACAAAAATTTATGAGAGCCTGCATTTCCTCTGCTTGAGACATAACAAGTGAAGCACTGTCTAAGTGCAAAATACACAAGAGAAATGACTGTGGAATAAGCTCTCTCTACAAGGAAAATAATTTCTAAGTGCCTCTCTCCAGCACTGAAGAGGTTAATAAATTTTCCAATTCCAATCAGAAGATACGTAAAATAGCATATATTTTGCACCTTACTCAGCCTCTGTAGTTTTAGTTTATCATTGATAAAGAGCACCGAGAAGGTTACTTCAGTCAGCCCCTTTGAACCGGGATTTTCAGTTCCCTTTTCAACTACTTGAAACCTCAAGACCAAAGTCAAGAGGTGAAAAAAACCCCCAAAAACTATATTGATTGGGTCTGTAGGTGTATTTTGCTGGATGTCGTTTTATCAGCTGCATAAAGAAATGTCATTACTGAATAAAAATAGAAAAACCCCAACAACAACAAAAAAAACACCCAGGGGTTTTACTTGATTCAGTTTTTTGATTTCAAATCCTAAAACGGACTAAACAATTACGTGGGAAACTCTGGGTGCTTATAGAGTTTTGCTGGATTTGGTCCTTTTGGTGTTTGCTGGCCCCTGCCCAGGGCCCCGCCAGCCCCGCGGAGCCGGGGGGGAGCAGCAGAGCACCCCCTCGTCACCCCAAAAGATAAACCCCAGATCCAACGGGATGGAACGGGTGGGCACGGGAAGCGTCGGCAGCCCCACAGGCACGGCAGCTACCGGCGTAGGCTCGGGGGCCGGCAGCCCCGGCGCGGCCCGCGGTGACTGTAAACATCTCCACCGTGTTTATTGGCAATTACCGCTGAAGGTCACACATCAGCGGCGGGCCTAAATTCCAGGAAAAAAAGCTGTTCTTATGTAACTGCTGCCTGAATGTTGGCAGGTGCCCAGCGGAGCCGCTCACGGCAGCGTGGCTGGGAGGGGGGAAAGGGAAAAAAAGAAGTAGGCCATCTCCCAGCCGCGTTCCGCATCCTGCGCTTGCCACCTGCAGGTCAGCACTAACACGTCTCTCCTTTTTAGTCCAGAAAATATTAACGTGTTTCTCTAGGACGTAGGCGTTCTCGTGGCCGGGCCTCGCGCTGCAGGGGAGAGCGGGCCGTGCTGTCCCCAAAGGCCCGGGAGGGCGGAGGGGAACCGAAACGCCTCCCGGACCACAGGGAGCCCACGGTGGAGCTTCACCACCTCAACTTCAGCCGTGAAACACCGCACAACCTGCATCTGCATCACGCCTGGCCTTCTCAGTGGGGCGGGGATCAAATTAAAAGTAAATTAAGCTGTTGTGTCTAATTACAACTGGGGTTTAGCTATCGCTGTTGGCAAAGGTGCAGGCTCGATGGCACTCGAGGCAAATTTAGCTTGGTCCTGAGAGACCGACATCGTCAACAGCTCCACCAAGAAGAGGATTACAGCAGCTCCAGACTCAGCCCAAGGGCTTTCAGAGACAACGCGCCCGCACCCCACCTTGGGGCTTTCTTCTTTATCACTTGAGAAACCTGCGCAGAGCCAATGCTAAGACCACCCTATTTAGCTCTTCAGCTCGGGTCAGACCCCTTCAGCTCCTGACGCCCGCCCGACGCTCCGGGAGAGCCCGCGGAGCCAGAGACCCAGGAGTCCTGCCGCAAACCGTAAGACAAGCTCTGAGCACACGGCTGCCCAAGATCAGGACAAAACCCAACACAACCACGCTGCAAGGTGCAAATAAGGTGCAAGATGGTTTACAGTTTCCCATGGTTTTGGTTTTCTAGCAAACCAAATTGTGCGTTTCATCGATCTTTCAAGATACCTCTTCTGCTCTTTATTTTAATACCGGTCTTACGCGGCCCCTACCCCAAAGGTCTGTGCACTTTTACAAGTTCATAGGGACCTGAGTGCTTTGGAAATGCTGCAAGATGACTCTCATTCTTGGAGTATCCTCATTTCTGTCCCCAGAAGAAAAACGTTTTACACAAATCCTGCCACAACAGGGGATGCTGTAGAGTTCAATAAAACTTCTACAAGAGCTTAAAGATGCTATCGCCGTATTTCAGCCAGGCCAGATCATGGTCCTCAGACTATAGTAATAGATGTTGAAAACAAACACCACACTACACCGCTTCTCCTTGGAAAACTACAGTTCCTTCCTGTCCCTCATTTCCAGCAAAAAGGGACTTCCAGACAAACCCCTCAAGAGAAAGGACGCGAACTAGGCCAACAGCATTAAACCCTTCATTGCCACGACACTTCTGCAGCACTGCAGACGCTCCAGCAACCCCAACGGCTCAGCCAGGCATTTGCAGGGGAGCTGCCGACCCTGCGCTCGGGTCGCGGCGTTCACCATCCTTCCTGTTCTGCGGGGGATTTCCTACCATCAAGGTGAATTCCAGCATTATTCACCCAGTTAAAAGGGCACTCACTCCCTTTCTGCACTCGCAAAAACGTTAAGGGGGGCTGGAACGCCGATTCTCTACCACGACTTTCAGTAACAAGTGCATGGACCTCCTGGCATTTTAATATTTGGATTTTTATTTTTATCATTTGGACCCACCGCTTACTGAAATTACCTTGCAGTAAGCAACTAAGATATATAAATCTATCTAGGTATACAGTCACATAACTACTATGAAATCATGCCATAGGATGGTTACTTCAATAGAGTTTTACCCCAAGGGAATAAAAAGCATTTCAGCTGATCAGAAAATTTGTGCAGAACTCAACAGAAAGGGAAGTTAATAATTTCACTAATAATGGATATTTCTGTATTCTTTGCCCTAAATGTTTACAGTTTCCAGGATTGACGGGGAAAAAAAAAAAGGGAACACCAGGATTTCCTTTGCGAGTTGTCAGCGGTTCCAGCCCCATCCGAATCCCGTTTGGTGAGCAGCCAGCGCCTCTTTCCCATGGTTAGAAACACACCTGCTCCCTCCACAAGCAGTGAAGTTCCTCCTCTGCAGCCTCCAGACCGACTCCTAAATTGCTCCGCACGCTCTGGCTGATTTATTGCAGGCAAAGACAGCACATAACAGCCAGAAACCAAAGGGGAAAGAGTTTCGTCTTATGACTTAATTTGCAATTAAACAATTCAAGTTTGTCTGAAGCTTCTCCAAGATAAAATTATATATATATATACATATGCTATTCTAAGGGGTCTAGCGCCTGACGGAAACATTCATATGATACAGATTAACTTTTCAAAACCAGAGCGCACTGCTGGTGCATACTCCCCAGGTAAGAGGGGAAAAAACGTTGGCTAATAAAAAAAAAGAGAAAATGAAAATAATTACACCAGAGGTTAGACACTGCAGCACCTCTGTAACTATACAATACCAAAAGTTTAGTGTGAAGCTTGGAGACCCACCTGAGACTGCTCATACTAGCACAGTGCAGTAAACGCGCTCGTGCCACACCAACGGCTGTCCTTCAGAGCAAATTCAGACTTTCTCTCTCTGCGAACATCCTGCCCATCAGCTATCTTCTACACATGCTAACGGGAAGGGCACGCTAAGAGCAGAAAGTTTCCACCGACAAAGAGAAGGGTAAATACTCGAGCAGCTCTAGTTGAGGATTTTCTGATAAAAAGCTTCTTGTTGACACCGAAACTGTTGGTGGGAATGGTATCTCAGACCCTGGCTGGACCTTCTGCTCCAGCCTGGAGCGGGGACCCCAGCGCACGCCGGGATGACGGTGACGGCACTGACTGGCGGCACAGCAGGAGCCTGAGCATCCCAAGCAGAGGCTAGATTAAAAACAAACCAAAAAAGCCACAACTCTGGTTTGTTCTCACGAGGAATTCTGCTCCTTCCCTCCCCTAAAAGCCCTGCTGAACAGAAAAGACCCTCCAACCCAACCCTGGGCGATGTGTGCACTTTTGGGTCTACTTTTCTGACAAATAGTTCGGATTTCAAATCCATTTCCACAGGCAAGGTCCCCAAATAGTATTTGGTGTGCAGAATGAGGCAATTCTGCTGATCAACATCAAAATTAACAAGTTCTACAGAAAGCAATTTATGGTGTATTTCATTATCTACTCAATCAAATAAAGAGCAGTAACGTTTTAAGTGTTTTAAATGTTGTATTTTGTCCCAAATAAAAGGTTGGTTTGGGGGAGAACACAGGAAACAAAGCACAGAGAGGAAAAAACTTCTTTTTTTTTCCTGGTATTTCAGTAAAATAAGGTGCCAGTCAACCACTTTCTCAGTATTATACATTTATGCAAAAAGAATCTCAAATTTAGCACCCACACGTGGGTTTTTTTGAGCTGGATGAGGAAGTTGCAGCAGCAGAGATGGCTCAGCTCCCTCCCTCCACCCCGTGCGCCAGTGCCCGAACCAGACACACCGCTTTTAAAAGTCCTTAGAAAGCTTAATTTCAGTTAAACTGAAAGTTCTCACTCAAATACGGCTTTTCCGCCCGTAAAATGGCTACATACAGCATAAACACAACCCGGGCTGTTGCACTGCCAACTGAAGGCACGTTTTCAATGGTAGGAAGCTTTTCACACAGAAACGGCTTCAGAAGTCAGTCATTTTCATAGGGTTACACCACATCGCTTTCACAACACATCCGAACGTTTTACGTGGCTTTATACACCAAACCCTGACTAAGAAGCAAGAGGAAGGACGGTGAGATGCTTTGATGGATTGCTTGACTGTCACCTTTTTCGGTAAAGCCAGCAGCCCAGTTTCTGCGCAAGGACCCAGCCCTCCACAGTCCTGCCGTGCCCTGGGACATGAGCAGAGGCTCTCGCTAGTCAGCAAGCGGAGACACCTCGTTCAGGGCCTTCTCCAGTTGGCTTTTGGCAGGTTCAACTTGTGTGCACGCCATTAAACCTCAGTAGTTAGTTTTGCTGAAAAAGCCTGTTCACCACTGACGTGGGAGTCGCGGCCGAGTGCTAAATGCTGACGTTTTAATGGTGCTTGCGGCAGTTGATGCTCCAAAAGCACTCGGGGATCTGGCCCTAAACTTCACAGGATCTACTACGGCACCAGATGATTGCAGACTGCCGGAAATTATAACTGCATTTGGACTAATACACCAAGTAATGACATATGGAATTAGTTATGGTAACTATTCCCAGCGTAGACACACGGCAGACTGAAAACCCAACTAACTCACTAACACAGGCATACAAATCAGAAAGCTCAGTGCTGAAGAGACAACAGGACAGATCACAGGGCTACTCATAAAACAAACACCATAGAAACAACACTGTAAAAATAAATAAAATTAAAACCTCAGCATTATCCAATTCAATGGTAATCTGCCGGAAAAGAAAGAAGGGGAAGAATTGAAAGCAAGCGTTAGTAAGAGAAATTACAAGTAAATTTCATGTTAGGATCTTATAAATCATTTAACACTTTAATGCTGCAATCCAACATTGTGAGTATTTTACAGTCGGCATAAGTAACATTTGCAAGCGGCCCGGATGCGGTGGGTTAGGGAACCGACACCGCTGGAAGCGCTGCGCCAGGCAGCTTCGGAGGCAGGATGCGCCCTGGCTTTGTTCCTCTGCCAAGTGACAAACCACGCGGGCTGGCTGACTGCGATCCAAGAGCTTCACCCGTGGGCATAAGAGTCGCCACCAGCGTGAGCTGTGAGCAGCAGTAGGAGTGCAAAGGCTGGATTTCCAGTTTGGGAAGAGAAATGGAGTTTTAAAATCTAAGTCCTGCAGAATTGAGGCTAATCATCTGGTAGGCACCCGGGAAGATGTGTATGAATGACATGTTTCAGCAAAGTAAAAAACTTGGGTCTAGCCTACACTGTCAACGTAGTAAAGTTTTCTGCCTATTAAATATACCACAGTATGCTACCCGTCACTGAGCGAACCTGAGCGCGTGCCAAGATGAGGAGTCTTTAGCAATATGTAAAACTTCGAGCCTTCCCACAAGCTTCTGTACATCTGTGTTCTCACCACGGTTTTTGCATGCTGCAGAGGAATCCCAGCTGTTTAATGAAGCCCTTCGCTAATGGGAGCGGACAACACCGCATTCTCATTACGTTTCCCACCTACAGAAGGGACAGGCACACGGGCCAGGAGGGTGTGGCATTTTTATTATTTGTGCTGGAAGATTAAGTGTGAGAGGAGGAGTACAATCTTTTTACAAACCAGATAGTTTCAGAGAGCGCCACATGGCATTACAGCAAAATCACACGCTACGCCAAAACTTCCATGGGGCTCTGCTGCAGAACACTACTTTGAAGTGACTGCTGTCAGTTCTGTGACCATCTGACCTACAAACGATACTGCTTGCGTGATCAATATTCTGATCACAAGAACAAGTTTTGCCATCTTTATGTATGTAGGGACTCCTGTATTTAGAATGGGTGCATAAGGGGTTTTCTTCCTTCCCCCCCCTTTTTTTTTTTACACTCCAAGATGATTTTAAAAACAAAAAGGTATTGCCTTTTAAGTGGTGACTAAATACAGTTATATGAGTCACAAGGGAGAATAAATATGATTGCACTTCTCGGAGCCAGACAGTAAGAGCTGTTCTACTACTACTAGCAGTCTATCTGTAAGCAATCAGCTGCTTTTTCATATTCGGAACTCCACTTCACAAGCAAGCATATTCTTATCTTGCGTTATGTAACTGATCTACTGTTTCAGAAATTAATGCATTTTCTACATTTTGAAGATCTTTAGGATCTTGTGGGGTTCTCCATAGTCTGAATGGTGCAAGTTATGTTAACTGCATCTTCTAGAAATACTGCTTCACCTGAGTTGGCCAAATAAAGTCTAAGGAACTCTTGTACATGAATTTCCATTTAGAAAAATCTCCGAGTGGCATATTGCATTTAAAAGAAAGAAATCTCAAAGCTCTCATTTGGGTTTTGTTGGTGTATAGTATATATAGTATGGATAGAAGATCTCATCCACCCTTTCTGTTACTTAAGGTGACCTTGAACAGTCTCTGTTGACTCTTTTTTAACAGAAGGATGTAGACTGATGTGTTAACAAAGCATAAAACCAAATCTATGATTACACTGAACCTTTTACATCCCCAGCTTTTGGCAACAGGAGATACCAGCACTCTACACTTGCTCAAGAGGATCATCTAGCCCAACTCCCTTTCATAGGAGCAGACTAACTTCTGCAGGCTACAACCAGTCGCCTCGCAGATCAGACTTGTACTATATGACAGATGTCTTAGTAAAGGGACCTTGAGGAGGGGACAGAAGGTCCCCACAGGGCTTCAGCTTGTGCTGTTATGACCCAGCAGAAGATGCTGCCACTTCAGCAGAAAAGGACAAGGTGTTGAAAGTTGCTGCCCTTTCCTACCTACCCGGCTCCCCCTCTCATCCCACATTTATACGCTTCTCTCTTGCAGTTGATTAGGGCACTCCCCCAAAGTCAGTGAGTTTATTCAAAAACACTGCTACTAGAAAGTGGAAAAAAAACCCTAGGTAGGACTGCAGGTTGAGAGCAAAGCAGCAGCAGTGGCCGGGAGGTGGGCTGGACCTCTGACAGCCAAGAGGTGGTGGCAGCACGTGGGAAGAGCGGAAGAGCGTTCCCTGACAGGGCAGGGAGCACAGCACCGGCCATCCCTACCCTTCAGGCATTTTCCTAGGAGTCTCCCGATCACTCATGGCGCTGCTGTGCGCTCAGCCGGGTGTGCTCAGCTAACAGCCCACACGCATGCACGTGTTCACCCACATGCACGCAGCCTCCTCACTCCATTTGCTCTCCCTCCTCCAGGTCCCTGCGCTCTGGCGTGCCAGTGCCTGCCTCTCGCTGGACTGGCAACAGAGCAGCACTGTATTCCAGCTCCTACATCCTCCTCGTTTCCTGCTAGGCTAGCCAAAGCAGAGGTCGTGTGCGACATCCCAGCTGGCCCAGTGATGCTAAGGGTTCCTCTGCCTTCGGAGCATCTCCCTCCCTTGCAGCTGCAGCTATAGCTACAGAGATCAACAATTATTATGATTATGAAACTGTCTTACCTCTAAAGCTTTTCCCTTTTTGTGCTGTGAATCTAGCACTATGCAACAACTTTAAAACCCAGTACAAGTGAAAATTGGATGAGACACACCATCTGCTCTCGGTTGCAGGAGCGTCCTTCCACACCACTGCTTCCCCCAGTCCCAACTGGCAATTCTCAACTGCTCATAAGCACCTTCACTGGGAGGGTGTATTGCTCTGTACACCTACCGTGTGGCATGGTAATAACCTCGGTTGCTTAAAAATGTATGAGATAATTAGACTAGGATTTTGAGATTGATTGTAGGAATGCCTAGATAAACAAACATACAGGCATATACACACTCTTCTGATGCAAATAGAGAATAGGTCTGTACCTACAGAAAAATGTTCTTCTCAACAAGACAAAGGAGTTGTATGTAGGAAACAAAGAAAAAACCATGGGTGGCTGTACAGACAGTTTCCGTCTATAATTCACAAAATGACGACTCAGTTGTATATAAATTAAACTACAAAATATCCTCTTGTTGCAAGGTTATGTGACCTGATGAAGAGTGCCCTAGACCCAGAAAGCAGGTAAAGAAGTTACATCCTTCATAAAAAGGTAACGCAATTAGGTATTTCTTCAGTGCCAGCAACCGCAGGAATTAGACTTAAACTTGCAAGTCTAAAGTAGAAAAGCAACAAAAACAAGCTTACCTTTCAAATTATATTTGAAGTTACTAGTTGACTAAAAATGTTTTATTCCTGATGCACTACAGAGGTGCTTACACATACAAAACACAGCTTGAAAGAGCGAGAATTTTTTTTTTCCTTTACTGAATAATAAAGACAGTGTTTAACACAGAAAGATGAACTGTAAATTACATTACCTTTTCTCCGTAGCCTCTATCTTTGGTCATCATTTCCCTGAGCGTCTGTAATACTTTAATACATAGTTTCTCCTCATTCTCCTCTAGCAGCTGTTTAGTATGCTTTATTAACCTGAAAATAACCAATCAATCACAGCTCATTTTAGTACTAATATTCTAAAAATGGGATAAGATATACGTGGCTGTCTTACTTAATTGGTTTAAGCTGCAAACAAGTTTTATTATCACACCATTACACAACCATCTTGGGAACATTCTTTCAAGAGCGACATTGAACCAGCTACCACGGGCTTCGGTGCAGCTCTGAAGGAAACGGCATCCCCCCTGGCAGGAGGGCAGTCAGATAAAACCCTCTGACTGCAGGCAGAAAGGAATCAAGGGAAGGGGCAGGGGGATTTCGGACTTGCTGGTCCTCCAGAAAAAACACTTAACAGTAAGAAAAAAAACTATTCCGCATACTACTTTGTTAAAAAATGGTCTCTTCTCCCATGTAACTAGCGATAGGACAAGAGGAAATGGCCTCAAGTTGTGCCAGGGGAGGTTTAGGCTGGATATTAGGAAAAATGTCTTTCCTGAGAGAGCGGTGAAGCACTGGAAGAGGCTGCCCAGGGAGGTGGTGGAGTCACCATCCCTGGAGGGGTTCAAGGAACGTGTGGATGTGGCACTGCGGGACATGGTTTAGTGGGCATGGTGGGGTTGGGGTGATGGTTGGACTTGGTGATCTTACAGGTCTTTTCCAACCTTAGTGATTCAGTGAAAATATACTGAGAGTCCTGGATAGCGCTACTAGAAATCCATCCTGCCCAGCATTTATTTGTTACTCCGGTACCTAGTTTCCATAAAGTCTCTATATAATCCACCCCTCCAGGAGGTGAGCTGAGAAACTGGATTCTGGTCTCAGGTGTCCTCTAAATGACCTTGTAATCTTTCCTTTTCCTTCCCTCCAAATTTGGGAGGCATCTGCATTGGGCGATGCACATGATAACAACCGATTCTGACATACTTACCCAGCACCAAGTGCTACAAGATTAAGTACCTTGCAAACATTACTAGGGTTGAAGGCAGGGATAGAATAACAGGGATTAGCTCATAATTTTTTTACTTGTTTATACTACTGTAGATGACACTTCCATCCTGCAGCAAAGCCAGATATTTGTAAGCATTAGCTGTGAGACCATGTCAAGCAGTCTTTCCCCATCGCTAAGAGCTTTCCCCCAGCCCAAGGACAAATTGCATTTACCGTATCAGGAAATACTCTACTTTACATAAAGCTGGGCAAGAGGGCACCATTCCACAGGGCATGGGAAAACTGGGAAAAAGCGAAACATAACACACCCCCCCCCCCCGCCAAGCCAGACTTCAGGACAACTTACTTGCAAATGAAACCTCCACTTTCACATTTCCTCCTTGCATCTGTGTTCTCTGGGAAGAGCAGTTCAGGCCTGTGAAGCACATCTACCAGTACTGATAACTCCGCCTGGACGAGAGGACGCAGGCGATCCTCTAAAGCTGACACTATGTCCTAGAGTATAATCAAGATTTTAAACAAACATTAAATACATATAAATGTATATGCAAATTAATTTTACAAACCACAAAAGAGGTTAGGTCTGTCCTGCCTGGATAAACTAAATCAAAGACCTCAGAGTTTGGTCAGGCAGGACTTTCAGTTTTGTCATTTAATTGTTGTCGTTAAAAGGGAAGCTCTTGATTTCCAGCAGTCCCCCAGATTTCTTAGCTCCCCTACCTCTCCCTCTTTGTGGGTGCTCTTGTTCATATAGGGGAAAGAGAAAAAAGCAGATTCAGAGTTGCACTTAAATTCTGTGATAATGATCAGGTTATTGATGTTTACATGAGCTGACAAAAAGTACTACTGTTAAAATTATGCAAAAAATAGAATTCTTCCCCCTTTCATCGATGTTCAGAAAGCTGTAGCTACCTTAAAATGAAACCACATTTCTCCTAATACTTAAACAAGCAGAAAATACTGAGATACCTCGGAAGCCAGAGAGGAAGTTTAATCAAATTGAAATGGACAAATAGACAGGAATGGATAAAGAGGGAGAAGCTATTTCAATGAGAATGGGTTGGGCAGTGTTTTTACATTACATAATACAAGTTTATGTAAAGTTAGTTAGAAATGTTTGCCAGAATAAGCTTTTGGCCAGAGAATGAATCTTCAAAGGATAAAGGCATCATTCAAGGTGATGAATTTCATTTGGTATCAAAAAGGCCTTATTGAACTGTCTACAGATCTGAACATAGACTATAGCTGTAACACATCAATCCCTATTTCTAACACAAAGCATTATGTTTAGGCAGTCTCTTCAGCAAAACCAGTATGGGAATGCACATGCTTTGTTTCAGGGAACAACTGTGGCTGCAACTGGTTCACAAGGAACAGATACATCGATTTATTTCAAGCTCTGCAGTGGTTTCCAGGCAGGGCTGTGGCATCTTTCGTTGTACCGAGAGTTTTGGTGTACAAGGAGCAAAGCGCTGGAGGAGTTTGGAAGACTGTGATGACGAAAAAGTCCTGTCTTATCAAATAAATATTACTAATGGTGGAACAAGAATACTTCAAGTACCACTAGCTTCAAATATCAACGTCTCCTAGGATGAGTACTTCTATACCCATTAGCCATGCACGTTCAATTACCTGTCTTGATACAATGGCTTACATTTGATTTTATACACAGTATTACAGTATTATTATATTTCGCATCAGCTAACTTGATTACCATGTGGCATTTTGACTAGTTGATTCATTCCCAAATGTCTTTCTACTTAGTAAATTCCTCCTTTTGTGTAGGCATGCAAGCGCGTGCTTATCAAAGGAGGAAGGGGTGCTGTGTAGTCACCTGTAATCTTTCAATTATGTTTCGATAATCCCTGGAGGCAGCGAGCACCGAATCTCTGCGGGCAGCATTCCTTGCCGTCATTCGCCAGTTCATTGCAGTCTTCTGTACAATGCTATGAGATTTCAGGAAGAGATTGTTGACCTGACTGTCCAAGTCTACAGGAATTGCAATTGCACGGCTTTTTGCTGCAACAAGTAGAAGTTAGTAAGAATTGACTCCTTCAGCCCATGTATTACAACCAACGCAAGAACAAGACAAGCTCTACTTGCAATTCCTTCTACAATCTCCTTTATGTGCTCTTTAAACAATGCAACGCTCAGTCCCTGTGTAATGGGTCAGACCTCTCTGTAGCATTATGTTTAAAGGCTTTCACATCTCGGAGCTGTTTACTGTCTTCGAAGTGTGGGAGTAGGAATCTGACTGTACACACACACTCTCAACATCTCACGCTAACACACATGTACACCTGTCCAACAGAATTTGGTCTCATGTCCAGTATAAATTACTCTTCTTGCTACTAAAACTGGAGCAAGTTACTGGGAGGAGTGGCACAGAACTATTGGCCTGCTGCAGATCAACAGGGCCACAGCGAGTTTTGAGGTTGAACGGAGAAAGCACTTCAGGTTAGAGTGACAACACCTACTGCTCAACCATGACAATATATCACCGTAACCCTGGCTTTGTACTATGCCTTGGCTCTGAGTTACCCGCAAGTGGCACCTGCGGAAAGTAAACTGCAGTTTCTTTTTGGAAGGATGACATGTGAGCAGCAAATACTGGATGGTCACGTTTGCAGCAGGTAGTTCTGATGACATCCACTTCTTACCTACATCTGAGAGGACTCGAATGCAGCTTTCCACTGATGCCTTTTGGCTTGGCATTAACCAGTTGCAATGGTACACTCTGAACACGCCTTGCAGCAACTGTACAAACACTGGCTGGCGAGTCTGGAACACAAAGGAAAGAAAATCAAACCCAGCATGCCATATTGAGATGTATCAGCATTGCCTTGAGGTAATACCGGTTACCAGCTTCAGCCATGACTCTCTGCACACTAGTCATTTCTAACTGGTCTGCATCCACTTGTTAGACAACTTCACGTTGTAGACAGCATATCTACCACACAATCAGCAACTGAATGGAAAGGGTGGGAATGAAGGCTGGAAGAGAAATATTAAACAGATAGCTTCTAAAGCTTAAAGCCTCAAGTAATTGAAGCCTGACTAAGCAAAGGAAATAAGCAGTCATCTTCATCTATTTAATCAGAGTTATCAGCAAACCTGGCATACAGAGATTCTTCTTTTAGCGTTGACCAGTAGCTGACTCAATAGTCCACAGGTAAATGGGACTTTGCTCTAGGCTAAACGACAGCACAGGTCCAGAGTTGAAAACTCATCATTTCAGGTATTAATAGCCGGTATCTAATTTACTGAAGAAACCAGCTGTGTGTTTGTTACTTCAAACACAGGTAGTAGTTAGTGGTAAACACTATAGCTGCTAAGGATCAGCCAAAAGTAAGGTGTGGTTTTTAGCCCTGTATTTCGCAAGGTGATCTTCCACTATAGATAGGTGAGGTACTCCAACACACACATGCACATGAGCTCTGTTCTTTCATCTTTGCGACATCCCAACACTATTGACCAAAACTCCCTGTTTGGTTTTGTACAGAAGTTACTTAAGTAGAACAATTCGTTTGTTTTACCTGTAGAGGAAAGAGTATTTTACAAATTTCAAATGAACCTACACTGAGAGGGAATAGAGGGAATACCCCATGTCCCTGTGCCTACTAGCTATGCAACATTTCCGTCAGTCAAGTGAACTACACCACAGTGCAAAGCCCTCAAGACTTAGGAACCAGTAAAAAAATACCTCTTTTATTCTGGTCAAGATTAACGCCTGTTTGTAAGAAAAAAGTGGAGTTAGATGAAAAAGCCAAATCTATTAGATAATTAAATCTATTAGATAATTAAATCTATTAGATCAATTCATCAAATAACACCATTATGAAATGTACCAAAGGAGAATCAAAATTCAAGAACCAAAAATTGCTGAGAGGCAAATACCTATTATCCTTTCCAGAAATAAACCAAACACCAAAAACATGGCAGACAGTAGTATTCTCCAACAGCATGGAAAATACCTGCACTTTCAGATTCAAGCCACCCACATAGTCCTTTCAGTTCATGTTTAAAGACTTTTCAGTCTTAAAAAGCTTCAAAAGATGTTTCATTTGTTTAAACTAAGTCAATAAATCAAATAAAAAATTTACTCCATGTTCCACATGCCTCCAACTATACTTGTGAAGGAAAGCCTTGGGCAGCGGCACCCTTAGGAGGCAAACAGGCTAAACAGTACTTGTTAAAGAGGAAAAGTTTTGGACAGCTGTTCTTTGAAAAGACGTATTTATGTTCTCCTAATTTTATATTATTTGAACTGCATGACAGACGTACAAGGTGCTCCTTGAACAAGCAAGGCTGGTCCTGACTCAAAGGAGGTACAATTTAAGTCGAACAAGCCATAACACGAAAGAGCATGAGACAAGAAGAGGCTCGCATGGCAAGAAACGAGATGACAAGGTGCAGCAGAAAGGACGGGGAGTGACTGAATCCAAAGGCAACGCAAAGGAGAGTGGCAATGGTCACTCGCCTATAGAGACCGCGGCACCAGATCAGGCAGCAGTGGCTGCGGACTGCCCTGCAGCATCTCAGACGGGAGGGAAAAATCCCACCCGGAGGAGTGACGTACACAGCCAGGCGGTCCAACGGGCTGTACTCCTCAGGTGGGCGAGTCCCCGGTGATGGGCAAGAGTCCTGACAGGCAGAAAAAGGCAGAGAAACAGAGCGTTTAACTCGGACATGCAGAGTAAAGATAACTCTAGGATAAAACAGAACTATCAACTGAGATGGTAAGAGGTGAAATAAGTGACTTCATCCTGTTAGACAGAGGGAGAGATTGAGAAACTAAAGAAAAGCTGCTGACAAATATAACTAACAGATCGTAAAAATACAATGGTAAGGAAGCGTATTCAAATGCTGTACGCTCAGAGATGACAATTAAAAGCATGACAGGGAAGAGAGGAGAAGGGCAGAGCCCCAGGGGACAAGGCTAACTTGATGCCAGTTTCTCATTTTCTTTTGATGAAGCTTTGACAAACTCACACGGAGGCTGATACCGCAATATAGATATTTTAAAGTCACATGAGGAGGAAATCAACTGCTGGACTGCTCAGACTTGTGTGAGTTAAGACAGAACCCTAATAAAGCTGCTCAGCCCAAACACAGCTGTTGCAGCTCCCTGCACCCTCACAGGCAATGCCCACAGTTTGGCAATTTAAGAGCATTTGACCCAATCTCAAATGCAGCTCTGTTGCTTTCAGCGTGACCGTCTCCTCGTCTGAATAAGGAGGGCTGTCTAGCCCTGCGAGAAGCAGGGCTGTGTTGAATGCCAAGCAGTTGGTAGATCAGGCTGCCCGCGGTCGTCATCCAGGCATGGGTCGAATATGTGTCCTGACTCAAGGGGTGCAGACTGCCACCAGAAGAGATACAGGTAGTCAATCAGGGAAACGCAGGAACATCACTGCTCGTATTGAGCAGAAGAAAGTCTTTACCTGACGCACAGTCACGCAGCGGTTTTGTGTACACTTCCCTGGAGCACTGCAGTCACCCAGACCGCGATCCAAAGGGTTAGCATAAATTCTTTGATGAGGGACTGACACATCAAATTGCCAGATGCCCTTTACGGCCACTTTTGGGAACCAGATGCCTCCTAACCTGCCTTCAATTACAAACCTGGAGTCTGCACTGTGAACAACTGCCTTTGGCACGATGAGGTTGCATCAAGTTTCAACAACTACCATACTCAAACTTCTGACAGACCTGCCAGGCACCTGACCACTCCACCCACACTCCTCCCAAGAAGTTATTTATGAATACATGAATGATGTTATCTTTGTGCTGCAATACAAATATTAGGGCAATGTCCTGACACTGCTGTTCTGCAGTGGAAATCTCTACCTTCTGCCACTTCACAAATGTTCCAAGCTTCTCCTCCACGTTTCTCCAACTTTTGAACAAGACAAAAGTTAACTCAGTTTAATGACACACACTAGATTTTTTGGAAATTTTTTGTTTTTAAAGGAAATTAGAATCTTCCTGTAAAAGCATGCTTTCTTTAAACAACCACCTTTGCACCCTCTGTAATGCAACACCCTCTCCTCCTGTCTGGAAAGCCTGCCACCAAAGCTTTATCTTCCTTCTTCATGGCATTCTGGAGAACTCCTTGCTGCCGTGCTACTGCTTTACCACTGCTAGGCAGCTGGCGTGCCAAACTATCGCTGAGCAAAATTGCTTGTTTGCTCTCCTACACCTGCCCACGTCACCTTATTCAACTGTACTCTGATCTAAGGCTGCAAAGAGGACAACCAGAGCCCTTAAATGCAACTGCAACACAAAGCATACAAAAAAATCCTTCATTTCCCTACTTGCAGTGTGATTTTCTCACACGGAACCTGATAATGACACGGAGAAAGTCTCTCCAAATGACCTGTGTGATCTCGGTGGTAGTACAGAGTTGAATCTACTAATGAAGTAATGTGAAACTTCCGCCTCTCTAGAAAAACATTTGTACTCTGATCTATAAATCTTTCCACTTCTATGGCAAAAGAAACATCCTGGTCACAAAGAACACCTATCTGCTCCACCATTACAAACACATGTGTTTCTTTTGGTAAATGGAACCAAAGTGGAATGAACATAATGGCATTTGCAGCACATTTTCACTTTTCTGTCTCTCCACATTTTCCTACCTGCAAAGTAGTGCTCTGATCAGAGAATGGGGAACTGAAGAAAGTGGTGACTATACTCATCACTATTTCTGTAACGTACTTCTCCAATATGGAGTCAGCGTGCTTTCTGTCGCTGGTGTTGTTACAAGCCTGCAAGACAATTCATCCATAGGTCAGAAGCAGTTCAACCAGGGTAGATTAATAAGTGTTACAGACTGGAATTCCTCATTGCGCACTCTTCTAGTCACAGCAATTCCCCGGCACAATGCTATTTATGACACTTGGATCTCTGGATTTCCAGCACACACAAAAGCAGAAGCCCAACACTGTTACTGTTTTAATGTGTTGGCATATAGCATGTTTAGGAGGGAGGGAAAAAACCAGAGTGCCTTAGAGGAAAGAAAGTAGTAGGGTAGGGAGGACTGAGGTGTAATGCTTTCGTATGGGGAAATACTTGGAATCCCAGGCAAAAAGCCATATGGCCAAACAAAAATGCCAAGCTTGGAAAAAATTTGTCCTGACCTGCCAAAAATCGTTGACTATTGCTTGGGAAGGAGCTCACTATCCTGGCCAGAATAAGCAAGCCAGGTGGCAGAACCGAAAAAGGCATTAGACAAAAGAGCAGGGGTGGGGCTTTTCTGAGGTTTGTTGGTTTTGGGGTTTTTTTTCTTTTTAAAAGGAAAATATTAATGTGTTCCATGGAATATGACTAATGAAATCCACAGGCATAAGGAAAAGGAGGCACATATAAATTTGAAGGAACATAGTATTCAGGGTACTTACTGCCTTGAAGCATTGTTACGTCTTATTCTTACTGCTCTGTACTAAATAGGTTCATTTAAGCTTTTTTAGTTCAGTTCCTAGGATACAGAAACCATTACCCGACAGATGTCAACCAGGAAGTTCTCAAATAGCTTCCACATATGATTACTGGTGTAAATCTCTTTCATTTCTACTTCTGTGTCCACATAGCAATGATTCAAGAAGTTGATGTATGCAATTTTGACCTAAAAGTAAAGAAAAATATTACTATTAAAAAATAAAAACCTGAATGGTATTATGAATGAATATAATGTCACATTAGAACTGCTATATAAGTCATCTAGAATTCTACTTCTTCCTTTTACTTAAGCACTGGTGAAATTTAATGCCATGAATAGCAAGACATCATCCAATAAAAAACACCGGGGTTACTGTAGACAAAACGTCAGCATAATAATAATTTCCAGTTCTGCAGAGCCATCTGTTCAAGGTTAGCAGCATACTCCATAAACCTCTCCACCTCAAGAACCCTACGAAACAAGCAAGTACAGCATCACATCCCCAGTATAAGGGCAAGGAAACAAGATTCACTGGGGGTGCCAATAGCAGAAGCAGGGAAGGAATCCGGTTTCCCAGCTTACTGTCCACCTGCACCACCAGCCTTCCCAGGCCAGAGTCAGTAATATCGCATCTCTCTCACCCAAAGCCAGCACGTTTCAAACGTATACAGGCCAGCGCCTCCAAACAGCCCTCACCTCAGGTATGCAATCCTCGTGGGTTACTACCCTAACAATGTCGTCCAAAGGAAGAAGGGAGTTGCATTTTATTTCTGTGTAGACATTTTTGCCTTCTGTGCAGACAGCAAGCAGTTCTACTAAGTGGATGTGGTACATCAGTGGGCTGTTTTCATCCATCCGATCCCTCTCTGATCTCATCATTTGCACCAAAGTCTGGAAGGAGGCTCTGTCATTGTAAAACACTAGGACGTCTTCTCCCGCATTCACCAGCTACCGAGAAGGAAAAACATTCTGTCAGCAGGTCAAAGCCCATGCATCTCCCTGCAGCATCCTCCCCTAATCTGTAGGCTGACTGTCACCGTGCAAATCCCGATTAGCTGTTCTTTAGACACTTAAAAGGAGTGCAGCCCACCAAGTCAGCTGGGCATTCCTCTTGTGCTCCCTTCATGGGATACAGGGCTCGAGTATGACATTTTCTCTTAAAGAATTTACCACTTCTGAACTGCTGAAGGACTTCAAAGTCCGCCCAACTGCCTGCTTAGACAGAAGCTGTGCCAAGAAGCTTGTGACTTTCCATTGTGCTTTTTTATTTCACGTATATTGCCTCAGCTGACTTTTTAATACAGCTAGCTGTAGACATGCCATTTTGTTCAGAGAAAGGCCCCAGGGGCACGCCGGATGGGAGGACTGCAGGGCTCAGTAATTCCACCCTTCTGAACAAACATCATCAATTTTCCAAGGCTAGCGAGTGACACGTTAAGTCACACACTGAAGATTTCTATCAGCTTCACGTTTGAGACCCGGATGGCCTGATTTTTAGAGCAGTTCAGACCTCCTCTAACTCCATGAAGGGAAGGACAAGGAGCAAACTGAGACCTGCTCCGGGCTGGGCACTTCTGCACAGGCAGCTGGAGGGATCTGAGGCTGTCCTCCCGCAGGGTTTATGGCAAACCGCTAGATAAACGCAGAAGGCAACCTCCAAGGCAAGCCCCTTTTCTCAGCAGCTGCTGATCTGCGCGGAATCAGATTGCTGAGCATCTCGCAAACTCGACTCCGTGTTGAGAAGCTCACGAAACCATTTTTGAACTGAATGACAAAATGTGGAAGACCTTTGATCAATCTAGTAAGATTGATACACAAAAGGCAGAGCTTGACAAATCTGATCCTCGGGCTCCCCCTGCCGAAGAGGCCAATAAAAATCCTGTCAGAGATGCAAACACACTGTCGAACAGATCACGGCCAATGTCCAACTTAAAGGGATTTATTCACCCTTCTCTTACCTCTCCCTTCTCTCCTGACACCCCAATTTCCCAGTTACCTACACACCTAAATCTCTGAAGACCCTCAGACTTTTCCCCCTTCAGCACTTAAACAGCTGAATATGTAGGTCTTAGTAAGATAAGAATTTCCCATAAAAATACTATAATGGTAAAATTTTCCTTCTGCATTACTGATCTTGAAATTAAACTATTCCTCTTCTAGACAATTTTACTAGAGAAAGGCACCCTTGCTTCACAAGCCCACCTATACGCTGCTGTGTAGAAGCCTGGAGAGCAACTTGTAAGTATCATCAATAACCGACCACTTGTTATACCTACGGGTGAAGAGCTCAGAAAGCTTCCAGTCACAAAAAAGCCTATGCTTTCTGGTAGCTGTATGCTCTTTTTGCATTGCGAGAGCTAACTGTCAGCTTCTTGGCAGTCCCAGAAGCGAGAGGATCAATTTGTCATTTTCACCAAATGGTATGTGAAAACTTCTGTTCAGACCTTGCAAATCTCTGCAGCTCTCACCTCAGCCATTACCATATCTTGGCATTTCTTAATGAATTTTCCTTCCGCCTTGACAATTGTCTGCAGGAACTTTATGTACTGAACATTTCTGCCATGTGTTTCGATACAGTGGACAAAGTGTTGAACAACGCGCTCATTAATCTCACTGCAAAGCTGGAAGTTGTTCATGAAAATGTGCTGCATTGTTACTGCTTCCAGAATCTAATGGAGGGGATGAAAGAAAGAAAGAAATTAGAAAATAAAGAAACCACCAAACCCACACAGAGGTCAGGATAAAGTCAACACTCCTGCAGGGTGCAGGACTGAAAAGAACATTTCCGAGGACCTAATCTTTCAACACAACGGCTCGTATCTAAGCCTATTTTTCAGTCCACTTCAGCCTCTTGAACTTTCTACACCGAAACGGTCCTAAACAAACAGATCTCGCCAACTTTCGAGGCTTTAGACTGAAAACAAAATGTGACCCCTGCAACCAACCTTGCATCAGAACAGGCCCAGAGGCGATCAGCAAGGACAATCCATTCTCTGTTCTTGCTAGAAGAAAAATAAATCATGGCATGAGGCTATTCTTACCCCTGGGTTAAGGAACAGGTTTATGTGCTTGTGCAGCAATGCCTGGTTCTGTTGGTTCCCAGCACAAAAGTTCTGTAAAAACTCGTGTGCAAGCTTCATTATCTCCTGCATCCTCGTGTCTTCAGCCTGTGATTGCATGACAAATAAGATGGGGTTAAAAAGAATCTGAAGGTTCACTTTCAGGTGAGTACTGGATGAGCCGCAGCTCCAGCTCTGCAAGGGAACCGTCACGTCTCTCTCACACTCCGAAGAAAAACAAACCTCCACCCAGTTCACCGACATTAGGGATGAGTTTGGCCTGCTTCACAGTTTTAAAGATCATCAAAAATAAAGACCATAATAGAAATTACAGTAGTTTATTCTCTAAAACTGCATGCTCCATGGCCAAGCCTGCCAGCAACGTGCTTTAGTCACTTTTACACTTCTGAACATAGCAGCGCGTTGGCCAAGCCACACATCATCACCTTGGGGCTACACAGGAAAACTGCCATGTTCCACTGAAACGCGTTTCAGCAGCGACAGATAGGTAGTTCATGGCAAAGAAGTGATGGAAAGTTATTACTGCAACAGTTAAGCCCAATTTATATTTACTGGAATCCACACACTACTTGCATGCTTCCAAGTGCAGTTCAGGAATCGGTGCCTTTCCTCTGACATCAGTCTGGATTACCCGTCCACTGATGGTATAAAATGCAGTTCGGAAAATTAGTGTCTGCTTTTATTTTTAAGGAGTTTCATATATTTCCAAGGGTGAAACACCTTCCATGCTGCCTGTCTGATATGTATTCACATGTATGGGACAGAAAGGTGACAAGAGGTGTTGGAGGGTGTTTTTGCTGCCGATTTTTTAGCAAAATATGAAGCAAGACAACATGAGACTTAGCTTAACATTGATCAAAGCTACCGTCTAGAATTACTGCTTCTCAGAAACCTGTAGAGTTTGGAACAGAAGACAGCAGAGTGACTGGGAAAACGTGAAGAGCCCCCTCATCTATGCAATGATAAGTACCTGTCACCTGTGACTAACGGGCAGCCAACGCGATGAACATAGGGTGTGCTTCATCAGCATGATGCTGCGCAAGCTCAAACCGTACAGCAACCCAGTCAAAGTGGGCTTCAAACTGCACCACTGACATTACCCGGCACTCTGAGATGGCTAATTATGAACAGCAGACCTCGCCTGGAGAGCCAGTTGATATTTGTTCATTTCTAAGGGGGAGTTTGGGACTCTACAACTGGGGCGTCTGTGACTGTCTCTAACTACTGGACAGACCTGCTGATAAATCCCACCCTCGTTTCCCTTAGTGTTCCCGGGACAGCTGTCGTACAGCTACCTCATAGCCATAATACGGGTCTGTCTTCCACCAGCACAGCGTAACTTCAAGGCAGCACACACCTCCCATGAAAAGCTGAGAGCTGAGTCTTACTCTGAGCTACGATGGACAAGTATTTCTTCAGGAAATAGTGCATAACACCATATATTGAAAGACTTCAGACAAACAAAAGCTTATACAAGCTCCCCATTATTTCTGAAGCATGCATATTTCATAGACTATGAGGCTATAGAAAATAGCCTCTGTGAATCCAGTGTAAAGGTGGAAGGTTCAGGAAGATTCAGAGGAGGTATTAAAAACCCGTCAACATGACATGAAGCAAGGCAACAGCCATACAGAAACCCAACCTTTTCGTAAGGGATCTGCAGCAGCTCCAGCACAACCGCATGAGCTCCCATGTTCCTCAGAAGTCGCTGCTGCTGCTTACGGCTTTTCCTGACCGAGGAGCTCTCCTGAACACAGAGCTTGCTGAGCCGCAGCAGGATCTGGAGAAGACACTTGCTTTAGAGAGCTGAAATTCTGGGTTTTATTTCTGAGCATGTCAGGCGGTTCCCAGAGAGAAACAACAGTGAAAAACGCATCTGCGTGGACCAGAGTGGCTCTAAGCAGCAAAATCAGGTTTTGGGGTCTCGAGGCGAGGAGCTAAGGCCAGGCTAAGGCCTGGTTGCTCCTGCAGCATCAGCAGTTGTGCAAAAGGACCAAGCTGGAACCGAGAGCTGCGGGGAAATGTGGGGGCAGGAGGCAGCGACAGTGTCTGCTGCCCCCTCCAGCAGCAGCCACCGCCCCCCTCGCCAGCCCTCCCGGGACGCAGCAGCCAGCGCAGCCTTGTGCCACGCGGCACAGGCAATGGAAGCAGTTTACTGGCCTGGGCACCATCCACAGCATCGCTGACTAGGGCTGCTCCTGCAGAGTTCAGCCGTGTCAAATGAACCTGGCATCGGGCTCCGCCGTATGGAGCCACAGAAAGACCATTAGCTCACGCCAGCGCCAACGCGTGCTCTTTGTCTGCTGTTTTTTAAATTAAATTTCAACAGCACGATGGTTTTGAGTGCAAGGTACTCAGGACAGAGCAAATTAAATAGCTTCTCCACTTGCTTACTTCCTTCATAGCCTTTAACAATAAAAATATTGTGTTACCATTGAAACAGCAGCAAAATGTCGCGTTTCTCACTAATCCATTCTTAAGGAAAGAATACACATTGTGCTTATTATATTCCTGGCTTCTCATTCAAGTTGGGATATGTTATTACTCAGCAAATAGTTTCCACAATGGAAGAGTGACTCAGACTTTCCTGGGTGTCTCCCTCTGACTGCAGCTCTCCAGAGCTGTGTTACTCATTTACACTTCCATTTAGCTATGAAGAAGCAAAGTTTTACCTCTTTTACTACACGGTAGTTGTAGCTGCTAGTACTTTCAGGCTTTTGGGACTTGCTGTGACCTTCCTGAGGATAAAATCATACCATTTATTAGTAGCTTATACTATTGTCTTCATGAAGGCTAAAATTACTGTTCTAGGATAGTGCCCGCTCTCTTCCTGGAAAGGAGTGTCATCCTTGTTTTCTGGCAGTCTCAGAAAAATACATACAATTATCCTGTCAAGTCACAGTGACCTCTATAACATAAATCAAGGTGAGGGTGGGATGATTTTAGACACAGCATCCTCCTGTCCTTTCCTTTGCTTGTCACATTCTGTCTGTAATCAAGTCTCCCACAAAAAACCTTCTTACTTTCTCTCCCTCTCTGTAATTATTAAACTGTCATTGCACAGATATCAAGAGATGCCTCACAGTACTACGCACAAGGAAAGCAACAAGTGAATTACTTGTATTTACTTCCAACAATAAATGTTCATAACCCAGGGACCATTTCTTGAATTCCCTCACCCAGTCTTTTCTATTTCATTGCAAATTATACAGAAGCAAAAGGTGTTTAATCAGATCTGAGCCAGACGTGCATGCCAAGAAAGTCCCGTATTATCAGGTACAGATAAAGCACCCTTCTCTTCTGTCATTTAATCATAGTGCCATGATTCAAAGCGCATCACCTGCACAGTCCACAGCTCTGCCCTTAGATTATGCAAGGTACTTTTGACCAGACAAAACCTGTGCAATCTGTCAGCGCTGAAAGGACACAACTCGGGAGCCACAGCAAACCCAAACCAACTGCTCTGTTAGGGCCTAAAGATGACACCTCAGCGGCTGCTAATCCTGTGCAGTTTCCACTTGAGACTAATTGGCATCAACTAGCTCAAGTTCTCCTCTTACTCTTGCCTTAATCTAAAAGCAATACAGATAGCCTCACCAGGCTACGCAGCGTTTTGTCGTCACACTTCTGGAAACAGTTACATCTTCATAAAATATTAACACGTGAATTTGTGCAAACACAACCTAGTTACCTCTTTTTTCTTGTGTTCGTTTTCACCTTGCACTCCATCCATAGTCTCATCAGGGCCTTGGCCTTTGTAGACCCAAAGCTCCGATTTTTCCACAATAGACCTCAGCTGGTCCAAATCTTGTTTTATCTGCTTGTAGTTATCAACATCTTGGCTGGTAACAAGCAGTTGAACCTTACATGAATGCAATCCATTAGTTGCACAAAAGGATTGGTTTTTAGCTGCAATATATACATTCACGTGAGCAATAACGCTCCTAATACACACACATACCTGCTTAAAAGCTTGAAGGACTTCTTGTCTCTGACTAAAGTGCCGGAAGAGTAGCTGAAGTGCTCCAGACACCAGAGGAGGATAATCATGCATTGTTAAATGCAACAAAACTCTGAGGAACGTTCTGCCACCGTGATCATCCAGATCCAGTGGCGTATTCTCCTCACTGAAAACAGAGTGTAGGAGTTAACCAGCATATTAGACTGAATGTCCCAGCAGGTTCTTAAGTCCAGTCAGCAGTGGCAGAAAACCTTTTTTCTTACTCTTAAATAAAGGGGAAGGTTATCAAATCAAGTGCTATCTTAAGAGACACAGGATTTTTCTGGTGTACTGCTTAATAGGGAGGCTATTCCAGCATCTCATTCATCATGGTTCACACAGCTTACATTATCCAACTTACATTTTTCGAGGTCAAACTATGCCAAAATATTTGTCCCCATGTCAGCCTCACCTTATTGCTCACATACTTTTTGGCCAATTCCTGGTACTAACCTTTCTCACCATTTATGAAATAAAACCCTACCTCAGTATCCAGGTTGCAATGCTAATTATGACAAGCACTTGAAATCCTCCTCTTCCCTCTTTCCCCTGCACCTCTTTTTTGAGCCTGAGAAACTCATCTACTTTTTTTCCTATCAGTGCCCCCTGAATCTTTTCTGTATTCTGCTTCCAAGTGAGTCCGCACAGTTGCATTAAAAATTCTGGTTATTAATTCTGTAAGTGACTCTCTCTCTCCCCTTTTGCCTTCATTTCAGAAAACAGTTATCTTCGGTTTACAGAAAACAACTGCAGCTCTGAGCAGCTTAATGACAAGCTCAAGTACTTGGAGTCTGTCACTGACTTCTTGTCCTGTGATTTAAGAAAGAATATAAGCTGCTCCGGAAGGAAGGCAGGTGTGGAAGGTACAGCTTGCTTTGTTCTGTCATGCATGTGCAGTTTAATGCTGCATTATACAAAAAAAAAGGATGGCTAAATATATCTTGCTCAGTTGCAGCCCCAATCCTTGCCTACACAAACTTTTCTACCCAAGACTTTACTGCAGCATTCAGCTTCGATGCACTAATCCTCCAACTTGGCTTTTGACAAGTGAAGCCCTCCCATGAAGATCTTTCTGGCTGAAGGACCCCTGTCCCTCCTCCGTGGTTTTTAATCCAGCTGGACACTACTTTGAGCTGTATCAAAGGCATTTCAGGAGAGTGAAGCCTAGGTAACTGTGGCAGCTGTTTCCAAGCTTTCCCCAGTTACCACCTCACTTTCACCTGCAATCCCCACTCCTTGGGAGCCCTGAGAGCTGCAGCCTGGGAACTCCTGAGCTACCCCTCCATTAGCACTAGGGAAGAGATACTTTCCTTCCACCAAAGATCCCCTCGGCTTGTTCTTCAATATGTTCAAAGTCTAGGGCTCCTGAGAAAATAAACAAGACAAATACATTATGTCAGAGTTGCACCAAAGATGGTTTTGCAGCCTAAAACCATTTTAAACAGCAAGTGGTGATGTAAGTGTAAGTAAGGGGGTCATAACAAGCTGAAAGAACGCTGAGAGATTACTGAAGCAGCCTGCTAAGATAACGTAAGACAATAAATTAACCTGTTCTCAGCTCGCAAATTAAACTGCATAATTTCAGCAACATCCAGGCTTATTCCTCTCTTGCCTATTTTTAGACTGCACCAGCATCATTCCAGTACACTGGTGTCATTCAGAGGGGCCATCCACAAGAAGCACCAAACTTCAGCCTTGAGAAGTTGTAAAGTAATAAATGCAGCAGTGACAGCAATACCCCTGTGGCTCAATAGACAAAAAGGTCTTTGCATTTTTCAGTGTAACGCATATATTGTCACACGGGTAATGACCAATATTCTGAAATAAAAAAAAAAAAAATGATAAAACACACTTGGAGCTCTCAGTATTTCACGAAGATTTGCAAAGGGGAATGGAAAGAGAGCATGAGGATTTTACACCCTCGCCAAAAACATTTACCCTCTTTCTTCCAAAGTTCAGCTCGCAGAAAGAGCTCTCGCTCTCCCCGCCAGCCCAGTTTCGATGGCCCTGGCACCCTGGGGGGCTGCCGGACAGGCAGCCCAAGAAAAAATAAACACAGCCCCTTTGAAGTGAGATCAAAAGAAATAGTCTCCTCCCTTTGAAGACTTCACATCTAAACCATATTTTCCTTATCTTTCTCCTTTGCATCTAGAGATACAGTCCCCAAATTGAGGAAGAAAAAGTGTTTGATGTCTAAGCCGCCGCACTTTTCAAGTCCAGTTATTCCTACATGGTACAGGTCCTAACTCCAGGACACTTCTCCCCTGGAAAGCGATATAGCAATTGAAACACCCCATCTACCCAGTCCACTAACTATCCTTTTTTCAATTAAGAACACCACTGGACATGAGCAGCTCCTCAGCAGCTTACTGTCATACCCTTGTCTAGCAGCACTGAGACATGGACACCTCCAGATGTCTTGCCTTCCTACAATACCTTTGGAAAAAGAGAAATTTGGGTGGGTGGGTAGAGGCATCAGGCTGGGGGAAGGGACGGAGGAAATCAGATTACTCTGGGAACCCTTCTACTTCGTCCACAAACATTAACAGAGAAGGTTTAATTTGAGGCTGATGACAGATCACACATGACAGTGTTTATTTCAGGTTTTCTTTGAAGGATGCATCTCAGGCTCTTGGTCACACTTAACACATGGGAACGAGTAGGAGAGAGCACAAATAAATCCTGGGTTCAGTTTGGGGTATATGGAAACAATCCCTACTCCATTGTTCCCACTGTTAGCAGGGTACTCTGCTTCAGTGGGACCATTCACATGCCAAAGCAAGAACCTGAATCAATTATCCCCTAAGATTAAAGAGTCTTCCCTAACCCACACAAACGCATTCTTTACAAAATAACTAACCTGGTACGTTAGCTGGCATTTCTTGATTACTGCTTCCAGTGGGTGATTCAGACATCTGGGCATTGCTTTCATCAAATTCGTGTTTAAATATACAAAGTAGGCAGGAGATTCTGTAGTCCAATCTCACATTCAAAATAAACTGATGATACAGAAGTAGTAAAAACGTTGAAATAACTTGCCTATTTCCAGCACATGTACAATTTACACATAATGCAGTGCTACCAACATGCAAGATTGACATCGTAAAGATGTGGATTTAACTTGGTGAAGAGGTACGCAAATGTTTTCTTAAAAATCCCCAGAATTCAGTAATTTTTTTCAGTGATTTCAATGAGCGTATGATATACACAGAGTAATAAATACTTCTGAGTGTAAGATTTTGGCAGTTTTGATCCCTCATTACTGCCCGATGCCGGCATCCTCACCCCCCCACCCACCCAGGAAAGGAAAGCAGCATTTCCATCTCCGTTTGGAAACCAGTGGGAATCTAACAGACCAGCACTGCTGTCCTCCTCGCGCCGACTCCCAGGGCGCTGTGGCAGAGGAAGCTGAACACAAGCTGCCGAGAGCCGGGCTGCTGCCACACAACAGCTACCGGTTCAGGCGGGCTGTATTAGCCAGCGCCAGCGAAACCACCAGCGCAGCAGAGACCACCTTCTCGGTGGTCTTCCTCCCTCGTGGGGAAAGAAGTGCAATGCAAAGAACACTTGCAGTGCTCTCCCATTTAGGGGAAAATGCTTAATGCCAGATTTAATAGACCACGGTAACGGGGAATGCTGGTACATTAAAATACCCCATTGCACATGCCAGACAATAAGCTAAGTTCTGGCTTTAACTAAAATTAGCAACAGTGAAAGGAAGCGAATGCAGCCTCCCCTGCGTGCTGCATCTGCTGCTGAGGGGAAGGGCATAACCTCAACCCCAGCTACGTGCAAAGCCTCCCCGGGGGCACGGGGAAGGTACACCATGGCTCTCCTGCTGCTTCGTGTGCTTTCGCCCACAGGCTTCTGCAGCATTCTGGCCTCCGTGAACCTGCCCATGAAGCTACTGAACAGAAAAGGGACTCCTGCACCAAGGAAGGGAAGACAGATTTCAGAGCAGTAAATTTGCGGCAACATCTAGATCAAGGCAGCGCTGTGGAAAAGGGGAAAAACTTTTCTCTTTGTGTCCTGACTACTTAGGAGTGAACAAGTGAGAAAAGCCAGACACAGATGGAAGAGACAGTGAGGCTGGCAAATGTGCATACACAAAACACATTTCAAGCCAATGGCTGTACAAGGAGGAGTCTCAAGTATCTCCCCCTTCCCTGCAGCACTTAAGATGGCCCTGTAGACTCAAAGAAATTACTAAGACAGTACGGTGGAAAACCAGCTCTCCACTTCAGCAAGGCAGGTATTTACAAACCACCAGTAAATACACAGATGTCTGTTACAAATTCATTTCTATTAAATTGTTTCAGTAATGGCATAATATTGTCATCTGCAAGTTGAGTGCTGCATGCCTGAAAAAGCCACCCTTGTAATGTTTCCCAGTTTAAAAGAGGCACATACAAGGCAGCCTGGCACTACGTTGACACTTAGATTAAAGACAGCACGAGATACTACATTAATTTGTGCTGCCAGTACCTGAAGTATTTCGATGATCTTCAGCTTTGTGTCCATTACCAGGATGTCCTCCTTCTCTGGCTCACTCTGCTTGACGTTACCCTCAGGAGCAGCAGCAAGCGGAGTCATGGGCAAGAACCCGCCGCCTCTGAGCACCACCTGGGTCATCAGCTCACCGACTCCGTGGATTGACCTCATCACATTGCTCCCTTCAGAGAGGTAGGTAAACAGGTAAGGTTATGATGGCGTAATGGGACTGCATTAACAGGGCAAGGACCCTCCATGTCCTATGAAGAGAAATTGTCTCAACATTACGCAAGGCCAGGCAGACACCTAAACGCCTGGAACAGATGGAAGCCAACAGAAGCACTGCAGTACTCTCAGACCCCCCCTGCCCTCTCCCTCTTTCGATGTAGGCATTACTCAGCTGTACAGCCAAGCCATAGACAGGAATGAGTAGAAGATTTCAAATCCACATTTACGTTTTGAGACGAATGAGAAACTACCAAAGAAGGATCTGTTCTGCCAGTCATTTTTCAGCCTTACCTTTACTTTCCTCGCCTTTTGCCATCTTGGTAATAGGGAAGATGGTAGTGATGTGCACACAGTCTAATATAGCAAGGAGGATTTTGGTTAGTCTGAGGAGGTCACAGAAGTTGTAGAAACCAAAATATATCAGATTTCTGGCTAAGTTAACAACCTACCAAAATAATAATAAAAAGCCTGATTAATACTAAACATTCTGCTATCGCAATCAAGTTGTCTTAACAGTGAAAAGGTCAAGAACCTAGCTGCGAGTCATATTCTTATCATAGTACCTCATAATTCCGTAAGACGGTATAGTCCTACATTTTTATCAGAAAGTTTTCTTCTCGCCTACAAATACTGCAATGCCTGGAGTAACAGCCTGTAGCTGCAGCTGATATTCTATAGCTACAAAACCATACCATAGTTGGCTCATTACAGAAAAGCTAAGATAGGTCAAGAGTAGAGGGAATGTACAGATGCTTTTTTTTTTTGTAAGACAAAACCATAAAAGTCACAAATCTAAAGCTTTGCTACCAAATTATAAAGTTTTCCCAGAAGTCCTCCACATGCACTGCATCAAGATCCAGATGTAATAATTTCACATATCATGCAAATATTCAATGTAGCCCCATTATGTGAAGTATATTCCCTCCAATGCTTTTTTAAAAGAACTGTCCACATTGCGTGTGGATGTGGCATTGTGGGATGTAGCTTGATGGACATGGTGCTGTGTGGTGTTGGGTGGGTTGGTTTTTGGTGTGTTGTGGCTTGTTGTTGTTGTGTGATGGTTTTTTTTTTTTTTTCCCCAGGTTGGACTTGATGATCTTACAGGTCTTTTCCAACCATAGTGATTCTGTGATTCTGTGATCTTTTCTCAAATTAATGGTTATTTAGGGAATACTATTGCATGGATTTGCTACATTTTATTTGCACAGACAGACTATTTTAACAGGTCAGTAAGTCACAGGACACTGTACTGTTCTCTTTGTGAGTAATACCGTAAGCTCTAGAGACTCTCTGTGCACGCAGACATAGTGTTTAGTTTTCAAGACTATTTATTCCAGTAAAGCTTGACTTTGCAACAACACTGAGAGCATAAAAAGTAAACAAGGCTGCTGCAAACCTAAGACATAAGCTCACATTCATTAACTATATTATTTCAAGAACTATCATTGCAAACTCACAAACTTCAGTGGGGTATCTCGCACGAGGGGAAGGGACTACACTGGCAAAGAGGAGCCTGCTGAGGCTCAGCACTCACTAATTACTTGCCAATCTACCTGGTGTTGAAGAAAGTACCAACATTCCATAAAAAAAAGAAGGATAAAATCAGAACTGGATAACTACCTCAAAAGTGAGCTTATTTTTCTCTTTATCAGAGAAAGGGAACCTCTGACACACCACATCTCTTAAATATTCCTCTACAAATTCCATTGTTTGTGCAAATCTCTCCTTAATTTCATCTTTGGAAGTTCCACTGCTATCATAGCTGAAGAGAAAAACAAAACAAAACAAAAACAAACAAAACACAAAACTTAGCATGCAAATAACACAGGACTCTTTTCCCCCAGTACAATTTTTCATTGGTTTGTTAAAATCTGAGAAAAGTTAAAGGCTGTTAAACAATTTATCCCAACGAGGGAGTCAGGAAGCTGACACCATAATTTCCTGGCTATCGCTGTTTTATCCCATGTGCTCATTTTGCACTATTTAAAAATGTCTGAGGAAAGCAAAAAAAAAAAGATAATTTTGTCCCAACAAATAAAAAAAGAAACCCTTATTATTTTAGTGGAAACAATGACAAGCTATGTACAGCGTTAAGGAGAACGGACGTGGCCAAGAGATGCTGACTGTGGATGCTATTTTTCGCCCCAAATAAAACCAATCTATATGCAAAGTAGACATTAATTTTACTTAATACAAATTCTAGGTTGGTTTCTCAGCGTGCGTAGAGAGCGTTCGAAAAAGACAATTCCCACCACCTTCCACTAACTACTTTTGTTTTCCTGTCTGATCACGTATCACCGTTCAGCCTCTGCCAGAGCCATTTGTTTTTCTATTTTGGCATTTGAAGTTGCATACGATCTACTGCATCTCTCTCGGCAAAGAAAACTAGGCTAGCAAGGAGGGAGGGGAGGGAAAAACAAGAAACCACTGAACACCAGTACTAATACTGACAAGGCTCAAATTCCTAACTTTTAACACGGATCTTAAATGTACATTTTCTCCAACTGAAAAAACTGAGTTCTGAACAGTTGAAGTACTATAAATTTTAAATTATTTGTACTATAAAGAGTTAATACAAGCCTATGGTCGAGAAATGATGTCTCCGGTCTAGCTGTGGTTTGGTATAGGTTTTTCACCACTGTATCAGAGTATTTTCCATTGGAGGTTAAGGAACGTGACTCTGTCTCCAACACATTACTTGTTTCAGCATCTTCCCCCTTGTTTTTACTTTTGGTTCTGCGAGCCAACGTATGGACAATCTGCTCTGAAGAGTCTACACTCTCCCCAAATAAGGCAGGAGGAAAAAGGAAATAGTCCTCCCTTGCTTTCACTCCCCAGGGCTAGGTCACTCGTCACATCACCCCAATCAGAGGCAGACCATGGCTGTGATCACCATGTTTTTAAGACAAATGCTACTGCCTCACGGCTTACACCACGCACATATGGGAAGGTTACTGTGTTCTCAGGAAGGTTCTCCCCAGCAAACATTACAGGCAAATGAAACTACAGGGTTTGAATACATTAAGGATTTTTTTTTTTTTATTTTTTTTTTAATTTTTAAACAGAAGCAGTATAAATAACACACCAGTATAGGATTGATCTGGTTTTGCATTAAAAATCACGAGTGACATCATTTACTTTCCCACATTCCAGCAAGTACTTACTCATCAATAGCAATTTCGGAAGGTATTTCAGACCACAGACGAGCATACTTCACTGGTGTTACTTGTTCTTGCGGGTCACGATCAACGTGCATATGAAGCATTAGCCGGCAGAAAGACGCTCTCAGGTCGTACGGCAAGTTTTCATCAGACATGCAACGGAGAATGAGGTCCACATCCAGCTGGCCGGATATTTCATTTATGGCTAAATACTGTCGATCAAGGCACATTCTAGCAAAGAGGTTTAGCTGGTATCTTCAGGGGGAAAAAAAAATACATAAACAAACAGCTTACCCTTTAATTTCCAGAAGTGTCCACTGGATGTAGTACTGATATGCTCTTATATGTATTAACAGAATGAATCTTATGTTTTTCCAGTAATATACCTATACTTATTATGGAAAGAATAAAGTACTTAGCAAACGCTAGTGAAAGGTAATGTAGTGGAAAAATAGAATAAAAGGAGTCATCATATTTTCCTGAGTGTTACAAAGAATTAAGTAACGCTGTTTATGAAAGCTACAGAAGAATCCAAGGAACACTTACGGCAACTCAGCCTAAATACTGTAGAAGACCAAACACTTCTTCCTGCTGCTGAAGCCACAGTTGTTCACTAAGGCAACAATATAGATGGACTACAGAATCATTAAAAATCAGGTACCTCATTAAACAACTACTGAGCTCTGCTCCCTTCGGTCAAAGAATCGGTGGAGAAAAACCAAACTTAATTCCTAAGCTTTTCAGTCCATAAACTAAAAGCAAGCAACTGGGATTTAAGGTATGCACATTCAACAGACTGGTAATTAGCCTTTAGTCATAAAGGACATGTCCAACATTCATGGGTATTCATAGAGGCTTGTGTTGAATAGTGTCAACTGTGAGGTTTCCTAAAGAAATGAACATCTAATTGAAAGCAGACTCCTTCTCACTCTCAGCACTCCTCAGGGGAACTTGACCAAACTGTATCCTAATCCCTTGTTCTAAGCATGTTCACAAGTCTATCCTGTAGACTAAAAATAATTAACACTATCAATTCTACTTAAAAACAAGTGCAAGAAAATCTATTTTGAAAGCAGATATAATTTTTTAAAATATATATAAAGAGGTCTCCTTTTGAGCTCAGCCTTCCAATAGGCTCAAATAAACAAATGTATTAGGAAGTCTAATGCAAGAACCATTTCAGTGGAAGAGATAATGCAAAATAAGATAGCTATTAAAAATAAAAAAATCTAGTTGTACTTTCTGCATCACCACAATCGAGTCCATCAAACTACTGTCTGAAGTTTATAACCCAGACACAGGAATTTGGTCTGGGCTGAAACCTGATCTTACGCTATGCCAAGAACTTGGTGTCTTGTCAAGTCATCTGGAAACATCGCTTCATGTCAGAAACTGCTAAAAGCATAGCTTAAGCCGTACAAAAGAGCACTGCACATTAATCAAAGCCAACTTGTGGCATTTTCATAACTTCATATATTGTCCTGCTGGGAACTACAGGACTGCTCAAGGCTTTGAGCTTCAAGAGAAATTTAGAAGGCAGAGAGAAGAGCAGTGACTTCTTTAAAATCAACAGCAAAGCCATCTGCATGCTGAAATCCTGTTCTTCCCACAAGCGGTTGCCATCTGAATACAGGTAACCTAAACGGTTAATGTACAGGCTCTCATGAGACCCACTTGTCAGGAAACCAAGCAGAAATATAGGCATTAAGTGCTGTGCAAATTCAAGGCACTCTAAGCCTCAACTGTTTTTATAAAAATCAGTTTAAACTTGCTTATGCTGATAATTGGGCTTCTCACCACAAATAACTTTGTGCTTTTAGCTCTCACTTAAAAGAGATTTCACCCTCACTCTCTAATGGCTCTTTTGTCCATGAAACCAGTATCCTTTCTCCCAAACCAGTTCTGTATTCTACAGCCTATATACCAAAGGCTTCCCCACCCAGCCTTGATGAACTTTGCTAGCCCACTACTGCACATGCTGTTAACCTGTAGTAGCTGAGTACGTCCCGATCTTCCTTCTGCCCTTCCTTAGCATCCTGAGCCAACTCTCTGATACTCTTACTGCGGATTTCCTTGTTACTGTCTCTCCAGAACAACCACACTTCTTCCTCATCTTCTCCAACTTCCAAGGCATTTTCTCCGCTCGACACTTCTTCAAACTCAAACCGAGAGAGGACCAGCCTGCCAGAAGGAAGTTAGGTTAGATTACAAACTGCCAAGACCCATGCAGATCTTTTAGAACATTTCTTTCAAAACACTTGCTAAAAAAGACACTTGCTAAAATGTACTGGTGATACAGAAGTAACTGATTTTATGATCTCACCTGCATTCAAAAACCACAAATTTTATTCCTCAACTCTGAAGTAAAACCAGAGTAGCTTACGCTTTCACCAGTAGCAGTTCACTACATAAAGTCTTTGGGTTTTATTATTAAAAGCATTAGGTTAGAAGGAATTTAGATTATAAGCCTTCCATTCAGCCTCAAACAGGCCAACATTTCAGCTCCATTCAATCGATGAAGATAAAGAAACAAGGAAGTTAAAGGCACGTCTAACTGACTTTCAAAAACATCTTTACAGGAGAACTGGTTCAAAGATGATTCAACAGACTAGAAAATGATTTGGTAAACAACAATATCTAAAAATCGATCAGTTCTGTATCCCATAAATGCACAGTGGATCAGTACTTCTTTCTGCTTCTGCGGCAAAATAAGTAGAAAAAAATCAGCTACTGAAACTAAAAAGGCTTTGGGAGCTTTTAGCTCTTCAGCAAAATCACACATCTGAAAAAAGACAAATGCAATACACAAGGATAAGAACAAACAAGTGACATGGCAACTTTAAGTGCTGACAGAAATACAGTCTTTATGGTTTCACAAAGAGAATTAAATGTGCAAGAACACTCTCACCCATTTGTGTGTTAAATACTACCTGACAAAGACCTGCTTCCCTTTTATGGTATTTTGATAATGATAGTCTATGCCCTGTTCCACATATCAAATAAACCCATCTTTACGAAAGGAAACCGATATTTGGTGCCTGCTATGCTGCTTCAGCAATGGCAGGGCAATGCTGAGAGCTGGAGACCAAAATCCTAACCGCAGAGGGAGTAACAGGTGAGCAGAGATGCATTGGCTTCTGCTTTGCTGCAAGCTGAGCTCAGTGGGCACGCACCCAAGAAGCGCTCGCTCACTTCAGACAACTCATGGAGGAAAGCCTGAAGCCCAGAGGAGGATCAGGCCCACAGGACCTGCACACCTTCCTGCAAAGTCTGTTTCCTTTAATCAAACGTGAGAAATCTGAGAGATTTCTGACTGCAGGACTGAGAACGCACATGGCAGACGTCTGCTGTCATCAATACCCATTTACTGCGTATTTGAAGAGGACCCCACACATACTTAACTGCTTTCTCTAGACGTGCCAGCAGTGCTCTCAGCTTTGAATCACCTTCCTTCTGTTTCACACTAGGAAAGCCATCTTTAAAGGCATTAACTTACTTAGTTTCAATGAGAATGTCTGCATTTGCTGGATTCAGCACGGCTTTACAAATCAGCTCCTGTGTCACTGGAATAGACTTGTTCATGGAAACGCACAGATCTGAGAGGTAATCCAAAAACCTGTTGGAAAACGCAAGCCAAAAGGGTATCAATCCTTGTTGAGATCTAGACTGAAGCAATCTACATTTCAGAAAGAAAACATTCAGAACTCCGTTTTAACATTGCAGAGGGAGACTGTTTCCCGAGGGGGGAGTTACAGCGAGTGCCAAAAAAGAAGTGAGCTAGCTGTGGTTCCTTACTAGCAAGTTGGCAGGTACAGATTTTTCTCAGAAGGCTAAGAGAAAAAGAGTAATCGTACGCTCAAAAATGTAGATCGCACCTGGGCTCCCTATTTTTCCTCACGAGACTAACAAAAGTGTCAATCTCGGCAGCTGTGATGTGCTTCTCCAAGAGCTTGCGATTGTTATGAAGCAGTGCTGTAATCGTGTCCTCGGCCAAGACGTCGTAGCCGATTTGCTTCTGCATGAAGCCAAACTGCTTCGCAATGTATTCCTTCAAAACACAGAGGGAAGAAGGAAGATGGTGTCATTAATTCTCAGAATTTAAGAAAATAATCAATAACAGAAAACGAGATGTTTATCAATATCAACATCCCAAGAAGCCAACTGCATTAGATTCAAATTGTTCTTTTTTTTGAGAGAAAGCAGATGATGACAGATAACCTTAACACCTCCCTCGCTCGACACCACCAAGGCATTTATCCTTATCTGATATGAGTTTGTTTTTAATAAATGCCAACAAAAAATACACAGCCTTAATTCACAGGTCAACTTTCACTAGAGCTCGGTATATGCAAGGGTGAAGAAAAATCTTATAATTCACCTGGATTTGACAGTTAGCAATTCTGTTTTCTCAAATTCCCCTTAGAACTGGTGCTAATTATACTGCACCTAGTCTCTGACAGAGATGAAAAATACCAGATAGAGTAAAACTGAGCAATACAAAAATCTCTCGCTGACTGTACAGTCACAGCACAGCATAGCAGGATGTAGCTTTTTTGGTTTTTTTGAGCACAGGATCAATGTTAGTGCTATTGAAAGCTACAGACATATTTCAAACCTGATTCTTTCTGTAGTCCTGCTGAGAGTGTCTCAGCACCCTGTAGCAAAGCCGGCATATGTGTCTGAAAGGAGCATGACGCTGGTCTCCAAGCTCCTCCAACCGCAACATCGGGCCATCACCACTGTCCGTAAATGGTGCTTGCAACAACTTGAAAATCTATAGATTTATTAAAAAAACCAAAGGTAAAGTCCCATGAGATGCTGCCTTCATCTGATTAAAATTAGCGTAGAAGGACTGTGTCACTCTCTTTAAATTTCTAAAAGGTACATTGGAAATACACTGTAGTTACCAAGTTTCTTGGCCATAGAGTAGCTTGGACAGAAGACATTGTTGATCACCTTTATGCAACACCATAACCTGTGAATTGTTCTTCTAGCAACGGTATGCATGCAGTCTACCTCCAAGGGCCTGCCGAAAGCTCTAGAAACTCAAAGGATCTTTTGGTCCCAATAATTTGGCCAGGTTCTCCATTATGTTTCTCTTTTCTAACAACCCTTCTTGCAGGCAGAGTTTAGAGAAAAATGCAGCCTACCTGCTTTAGAATATTCTGTTCTCTCATCAGTTTTTGCCGTTCTCTATTAGGTTTAGAAAATACCACTTCAAGGACGTCTTGTCCAGAATTAGTTCCACCAGTAACAAAGTAGACCAAATCCTCCAACAATTTGGTAACAGACCTACAGAAAAGCCTGAAGTTGTTAATACAAGACTACAAATTCTATCTGTTAAAAGAACAATGCCAGTGTAAGTTTACATAGATTTCAAAATGCTAAGTGAAAAAAGAACATCAATTAGAGACTGACTCAGATGCTGGATAAAGCACACAGGTTTGTACAGAACTTAAAATTATGAACTAATGCTCTCTATTGCTGTAGCCTTACTGTCTAATAGCTAAACTACAGCAGCAGTAAGACAAGAATATCACTTTAGGGCAACTGTATGCTCGCCAAGTTCTATCTGGCAGTTCTTTAAATTCCCAGAAAAAAAAAATAAAAAATCAGGTGATAATCTCTCCCAAGGCCAAATAAAAGGCATTGGCTATAGAAGCACATGGGCCCTGGTTTTGCACAACCGACCCCGCACTCTTTTTGTGTGGCCATGTACTTTTCACGGACATTGTCAGAGGATTTGCAAGAAGTCATGTGTTCAGTCTTCACAAGATGGATTATAAATTCCCACACTCAATTTGCAAAGCCCATCAAGAAAGGCATGCTGTGGATTACTGCTCCAAGTTCACAGCAACAGTTCTCATGCTCTCATTTCGCAGAGCAACGGAGAGGGCTTGACAGAACAGGCTTGAAGATGTCCACTATCGACATACCAACAATAAAACCATCAACTTTTTTTTAAATCTAATCAAGTAGGAAACAAAATCCCTCTCCTGAAGGTTGCGTACATAGATAAAATTTTCCAAGAAACAGTTACTGAATAAAGGAAACAACATTACCTGAACCACGCTCTTGCGTCCTTACCTTCTTTCATTCTGGGTTATTGTTCCCTTTTCCAACTTGCCAGCAATGGAACCTAAAACCTTACTTGCATCATTTGCAAAATCCAAGTCCCGAACCTCTGCAGGGGAAACCGGTACTATAGCAAAAGCTTCTTTGTCCTCTTTCACTGGAGAAGTACCAATCTGAAACCCAGACAAGTTTTATCATCATTCCAAAGCAAAGCAGTGATTCACATACTCAGTAATAATACAGCAGAGGAAAGGCCACACTCCACTTAGACAGTATGAGACTACTGATGAAGTCAAACTTTGAGAACAGTACCACCCTGTGCAAGCTCAAAGCTGTTCCTAAATCCAGAAAAACATCAGGAGAGACTGGAAAATATTGCCAGAAACAGTGGAGTAAAACCCTCCTCACCATGACTGTCGTACAGTAGAAATTGAACAGTGTAACTAGTAAATTACTATGAAAACCTAATGTTTTAGACAAAACATTTTGCATAGGCACTATTCATTGCCGTTACAGCGCTTGCTGTTTGACAAACCCAGCAGTCTCAAGGGACTGGAACTTCTCCTGCCAACACCACTTTTGTGAAAGTACAGGAATCAAAGGATGTGCTTGTATAAAGTAACAGGACTTACTTTAAGCATCACAGGTTTCTCCTCTTCCTTATCAATAGGGATATTGGTACTATGAACCCAAGTATTAGTGCAAAGGTGCCTGAGTCTGACGTAAGAGTTCCTGAAAGAAAGTCAAAGGTTTCAAAGCATGAGTCAGTTTCCCAAATGGGAAATCTTCACATTGTTTGAATTGTAAGATGTTGGCAGCAACAAGTGGGAAAAAGAGGGCCATCTTTATCTGTGCTGCATACCATAACAGGAATAAGACTTTTCTTTCCTTATTTCATTCTATAAGTTCACCTTAAGAAGTCTTCTTAAACAATGAAATAGCTTCTGCTGTAAACCAGAACTATGTCTATATTTTGTTGCTGTAACTCAGCTGCTGCACAGTAACAAATTAAGCCTCTTCAAATCCTCACATTTCCACATGCTATCGTGTATCCAAGCTGTCAGCTTCCTCCCTTACCTCTGTATTTTTCAGCCCATAACTCCCTGCTATCTATTTTATATTTTCTAAACTGAGAATTTTCGGACTAGCTATACGAAGAGTCCACATTGTACAAGCATCAAAGGTCCATTAAGATACCAGAACACATGGCTAGCATGCAACAATTTTCTCTAGCAAAAGCCAACAAGGCTTTCTTCCTATGGGGACCGCAGTTCCCAGACTCCGTTTTCTCAGGTATTTCTGGCAATGACACTATTTCGCATGTACCAGCTCTTTGACAAAAGAGGTCAAGCCACAGTCAGACGAGCATCTTAGGCCAGGATGAGAAAGAGTCTCTCACAGCTGCACTACAACCTCCTCTCTCCACAGAGCCGCGGCAGCCCAAAGGAGAGAAGAGGCAGCCAGGATGGCTGTTTGTGGTGGCTGTGTTAACTTCTGCTAACTTAGAGTGTCTGACAATTTAGGGAGTTGCTTAGATAAAGGAGATGGACCAAATATGCTGTGCTTTCTCAGCAACAGCAAAGAGCCCGCCTGCAGACTGTGTATCTTGGAAGGGTACAGCATCTTTTAAGAAGCAAGAGGTACATTATGGACAGTAAAGGACACAAACAATACAAAATGAAATGCTAAATACTTGACGTTACATCCTAGCTAACATAATACGGACAGGTCATGGGAGTGGCTTGATAGGACACCCAAGGCTTTTAGTCCCAGTTTGTTCACTGGCAAGGAAGTCACTTAATCTTGATTTTCCCATCTGTAAAATGGGGTTCTGTTGCTTATAACTCCATTGTAAAGTACTAAAGTGAAGCTTCAGGCACTTGCTAAGTATTTCTATATTAATTTGGGAAAAATCTTAATTCCAGAGACAGCTTTACCTTAAAATAAAAAAAATAAAATCAAAAACTCCAAAGCAGATAGTCAGTTCTAACACTATGCTTAGCTGTACCTGGGGACAAGGCTGTCTCCTCCTCGCAAGGTGGTAGGGTCCAACTCAAAAATGGAGGAGATATCGTTTCCTTCAGGCACAGACACCAGAGAGTACGCCATCTTCTCCTGAGCACTGCGCAAGCCTCTTCTGGAGGCATCCTGCTCAGGGTCCAGCTGTGGAAGAAGTCCCATCACACACAGTCAGACCAAGCCCTCCAGACCCACCTGCCCAGAGTTAAATAGATGTGTCCCTTAATTTGCAGACATGACTCTGAACCACTCCAAGCACCCGTTAAGACAGCTGGGCTTTAGGACACCACTAAAACTGAGAAGAAGCTGATCTTGCCAACCATTTCTTCGCGTTCCCTGGTGTTAATAGCTTCTGAGTATTTCCGGATCACAAACACAATAAATCCTAAACCACAAAGGTTATGTCTGGGAGACAGTGCCAGAAGATACTCAAAATCCCCCGGCCATACACCCCACTGGGAACTCTGACTAGTTTCAGACGACCCACATCTGCCAAGATCCCCACCCCTGACACTACTGGCTTTTGAAAAGTATTTGACACATTGCAATTATCACTAACAAAGTAATTATGTGAGCTGCAAATACAAAAATCAGCAACACTATGTACCAACAACCTTGCTGGGAAATAATCAACTTCAGCAGCACAAATGGAACCCACATCTATCAATCACAGACAAACGGAACAGAAAGCTAATCAAGAAGTTAGACGTCTTGCTGTTTACACTTCAGCTTACGATGCACTCAAACACATTGATATTCTACAAAGGACATGGCATCAGAAGTATCTTTATTTCCAAGGGGCTAGCAAATTACCAGCCTCCTTTAACAAAGTAAAGATACTAACATCAACTGAGTAAAACCCTGGTTTTTCAGGTGAAAGGACAAAAGGATAGGAAAAAATAAACTAGAAAAAAGGAACGACACCTTTCTCTAAAACCTTTCCTAGGGAACTACCAGTTATCACTAGTCAATAAAAACGTTGCTAGCTGTCTGACACAACACAGGAGCCAGCTGTCCATGTATCAACATCTAAATCCTAGATGTAATTTTCAAAGTGAGCAAGCAACCAATTATCAGGTTCTCTGTGATCTTGGCACCAGTGGAAGGTGGGCACCCAAAGCAGTCAGCACTCAAGGACCTGTCTTTCCAACTCCCGGTGTACAGCACTGCAATCCTTAAACATACAGAAAAGGTGTCTAACACTGCTTGTGCCTCAGGATACTCCGCAGTTAGTGCATTGGTAGTCAATGAACTTGGCTGCAAAGTAGTGACATTTAAAGTCTGATTTTGCACAGGGGAACAGACAGTTAGCTGTGTGAAACAGAAATACACGTTGGGAGTGTGCCTTCAAGAGAAGAAGCATTTATACACTGAATAGAGTCCATCTGGAGGCTTTACACCAGGAGAAATTCGCTCGCTTGGAATGAATTCTTCACGTTTCAGCTGTCTGCCTCAGCCCCAGAGCAAGGCAGCTGCTCCGCACTCACAATTTGTGCTTCAGGAGACAACTGGTCAGTTATTGACACTGTGGCAAAGCTGAAAACGAGCAGTAAATCAGAAAGCAGGTAACAGGGCAATTTAGGGAGAACTAAAACTTTGACCCCAAAGTTGACAAAAGCCGTCCCCTTTAATGCTGCAAGGGTGCTAGCTGGCAACTCACCCGTGCCCGTTTAAACCCCCTTCTTGGACAGCTCACAGAGGTATAAGGAGAAAACAACAACAAAACACAGGGCTGGGCTACGAAACCTGCCATCTCGCAGAGAGCTCACATTTGGACGAAGCTGGAGTTTGGAGGAAGTTGGATAAAGCAGCCTACACCATCCTGCCACTAGATAATGTTAAACGATACAGCAATGTTGTGTTAGAAATGAATTATGTGCTCCTGATCCTATTCTTTATGGTCTATTTTTGCCACCTAGTGGTAAAGAGACAGAGCAGGGGAAAAATCAGCCCAACTCTGAAGCCAGTGTGTTATTGTTATTACTGCACTGATTATCACATGGAGACATTAGCGTAACACTAGTAGGATGGATGTCTACATAAAAGACCTCGACACTGATTAACTTTCAAGAAGTTAAGCCAACAAAATAGTTCCCTGTTGGATCCTTCCCCCCCGGCCCCAGCAATAAGTTTGTGAGGGTTTTTTGCTCATATTTTCATTCTTCCAGTATGTTTACTGAAGTCAAGCTGTCAGAAGATCAGTGTTTGCTACCAAATACCACCAAGAACTAATCAGGATAACAGCTCAATACCTGGGGGCAAGGGTAAGCCTTTTAATGGCCGGGCTATAATGACAAATCCTTTTAGAAGGAAAACTCCACCACACCGGATTTCAAAGCATCGCAGTGCATTTTTAAAAATCAGAGGAGTAGTTCTTGCTCATATCCAAATGGAGCAAATCTTCCATAATACAGAATAAATGACCAAGAAAGCTGCATAAGCCTACAATCCAATCCAACTGAAAAAAACGTAAAAAATGTAATCTACGATGGAAAGTGCTGTTCCAGTTTTATGTTTTCAACTACTGAAGCAATGCTATTTCCCTTTGACATCAATGAGAAGCTTCTATTAGTACAAAGCATCAGCACACTCAATCTTTGACACAACAACATTTACTGAAACCCACACAGACTTGCTTTCACAGGAAAATCAGAAGAATGGCACTGAAATCATTCTCACCCTGCCATTCTTGCTCTCTGGACCCTTTATCCTGGCTTTCCTGTGACAAGCTAAAATGAGAGAGGGAATTCCTTTCTTAAACAAGGAGGTCAGACGATGGACTGGCACAATACTACGTGAACATCCCATTAGGGACACTTGCCAACCAGTATCACCTTGAGCAACTTGCTTTTCAGACTTATTCAAGAGAGTGCTTCAAGGAGGCAAAGGTTTAAGAAATAGGAAGACAGAAAAAGAAATGCTACAAAGGGGGGAAGCGAGGGGGTCCAGGTAACATATCAATTCGGTTCCAAGGGCTTTGCTCTTCACTACAGCCTAATCCAGTTTTCAATAGCCACTCCTCTGGATAGGCCTTAAAAGCCTTCAGTTCATCATCAGTTTTTTAGTCTCTTCACTAGCAACAAAGCCTGGACCATCTACGCACTGGCCAGGTAAACACCTGCGGCTGTGTCAAGCCCTCCTCAATTAGGGGCAAGATCATACTCTTGCCTATACTTACTGAGGATTGACACTCCAGGTCATCTTCCTCATAGTCAGGGTTTACCTGATGAAACAGAATCACAGGCACGTCAAAACTCTAACAGAGCCGGGAAACAACCTCAGCACGGTCTAAACTTACTTTGTAAAAAAAAAATGCACTCTACTGCTCCTCACTACCAGGCATGCAGAACAAATATACCTTGCAAACCAATTCATTGCTGATCGGACATCTGTCTGTCAATGAATTAAGCAGTTAAGTAATCTGCAAACATGCAGATTATTGTTCAGCATAATCACTAAAGGAGCAAGAGGGGGAGAGAGTTACCAAGTCTCAGGGTTTTTTTTAAAATCTCAAGTGGAATTTCCAACTAGAAACTACTGGCTGGGCAGAAATCTTTTAGAACAAACAATATTCTAACCGTGGATCAGGTGAGCAATTTCCTCTGGTACATTTTTGCACGACGGAGGACCGTATTTTTGTTTTGGCTGATTAGCAAAGCCAAGATTTACTGGAAAAGCTCTACACTGGATCACTGTTGAAAAGGATTTGCAATTGTGCATGTGACAAAATGCTGCTGTTTTTTCCAACCTGCTTATTAGAAGAATATAAAATGGGATATTTAATCTGGACTTTTCCCACTGAAGCTCTCAGGTCAATAGCACGGGCTGAGACAGCCCTTCTGCCCTGCCGTGCACTCTTACATCCAGGACAGCTTTTACTTAAAGAGGTTTGTGTATTGGCATGTTGATATAGCCATGCTTTATAGTAAATCGAAGTCATTTCAATAAACATTTACAAGTGTTAAGCAGCAAAACTCACAAAATTACAACCCTTAAGACTTTTTTTTTTTTACTTTCCTTTTTTAATAAAATTCTTGAAATCTTGTTTCAATGGGGGAAGATGTCCACTATGGAGAGAGAAAAAGACTTATATATTTTGTGCTTGGATGGCTAAGCGTTATCTGCAGTTCTTACAAGACTGGTCTGAAGTCTAACTACATTTTCATTTTACACTCAGTTCTACAATTCTGCTTGGAAATCAGTGATTCAAGGGAAACTAACAATAGTTGAATTCATTTTCCCCCAAAGGCTCTCAGCCATTTACAATTTATTCATCTATTAATAAATTCATCTTGATTCTACTGCCCACATGACAGGATACTATTTAGTGTCTATTCTTTGCAGGAGAAGCATTATTGCCTCTAGAATTCATACAAAAAGTGAAATAAGCTCAAAACTACCCCTGTACCATGGTATTTTTTCAAATCTTTCATCTTGTTATCTATATTTAGCCATCCGCTTTTGTATCAATACTAAGGACCCAACACCACTCTCCTCCCCTCCCCTGTGTCTATTTTTAGGGCAGGAAATGAGAGATTTTCAGAAGGTGTAAAAGGAAGAAGATACTGTAGAAGGAAAGGCAGAGTTCCTAAGCGAGCCCCAACACCTACCTCTGCTGCTAGGTAGTGTCCAGTAGCAAGGTGTTTGAACCTGAAAAGGCTGTTCCAGTACCCCGCACCACCACGACAAGGGTCATGCTGCACCACCTACACGGGAAGGGAAACCACAATTACACTGTGTGTCAGAGACCTCCCTTTCAAACACAGCATTTACCGTCCTTCATGCACAGGTAAGAGGAAACAGAACAAGGAGCTCCAGAAAAGATGAAACAACCTTTCATATGTGAACAACACACAGCACAGTAAATACTTTGAGCAGGCTGCAATTAGTTCACCTCAACAATTTACGAGCATTGGTTTTCTGTTCATTGTCAAGTGACACTATCTGTTCGCAAAGTCACTGACCATGGCTGGTACTCCACTGGAGTCTGGTGAGCGATGGCAGGAAGATCATGGTGCAAGTTGGCAGAGAAGTAATTAAAGAAGGTGCTCTAGATGTGCTGGTGTTGCTAGGTCTTAAAACAAGCTTCTGAAAGGAAGGCAGCAAGTCCTCTACCTTTTTGGTATAACTAATTTCTGATCTTCTGAAAGTGGCGGAGGGAGGACACTTGGTAATGTTTCAAACGCAATGGCTTTGCACAAAGGTATTTGAAGACCGTTGTATCTACTCTCGAACTTCTCCTGCGGCAAGCAGAGCCTCCAACATCGGATGATCCGTTACTCCCTATCAGCTTCTCTGTGGGTACACCCACTTCCTCAGGGAAAACTCAGCATAGCCGAGCTGTGCCTTTCGGGGAAGGACTAGCTTACCTCTGCCTCGCGTTTACCAACGGTAACTGCGTACACACGGACAGTTACCACAGAAGCTGCTGACGTGTTGTAACGTGTCAAAGTAACGTTAATTCTAGGGAGGCTTTCAATGTCTATCAAAGCAGATACTTCTAGAAAGAGAATATGAAAAACACCTCTCCACCATTACAATTCATGTTATGATTCTCACAGGCAGTTCACATGGTAAAAGTCGTAAAACAACTCTAATCATACCAATAGAGTGAGGATGTTTTAAGAAGCCAGTGATGGCCAAGGCGTTAGTCATACTATTTAAGAGCCAAAATAAAAAAATGGTCCAGACAAGCAATGCACAGAGGCTACCAAAGGGCTGCAATCAAATGAGGACATGCATAATCCCGTTATTCCACACCAGAAACAGAATGTTCGGTACACTCAGCAGGACAGTTGAAATTATTAGCTGGTGTTAAACTTCAGTGACCGGTAAGAAAATGACTTCATAGGTGCTTCTCTGCCCCCTTTTCCCAAATTGCCGAGAACCTGAATTTGAGAGCTGTCGGCTGCAGCATTAGAGATCAGAACTCCTCTTTGGTTTTGCACAGAAAGCACAGTAAGTAAAGGAATTTTAAGATTAAACTTCTAACACCAGGAAGACTTCTACCTAAAAAAAGAAATCCAGGTACACTGGTTTTAAACAGAAACAGTAATTGTTACCTCAAAGCCAACCCCAGCCCAGGTTGCAATTCTTACCTCTACTTCCCACAGGGCTTTCGAACTGGTTGCAGATGTGGCCGACTGCCTCCCTGTCGTTCTCAGGAAGACATGCTGCTTCTTCCTGTGCTCGTCGCAAGTCAGAAACTTCTCCTGTTCTGCATGAAACAGTCTCACCACATCCCCCTGCCAAAGCCCAGACAGCACAGTTGATAGAGGCACTACCCATCAGTGACCAAGTTACAAGCAAGTAGAGTTTTGAGTCTTACCCCTTTGAGAATATCATCTTTGTTATCGCTCCATTTCATGAAGAGGACTATTTTCCAGCTGGTATTGCAATTCACAGAGTTGACCTAAAAGGAGAACCAAACTCATTAGTCTCACTGTCTTGCGCCTGCACAAGATACTGCCACGAAGTACCGCCTTACCTTTCAGACAATTTGCAACAGAATACTGCGGTCCCTGCTGCATTACTCTAGAGAAGGAAAGTCCTTTCTGCATTTACTCCAGCACAAGTAGCTACAGAGCTGACCTGCTAGAAGTCACTTGCTACACATCACTGTGCCACGACTTCTGATTTTTAAGACAAATTTTGCTCTTAGCCAGTCAAGCAAAAGAGATCAAACTCAAACCTCTGCCCAGTGCCCAACAGACACGAGAAAAGTCCGACAGCTGTATTAAGTCGCTGATTAACAAGATAAGCACAATGCCACAGGTACCAACCAACTTGCTGATAACCTGATTTTTATAAAACACAAGTCCCAGCAGCTTAGCTGAAACAGAGTTGTGTGCAGCTGCTCCAGCTGCGCCAGTCTGCCCTTACCTCATTGCATCCCGGATTATCGACAAGCTGATGACTGCTGGCATGGAGAGGCTGGCCAGCGTTGACAGGATTCAGGACCACTTTGTCTCCAATGACAACCTGTGGATAAAGTGCAGCATCAGACAGAAACTTGCAACCTGAGAAAGCTCTTTTTCTTTCTTTTTTTAATAGGAGTGATGGGAGGAAATCACCTTCTTGCAGTTTGGAGAGATGCCAGCCTGAGTATGAAAACCAGGATTCTGTTTGCTTCAGAATTTAGCTCATCATACTCATTCAGGTTGGAAAAAAACCCCTATACTATTGGACTCAGAGGCTTGCAGAAGAAACACAGACTGCAGTTCTGGTAACTAACCTATCCACTGCTTTCCATGAAGTTGTTTCATTGGTTAACATTTAACAAATAATTCCTATTGCAAAAGGTCAGCCAAAAAACCTCCTCCTCCAAGACGCGCTTTCATTTGTAAAACCAGATTCTCGACCAGGCTGGCATGGCATATGACTCAAGACAAATGCACTTCGTTATGGACAGTAGAGGTCCTGTTCTTCCCTTCTTTGAGGGCAAAGTCTTACTTAAACTAAAAACCAAAAAGCCTTTTTTGTACTGAGAAGAACTGTCTTCGTGATGAGGTGTCTGAGAATTGGTGCGATTTAAAAGAGCTTAATGGCCACTAAGACTGCGCTACCCTGTGCTTTGGCTTTACCATGTTCGTGTGTGTGTCTGTATAAAAGGAACAGTCACATCATAATATATGGGGCTACTCTACAGGATAAATTATTCCTATCTGATAAAGGCCGCTGTGCTTAGGTGCCAAATATATACCTGGGCGATACCACAGAGCACACTGAAGCTTATTACCTCATAGTTTTAGGCAGACGGTATACCCAGGTGACTCAGATTTGTAAAAAAGAGACTAAGAGATTAGAACAGTAATGCATTTAATTCAGAACCAATTATTTTTCAGATTTCCCATGAACATGGGAACATTCCTCATGTACAAAACGATGAGGAGTTTTGATTTCAAACTGACAAACTGAAAACCAAGGTGCTAATCATCTGTTCTAAATCTACTGCAGGAACTCAGCATTTCCTACCATTTTGAATTGGACAGGAATTGTGAAAGGCTAGCGTAATTAGGTCCCTTATTCCCTCCAACGTTAAATCATTCCACGATTCCAAAATACAGGTTACCATAGCAATTTTCCTCCCCCTCATGACAGCACAGGAAAAAGGTTGTTCCTGCAACATCACGCACCAGAAGATCTGTGCATTTCATTAATTGCAAGACAGACCTCCTGGAACAAGCTTTGCCAAGCTGTGCACACGGTAGCAAGCGAAGATATTCCTCTTAGCACTTACGCTGTCTCCAATGGAACGCAGTTTGTAGAAGGGCTGTATGTAGAACCAGGAACCTTCGTTTCCAGCTTCATCCAAGGTCACCCTCATAGCATTCTTCTCTAGTAGAGCTGGAAGCCTCTTATTTACTGTTAAGTATTTGTTACTTTTTAAGTGAAGCAGCTAGAATAAGAATTAGAGTTCAGTTCTAAGAATGCTCATTTCTCCTCCCCTCAATAAGTAGCGAGAGTGCATAAGATAACCACAGTATTATAAGGAATTAAAGTGAAAACTGAATTATTTAAACATATTGATGAATTCAGGCACAATTTCACTTACACTCTTATCAGTATATATACCGTTCTACAGCACAAAACATCTTCAGCTAATCCAACGGTCCCTTCTCCAGCAAAGGATAAACACTTAGAAACGGTCTTGTCACTTAACAACAGCCTGTTCAAAATCCCGGGATCAAAAGTTGTAAAATGCTGGGGACTAAGTGGTTTTCCCTGGTAAGAAGGGGGTGGTGAGAAGTAAAGCTGCTCTCATCTTTCTTTGCTGTCTGATTTAACAGAAAACGTGACTGCTTCTTTGAAGCGTCTCTTCAAAAAACTCCCATTCTTCAACCCTCCGCCGCGTACCACCTCGCAGACTGCACAGCGTCAGCAGGAGGATCTCGGCTGCAATAGGTCACATCCCAGCTCCAACCAGCTGTTGTTAAATTTCCAGTAAATTTAGCAGACAGGTACTTTTGCACAAAAAGCGCTTTTTCATGCCTTTTGACTACCATAAATAGCGGTTACTCACAGAACATTTGGGAATTACGGGAAGATATGGGCAAACACTTATCACTGCTCTTAATGTATGTTTTTATGATGTTTGTAGGCCAATCAAAAATGGATATTGTTATTTTTCTTTCACCATTAAAAGTAGATTTTTGCCTCAAACACACAGGCCAATAGCGTGCTTAATCCAACCGAGGCAGGGACTTCTCCTTGCAACAAGGACGGCCAGGCTGCCCGCACTCCTAGCCACCCCCTCTGTTGCCTGGTATTACATCGGCAGAATAAAATAAAAACGGACTGTAGAGGAATTTCTTAATCTAAGGCTCAAACTGCTCAGGTAACTATCCCTACTTCTGAAGTGCTGAGGCACTCTACCTAGTGGAAGTAGGTCTGCTCTGGTTCCAGGGTGAACCCACGCCTGCTGCATCTCATGTTCCCCATTTATTAAAGACCTGTCTTTTTTAATTATGCAATTATTGTTCTTTCCATTTTTATTGGGTTTGATGCTTTTTTTTTCCGCTCCCTGGGACCTAGCATATCCTTTGCTTCCATGGAGTGCAATTACTTATATGGCTTGATTTTCCTTCTCTGTGTCAGCTTACTATTTGATGTGTCAACATTTGATTGCGAGAGACCGTATTTGGCATTGTACAGTGCCTGTGCCATCTTCCAAATGGCCAACTCTAATGAAGGCTCTAAGAAGTATTTCTGAAGAAAGCAATCACATGGTGACCTCAAAAAAACAAGCGCAATTAACCCATAATACACAAAGTGACTCCATCATAGCTATATGCCCAGTTCTTGCTTCACAGGATCCCACTTCAGGACACCGTCACACCCTGCAAAGCTACAGACTTTGTCCATGAGTTCCAGAAATTTAAAGTCACATCGAGCAGGGGAGTTTAAGCAAAACCCTACGCAGCTTGCCAAGATGTTCACAGCCTACCTGGATAACGTTGCCGTACTGGATGACCGTTCCCAGCAGCTTTCTGTTTTCTGTTTCATTCTGTTTCTTCTCCAAATCTGCCGCATGCTGAAATTAAAGGAGAACAATTCAAATGCTGACTCTTTTATAAAAAAGTGGCCAAACACTTGAGGTTCTTTAAGAGTACTTCAAAGAACTGGAAAACCAGTGAGCATCTGAAACAGCAGGATTTCCTTTTTCCAACTCCCAACAGCAACATTTCCAATTCCCTTTTTCGGTTGTTTAGGAAGATAGACAAACCCCATTTAAGCAACCCGTAATTTGGGTAGAATTTGACAACATTTTGGAATAAAACGTGAGATGAAAAACTCAGACAAGATAGAAGACAAGCCATGAGAAGACAACACCACACCCATGGAGGGAAGGTGAAAAAGGATGGGTAACAGCTCAAGCCAGGAAAGTCTGTATGACTTTCTACTGACTTCTACACAAATTGAAAGAAAAGGACTTTTATTTTACTTCCCCGGCATAGGCCCCAACTTTTCCGGAGCCCATCTTTTTATGGCGACTCTAATCATCTTCGCCATGCAGCAGGATTCTTGAGAAGACATTTACAAATGCCCGCTGCAGCTCTCAACATGTGAGCTCCAAGGTCCCAGCAGCAGAGAGTTCGTACTTCGTGGGGCTGAGGGATACTCTGCACTACGTTAAGGACCAGCCATGAAAACACAGCTGGGCATTTCCGCATCTCACTGACGTGGGAAGAAAAGGGAAAGCCCTTGCAAAACTGAATGGTTGTAGGGATACATTGTTCTACTTAATAACTTAATTTATAACTAGTCTTTTGCACTTCGTTTTGTTTTAAGAGAAGCGAGCTATTTTGCCCAGGCAAAAGCATTTCATTTGGTACTCATTTGCCCCGGCACATTTCATTTGGTACTCTCTCTTACCTTACATGAAAGACGATTTTTTTATTAAAAAAATAATCTGTATTTGCTTTAACCGATATCTGATGGAACAGAGTAATTCAAAACTAGACTTTTTTGGAGGCTAAGCATCAATGTTTATGGTTTGGTTCTCAGATCTCAAGGACTATAGTAGGTCCAGTTTTCTCCTGGAGGAGGAGAAAGTGCCCACAGTTTCGAACTGTAGTAAGGTAAAGCAGTAATAACACAGGACAAAGCTTAGCTACTGCAAAGGAAGAGCTATCTGTATACTGTTATAAAATTTCAGCATCTTCAGCTTACACAAAATGTGCTATTTTTAGAAGTTGCACTAGGTATGATAGCTGGCTCTTGCTCCAGGAGAACCTGGAACACAGCTGCTCATTCAAATTCAAAAAATATATTCAGAAATACAATGCAGCACGATTTTCTCTTTATTATTGAAATACAACCTTTTTTGCTTGATTGCAAAGTATTCCGTCGAGAAAGGATTTCTTTGAGACACTAGGGCCCTCTCAACGGTAATCACGGAAGACAGGACTTCTCTGCCTGCACTGGATTGGGTGCCACATTTGTTATCAATAAAGAAAATAGGGTATTCTATGAAAATATGATTAAGATTTCAGATGCATTTCAAAAGCACACACCAAACCTGACAATCATTCAAGAAGAACGAACCATTTTCTCTGGCCACTAGATGTCAGCTTCTCAACCAGCACTGATGCTTGATACCAAAGAAAGACAAGTGTCCCAGATTTTAAATCCCTTAAATGGCATTAACTTAAAATAACCCGACCTCAGCATTGAGCGCTCCACAGCAGACAATAAATTCCACCAGCAGACAAACAGAAGCCAAAAAAGGCAAGTGATGATGAATACATCTTGCATTACCAATTTTGTTAGAAATTATGTGCACTGATAAAGAAATCTAATCACGGGCAGAGCTAACAACTGTATGCACATGTTTCAGGGCACAGCCCCCCCAATACCCATGATGCAAAACGCAGGGTTTCTTCGTGTACTCCATGTGCCAACAAAAAGATGACACATGTACCCATACCATTGGCAGAAAAATAAGTTTTGAGATGAGTGATATACATGGGACCAAATTATTCTTAAGCCATGCATCAGCCCCAGCTCACTGCAGACCTGATTTGGCACATCCTATGTAAAGGATTAGCCTTTATGTCAAAGTGATGTATATTAAATAATCTCCAATGAAACGGTAAAGTACTCAAATCCTTTTGCCAATCAAGCAAGCAGTTCATGCATGATGGTACATTTCTGTACAAACACTCAGCTGGGCCTAAATACTGGAAAAATCTAATCCTGCATTTCCATAGGGACCCCGGCACAAAACGGTAAAGTGTCAGACGAATAGGACCAGGTCCCAAACACCTGAACTGGCCTGTACTGAGGAAAGAGAAGACAACTGTAAATGACATTGTAATCCAGGGCAATTGCACAATATTTTTCTTCTACATGACGGAGTATTTAGACCATACCTTCTCCTAAAATCCATAAACTCACACACATAACCTGCAGGCATAAATTCTCGCCTTCCCTTATACCCCAGAAAAAGCAAACCCAGAATCCCCCGTTATTAAAGCTTGCTGGCATGGGCTACTCTCTTCTCATCACTAAAGGGGCAGGAGAAATGCGGCACAAGTGAGGGACCTTTGTGCTACAGCCAGTACCAAAATAGCTTTCTCCTTGCCAAGTTAATACTTCTAGGTTATAAAATTATGTTTTCAGAAGCAAAATGAGTCAAACATTCAGCCTTTGTGAAATGCAGGAGCAAGGCAGCCATATGGCAATCAGCAAATGACACTCTCCTACAGGGCCATTTTGTAGTTCAGTCTACAATGAGCTTAATATAGGCTTAAAGAAACTAAAAATATTTAGAATTGTAATTTTGACATGAAGTACTCTAGAGCTATGTAATTTTAACATAAACATGGAGTTTATTTAACTCTAAAGTCAACAGATGGTATTTAAGTTAAGCTGGCTTTTTTATATAGGAACTCTAAAAACAGCAATCAATTGCCTTACCAGGTTTTCAACTGCTGAATGTCAACATTTTACCCAGAAAATATTAAATACTGCAAGCTAATAAGGAAGGAGAAGCTGCCTGGCCTTATAATTGCTCATAATTACCCATCAACCTTTATATGTATCAACAGCAGCTATGTTTGTGTGAGGAATCCCAATAGATTTATCAGACCGGTAGCTCAGATGGCATCCACCAGCAGAGCTAACGCCCGTGACTCCCCACGTCGCAATGCAATGCCTGAGAATCCTCTACTCTGTGTAGCTGTTTGAAGGGTCCCATTTCTACGCTGTTACCACCCAAAATGCCCACGTGGAGCACTACTACAGGTTAGCACAGGTTAACGACGAAAGCTTAAATGGCTACCGTGACTTTAACCCAGTATCGTACATACCGATATTGGGACACAGACCTTGAACAGCATTTTGTCATAAATCAGAGGATGTTTAAAGAGCTGGATCTCAGTCAATGTCTCAAAAGCAGTCTTGTATACTGGTTTCTATACAATTCCTTGCTGTCTCCAGGTTAAAGTGTGTCACGTTGATTGGAAATACTTATTTAAAGCAGTACAGATGAGAGCGTTGATGATCAACAGCAGCCTAAACATGAATACTTACATGCAGTTTATTGAGTAGCACGGCATCCGTTGTGCTGTTAGCTCCTGGCTTTGCTGCTTTCCAGAACTGCTTTTGAGCAGAGTACCGGTTCATGGGACATAGTTTGAACAGGCAATCTATAAAAATAGATGAAATAAACAGAGAGATTGCTTCAACCATTCATAATTACCTGGATTTTTGCTGCTAACATTGTCCAAATATTCCAACAGCAAGGAAAGATTTATAAACAAATTCTGAAAAGCTCTTGATCAGACAAATGCTTTTTTGAGCAACAGGAATGTTGCCCCATGAACAGTAAAAATTAACTGTTGCTGCCAAACATCTGATGCAAGACAAGAAAATTTATAACTTGTCCCAGTCAAAAACGCTGCCATACTAAAATGGTAACACGTTTCAACGCTTTCCCAGGCAAACAGATCCATTTTACACACTTAGAACTTCTCGTTTTTCTACTTTAGCAGCTATGCTACTTCACACAATGAATGTTAGGTTGGGGGGTTTTGGTTTGGGGTTTTTTTTGTTGTTTAGTTTTTAAATCAGATCCCTTCTATTGCTAGGGAAAATGAGGCACAAAAGAATTGGAGAAACTCACCCAATAAAATAGCAGCAGTGTAAAATACCCCCCAAACAATAGCACGCACCAGCACAGACGTTCAAAGCATAGTTCCAGGTAACAGTAAACCCCCCGGGGTGACGGGTTCTTTACCCAGTCCATTGACACTGTTTATTTAACATTCTGCCTGGCGAAAGCCAGGAATTACAGCTCATTAGTCTTATTAAAAATACATTTTTTATATTAAAGAGATGCTAGCTTATCAGTAATAAAACCAAATTAGCTGCGTTTACTATTTTTCCTCTTCTCTGTTGCTTAGCAACAGAACACGCAAAAAAATAAAGCTGTTCAAAGACAGTGCCTAAAGTAGCAGCTTCAAAGTTTAAGACAAAGGGCCGAAAAAGCCAGAGGGGCTGCTCCCAGCTCCTCCTTGGCGATGGCGTGGATGCAAGACTTCAGGCTTCTAATTCACATAGTATTTCTCGAGGCTCCTGGTATATTCTCACACTGCAATTAGGGGAGCAGCAAGCTGGGGAGAGACCCACCTGGGGGTTTTCTCTTCATTGTCTGAAAGGCACAGCTGCTTACGGGCTACTTTGCTAACAGACGCACTGGACGCGTGTCAACCAAAAAGAGAAAGACCCCACGCTGAAGACGAGTCATTTCAGCTCTGCCACAGGTCAACCTTGCTGAGGCGGCCGTGCCCCACTGCAGACAGACCTTGGTAATTTTAGCTCGGGATGCTGTTTGAGATGGACACTTTGGCTCTTTTCACAGAATCACGGAATCACTAAGGTTGGAAAAGACCTGTAAGATCATCAAGTCCAACCATCAACCAACCCCACCATGCCCACTAAACCATGTCCTGCAGTGCCACATCCACACGTTCCTAGACCCATTTGATGTTGCGCTGCCTGCCTAATCCATCCTCAAAGCACCGTTAGAGCACACCGGGCAAAGGTCTGTCTTCGAAACAAAATCCCCTTCTAACGGGGTGAAGCACTGGTAGCAGATCGCCCTTTCATCCCACACTGAGGCACCGACTGCCAACTGGGCTGACCCACCCGTCCCAAACCACCACAGCAATTCCTGCAGCCTGCGTAGCGGGTGGCCCAGTACGCCAGCAACAGATACAGCAGGAGCTGGGTATGGCACTGGGGACCTTTAATGGGGTGACATGTCCTGGGGAAAGAGAGAAAGAGCTGAGGGCATGTGGCAGGAGATTTAATTGCGTCTATCCAGAAATACTCACCTCCACTTTGACACTACCAACTTACGGCTTCTGAACAAACAAGACAAGTGGAAAACGAAGTGCAAGCCACACTTGCCAGGTTTGCTCTCTTCAACGTATTTTTCATTTACATAAAGATGATTCACAGAGATTGACAGCACAGAATAGATTCAAAAAGCCACTGCAGGCTGGCACTTTAAGCTAAGACTATGCATTGTAAGCAACGCACCAGTTATAAAATTTTCTATTTTTGCTTAAACCATCAGTTCACACAATGACAGCAATTAACACACAGAACTGCATAGAGGAATTAATTGTACGCTAGATTTAGTCACAAGTGTACTTTTTCCCATCCTTTTCAGTCAAGAAAGTTGTCAAGTTAGGCTTAACTTCTAAACTGTTAACTGCAAGCAACCCCCTCTCTTCCCTGTAGCACAGGGGAGAGGTCTGTAAGTGTTTGACCTTGTCCGACGCAAGAAGGGAAAACATAACATGTTTTTCTTAGATTTTTGTCCTGGTTAGAAAGCTACAGATCTAAAACAAACAATGAAAAGCACCCAACTTCTTTTTTCCCCGTAGTATTTGTTCTATGAAATCTATTTCTTAAGTGGTTGAGGAGTTAAACTTAGCCTTATTCACCTTAATATGACCTCCAGAGGCTGGTTAGTACCAAATATATTTCACCATGGGTCAAACTACATGAACTTTATGGCCAGAAGACTTGTAGATCTTCAGATTCCATAGCCTTATATGTTTACAAAAATCAACATGCAAGGATGTGCTAGCTGAGTACCATCACGGTCAGCAATCTGCAACCCACAGTAGTGACGACTGTGTAAGATAAACCGACTGCTTGTCAGACACTATGCTCTGGAAGTTAGGTCTAACAGATCCAAAATGAAGCCCATGCAGCTGAAACAATCAGCTCTCTGCCCTGATCCTGGATTCAAGCAGCTTCAGCTACATAGGAAAGGTGATAAATAAAGCTATTACTGCAAAGTAATTACATCTTATTATACACTGTTTGCTGAATATTAACCATGAAGGAATGCATTTTCTTTTCAGATCTTCATGATCTACCATGAAAAATGGCAGAATTGCACACTGCGTAAGGCTAAAAATAAAATACTACGTAACTGCTGATGAAACGATGACACATCATCAAGCCTGAACACCGAACAAAGGTCCTGCAGGAAAAAGTGATTGCATAATTGTGTAAGTTGTATAAAAATGTGCATTTCAATGTTTCCAAGCTAAGTCCTGTTCTTCTGTCAGCAACTGCCTTTCCATCTAATAAAGTGGACTGAGTAAGACCAGAACTGCACCATGTGATACATGAATGCTCTCACTGTTCGGACATTCGCATCCCCACGTGGGGCTCTGCTACCTGAAGCTCAGAAAAATATTTTCAGTAATGTTTGGTTATCCTCTGCATGTACCAGCACCAGAGAGGAATAATGAAAATCAAGGATACTGGAAACACTGGAAAATTCTATGTTCTGAAGTGTTCTGGGGTCCAGCGAAGAGAGAAACTTGCCAGCTGCACCACGCCAACTGCAATTCTTTCTATGTGCTCTTAAATTTCTCTTCTTCCTTTTCCATTCCCTTCTCTTGTATCAGACCTTGCTTCTTTCCTACCCAGTCATAGTTCCAAACTTCCAACCTTTCCTGCCACTCCAAGCCCAACCAGTCAGATTCTCTGCTTCCATCCCAATTAATTTATTCAGCCCCCAACAACTGATTAATCCATCCCTTCTCTTTTCCCCCCATGACAGCAACGTATAGGTCTCCACCTAATACTTGAGGAGGGATTATGTTTTGCCCAGACAATCCTCATCTCCCAAGGTTTCCCAACTTCATCATCCAAGGCACCTTACCCTCCCAAAGCATAAGGAACAAGAACTTTACAAAGAGCTGGGCTTTTTTCCCTAACCATAAACATAGTATTTTGCCAATCGCTTTTTAGGAATGCAGATCTTCCTTTGAAAACGCATCCAAGAAAAGCATCTGGCAAAAAACCCACCAAAACAACAGCCAAAACAGCAAAACTTAAAACCATCGGGCTGGAAGAGCATCCCATAATGGAAACTTTCAGCCAACCTCAAGCCTCGGCGGTGCTTCTACCTCCATCCCGTAGTGAGCAAGAGCTGCATTGCGTGGGGGCAGGCAAGCTGCTGCGGAGCAAGCGAAAATTATCGTATGGTCCGTCCCTCTAAAGGGGTAACAGCATCTGGGCGCACAGATGCAGGACCTGATCTAGGAAACAGACCGTGACTGTTTCACACATGAGAACATCGGCAAGATGCCTTTTGGTGCTGCCCCATGACAGCCGGCTTGCTGGCTAACCCCGTCCTCTTCTACCTCTGGGGTTCAATTCCATTGGGTATGCACAATTTCTGTTTTCATAGCACAGTAAAAAGCCTGACCAGACTGATTTTTTTTCTTTCTTTTTTTAAAATGGGCTCTGTTGCATGGGAATTTAAGAAGCATTTAGGTAGCAAGTTAATAAGATTATTTTAAAATAGAATGCAAGACCTGTCCAAAATTGCAAATACCCACTAACTTCAGAGAGGCTGGAGTGATTTGGAGAAGCGAGTGAAGTATTTCAGAGCCCACCCAAGATACAGTCACCTTCTTTCACCACAAGCTGCCTAGAAATAGATAACTCAAATATACCAATGCAATTCCAGTCTTCCCTTCAGAGGGTCTGCCTACCACTTGGGGCATTAAGTGATGTTATTATGTCAGTTCTACCCTCGATATATGACAACAGCTCAGAAAGTTGCTGAAATGATAGTTGATAAAATGAGAGGAAACGGCCTCAAGTTGCGCCAGGGGAGGTTTAGGCTGGATATTAGGAAAAATTTATTTCCTGAGAGAGCGGTGAAGCACTGGAAGAGGCTGCCCAGGGAGGTGGTGGAGTCCCCATCACTGGAGGTGTTCAAGGAATGTGTGGACGTGGCACTGCGGGACATGGTTTAGTGGACATGGTGGTGTTGGGGTGATGGTTGGGCTTGGTGGTCTTACAGGTCTTTTCCAACCTTAGTGATTCTGTGAAACACCGCCGACATCCAAAGCTCTTCGCGGTGCCTTTGCTGGGTGACAGCTGGACACCAGCCACTGCTAAAACTTTCCATCTTTGCTACTTTCACACTGTGATCAGCTTGGATCAGTTGAGTTGCAGCACGAAACTTTTCTCACTCTGCCATTCTCTAGTGTGCTTGTTTCTGAATGATCTGGAAGTACTTTTAGCTTCAGCCAGGCTGGTTGTGTAATACACCACTCCTCATTTTTCCAAATCTCCCCTGGCTATTTTAAGCGTTTAGCAGAAAGTCTTTACCAACTTTTCTGCAATTAGAGAAAGCAGGCATCACATACTTTGTTGGCAACAAAAAGGTGTGTCCTAATTTCATTTTTTAAACACAGACCCAGACTTTACCAAATGCCAACTGGAGAAAGGTAAGAGTCAAGAAAAATTATTCCCTCTCTCAAAAATCATACTTCAGAGTACTTTCAGATGAGGGAAATCTCTAAAGATGAAGATTTTTCAATAAGTCACTTACAAAACCCACTGAATACTTAACACCAACACAGCTGTTTCTTCGTTACTTGAAAAAAACAAACTTCTTTTTGCGCAGCAATACTAAAATTAAAAGAAAATTAGCAATTCCCTGTTGAAATTCAGCAGCTTCTCTTCAGACTTTTCTATACTTAGATACCTGATATTTCCCCAAGGCCAAAGCCTGCTCACAGTAGAGAATAAATGTAAGGACAGTACTTTTTGATTTTTATTTTATATATAAAAAATAGCAGCAAAGAGGATGAAGTAACATAGCTGGCAATGATGGAAATATTGCAAATAGAATTTCTCGACTTTACATTTATGCAAGTTGCACAGCTTTGATACACTCACAAGGATGATAACACTCCACAGCATGAAGAGATTATTTATTTAAAGACAAAATGAAGACCTCTTTTGTGTTTAAGTGAAATATTTTCACGCAGGAGGCATATAGAATAATACAAAATGCGTATCTTCAATCACAGGCAAGTTTCACCTCCTCAGAAGCCCTTGGATTACTACATTGCCTATTTCTATACTTGTTCCTTCTGAGGTTTAAAATGAATAGATGACAGCCTAAGAGGTTCAAAGAATACCGAACAAAAGCAGCTACAGAAATGTGTTGATTATTAATCATTCCTGCATTTCCATAAAGAGGGAGAAAAAAAGAACCTGATCCTACTGAAATTACTGTCTTTGTGATGAGAAGACATCCTTTCATTTTCAATTTGCAGTGAACAGGCTTTGCTGGGAGCACAGCAAACCATTTCAAAACACATATTTTGTCAGGAGGCACTAAGCACTTGACCTGCTGTCCCGGCAGAGCCCACTCCATCCGCAGCTCCGGCAAAACAAGCAAGAAAACAAACCTGATCCGTCCACATTTAGCCCAGTGGAAGAAGATGACTGAAGTCAAATCTCACACTGGCAACAGTTCTGCCATGCCACAAGTGGGGAAAAATTTAAGCGCAGGTGAGAAGGGCATTTGTATTCCAAGCCCAAAGAGCTCGTCACCATTGCACATGTCGCTGCATCATTCAGGATTCAAACGCTCAACTAATTACGTGACAAAATATATTAGAGGTTTCTGCTGCCGTGAAGTCTGTTACCTCCCTTCTGCATGCTGTTGCACCTTACCTGTTTCAAGGGCTTTCAATGCTTTTCTTTTTAAAGCAGAATAAAGGAGGAAAATTGCCCTTGCAACCAGCACTTAAGTGGAGAGCCTGCATGATTTATGATCTAAATGTATTTTAATTTTTATGTTAAAATAACCACCCTCAATTCATATCTGCAAGACATTAGGGTAACCACCCTCTTGCCATTGTAGTCATTCATGTATAGTTCTACCAATGGAAATCACTACTTCATTTTTTCAAGCTGTAATAACATAGGAAATAATGTAATTGTTATTAACTTAGAGCTGATGTATCAAACCAAACAAAGGGAGGAGACTGCAACAGTGATTTCGGAGAGTGAAAAATTATAGACCTGAGAGCTGGACACTGAATATCAATGCCTACTAAATTAACAGTACTCATTAACGCAGCATTAATTAAAAAGCACTGGCTTTTTGAACACATAACAAATCAGCATATGATTCCACGCAACATTGGTAGTAACTTTACAATAATAAACACAGCATTTTAGACGTACTGAGATGTACTGTGGGATAAGGCTGCCCTGCAGCGAAAACTGAGCAAGGTAACTTCCGTCCAGTGAGGAAGAGCAAACACACAGCTCCTCGCCTGCAGGGAAAACCATCTCGTGAGGCTCTGGACACACTGCCATGGCTCAGGGTGAATTAAGAACCAAAGCACAGACAACGCACAACACGACAAGCAAACACCCTCCAAAGCCCTCAAGACCAGAACGGAAGCCAAGTGCCCAAAAACCTAGCAAAAGACTAACGTGAGAAATGCACCTTTAAGTAAACAGCTTAGGTACCAAGGAGTTCAGAATACAGCAGTGTTTGTTTTATTTCTGCATGTAACCTCTTTGGTCTCCTTCAAAAAGAAAACTGCTACTCGAAAAGAGAGAAATATTTAGACACTGGATATACAGGCAGTTCCAAAAGGAAACATTTACAGGAAAGACCAGATTCGTTTTTCAATCTCTGGTACGAGCAACGCTGGGTGAAGATGCTTTGTGAAAACACAAAGCCAGAAGGAACAGCAACACAAGTAGAAAAAATAAACCACCCCGATACATTTAACTAAAACCTATCCCATTTGACATCTCGGAGGTCAGGTTAGAGAATGCAAGACAGCGGGCAGCCTCCGTGTCGCTGAGGAGTGGCACCGCGATGGAGAACATGTCCCCGGAGGGGCCGTACACAGGGCTACAACAGATATATGAAGACAAAACCCACACCGGGTTACCTCAGAGAAAACTGTTAAGGACAGAGCGAACGCGCCAGGTACCCTTGAAAGCGTTAAGGAACAGGTCTAATTGACGGACGCAAAGGATAACTTAGACCACGAGAAGCTACTTAAGAGTCATCTCAAGAACCTTTAGAAGAAGTCAAAGCACCACGGTGGCTCCTGGCTAGTAACAAACATAAGCCATAAAACAGAAGAGTTCCCAACGGCACACATTACTTTGAGCTGACCCAGGATCTGAAGAAAGCTCTTGGTTTCAGGGAGTGTTTTTACTGTCTTAGCTCATCTCCATCTCTGGTCCAGCACAAAAAGAAATCCTGGAGCAGAGGCAAACCTTGCCAAGAGGCAAGTCCAAAGGCCAACCCCTTCTCTCTCCCACAAGTACCAAAAAATCAATTTTTACACACTATGAGGAGAAGTATTCGTACTTTATATGAAGGGAATTCAGCAAACTAATGTGCATAAGTGTTGCAGAAACATTTTTAAGTAAACTGTTGTGGCTTTAGCCTTTGTCCCAGCCTTGAGAGCTGCATTCTTAACCCGGGAAGCCATCCCCCATCTCCCTCTTAATAGTCTCCATGATAAATCTCCCTGCGAGGCACTAAACCACAAGTCTCAGAATGTGGAGCCTGGGACATTCTTCCTCAAAATCGTCAGGTCTTTTTGGTCTACGTCGGTAGCATTTTACCCTGGCAGCAAACCAAACTGTGTTATCTGTTGGCCATGTTTCGTCTTATTTCAACTACTCGCCCCGTGGATTTCATTTTCACACTCGCTTCTTCGCTTGTTCCTGCTTTTCCGGAATAAAGTTCCTGCTCAAAACGGGTCAGGAAGTGGGGGCAGGCGGTGGGGAACGGCTCCGACAGTCCGAGCACAGGAAGAACAAGAAAGATCAAATTTCAAACACCCTCTGAAAGCGCTGATGTTGAGCAGTATGGGAAGAATACAGTTGTGCTATTAGACAGAGCTGACACAACTGCACGGCATAATAGAAGTCATTTCTAAGAACATTTTGCATGCGTGTCATAAGAAACGAGTCACCACAGCATCACACAAAGCAAAAGGCAAATTTTTCATCTGTTCAATAATGCAACTCGATTTTCAGCTTTTAAATGCATTTGGCTTAAAGAAAACCCACATCGCCAAAAAATAAGACAGAGGGCAGTTAAATAAATATTTGATAATATTATTGAAGTCTAGGTTGGAAGAACTGAAGAAATAATAAAACTGAATTCAGGGCTTTGATTTTTCTTACGCTAATGAAGTGGTTGGGTTCCCTTGCCTGACATGCTTATTTGTTTCTTTCCTTCTGCACTGAGCACTGTCTTCCCAGTTTCTGGCCCCTCTGCCTTCTGCAGAATTGCCAATACCACAGGCTCACAGGACTGGCAGACCCTTAGAAAGCTTACTCAGCTCACCCCTCCCTCCCGAAGGCAGAATGAACTATGCCTGCTCCATTCCTGACATATCTCCTGAAGTCATCTATTCCGGCACTCCACTATTTCTCTAACCAACCTATTTATTTGTACAATTTAAGCCCATTACTTCTTTCTCCCTCCATGTGGGCACGGAGAACAGAACTTCTCTTCCCTCTCCCAGCAGTATTTACAGGCTTCTCCGTCCCTGTCTCACAACTACCGAGATGCAAGACTAATTGGTCTTGTTCCTGACCATTACCCTCCTCGGGATTGTCTCTAGTTGGCTCCTATCTTATGGAAGCATGAGGTGCAACACTAAACAAGATACTTCACTTGAGGCTCTGCCAGGAAGTAAAATCGGAAAAAATAATTACTGTCCTTTGGCAATGTTTCTTTTTATATATTCCAAGGCAGCAATTGCTCTTTTTGTGACAGCACAGCATCGACAACTCCTATTCAAACAGTGATTCCTGCAATCCCCGGATCCTTCCCTACCGCATTGCCGCACATGCCCATCCGCCTCCTCCCTGGATGCAGTCAGCTAAGCGCAGACTTTGACTTATGCCCCCACTGAACTGCAACGCCGTTTTTCAGCTAGTTTCTTCCATTTTCACGGTAATCCTGAATGAATTCCCAAGTCGTCATCCTCTCTGTGCAGCTTGCAGAGGATGGCCAGCTGTGAAAAATGCCTTTACCAGCAGCGTGGCAGCAGATACCCAGCGCTACACCGTCAGGAGCAGACAGCATCCGTAAGGATGCTCAGACTTCCAGTAACAGGCTACAGATGGACTTGAGCAGCACTATTTGAAGAGTTTAGCAAAGCAAAGACAAATGCAAAAAACCCAGACCTGCCTTAACGATAGGAAACACCACCCTGGAGTTAAACAGAGCCGAGTCATGCTACTGAACAGTGCGGCACTCCCAGGCAAACAGAGTAGAACACCAGTGGCCACATCCATTTCCTCAGTCTGAAAGCTTTACTCCTCGCTTTCTGTTCCTAGGCTTGGCTTGAGTCTTTCACCTCACTTACTGAGGCCCCCTCCCTCTCTCTACTTTAAACAGTCACCGTCCTTTTGGCAGGGGACCAGAGATGCTCTTGCTGAAGCCTATCAAACGATGCTACTCAATCTGTTGAGGTTCACTCCATCGCTGTACGCCACTCCCCTTCTCAGGAACTGAGCACGGAAGACGCCAACAAATCATGCAGCTAATTAAAATCTGGCCGAGTCCTCCATAACGTAGCCTTAGCACCGGCGATCGCACTCTGGTTGTCATTTTGAAATGTAGATTATGCTGACAAGGTATGTATACGCTGTAAACACAAGTGCTGCCATATATTGCTTCTGCTCAAATTGTCTGCAGCAGCATACCAGGGTTTTACCGCAGAGAATAAAACACTTCGAGCACTTCTAAAATGCACAATATTCCAGTCTGACAGCACTGAAGAGTTAAGCCATGCCAGCACTGCTGCTGAAACCCAATCTATAGCTTTAAAGATCAAAAATGAAAGTGGAAAATAGTCCCTAAACTAGTAAAACAGCCCCTTCCAGGAACTGCTTAAGAGCACTGCTTTACCAAATAAGGCGAGTGAGAGCTGGAAGCCAAGGCAGCAAAGCCATGCGGGATTAGGAAAGCCAGACAGCTGGATAATAGAAATGCGAATAAGCCAGCTTCACTAGACCGGATTGCGAATGGGAAGAACAAATGTTCAGCGACCATGAGAGGAAGCAGAGCCTGCCAGCGGAGGCCTGAAGGCATTTATCCCAGCCGGCAGGAGCCGACAGCACATTCTTACTGGAGTTTGGCTTTTTTTTTTAGTGCAACGCAATGCCGTCACTCTAACTAGGCAACGGACTCGCCACAGATTCCGTCTGGAAAGAGATGCTGATGGGGCACTTACCGTCACCTGAAGTGCTTGGCTCCTGAGTGCAGGGAGCATGCAAAACCAAAAATCCAAATCCTAAGGATGCGCTGCATATCCTAGATTGACACAGGTTTCACCCTGTGGTACGAAGCTGCCGGTATGCTACCTGATGAGGACAGGCACAACGGTGGAGTTGCTGAAGAGAATACTGCTCATTTTTCAACTTCAAAAGAAACTGAGTTGGGTTTTTTCTTTCTTTTTTTTTTTTTAAAAAAAAAACCACACGGGTATCATTCAATTTATTTTAGCCTGCTCTCCTACTTCACTATCTTCCAGAAAAAAAGAAATAGAACACGCTCTCATCCATCTCTAAGGGATGTTTCATACAGGCTCCAAGTGCAAGCCTTTGGCAGAAATAAACACTCCGTGTTAATTTGGTGTCTACTTTCCGATGGACACAGCAGCTTCTAGGAGTCCTCAGTTTATCACAACCGCTTATGTTCCTGGAGAACAGGCCGTAACAGCCCACGACAGTAACACCAAAGCTTCATACAATAAATCAAGGAGTTGACACATCCCTGCAAAGGAAACCATCAGTTTCGTGTCTTTAACTTCTTGTCTGACTATTAAGCAGACCAAGAAGTTTGTTTTCAGGTGCTGTAATTCCACCTGACAATGCCTGCCTTATTTCCCTGAAATCCTTGAGACAAGAGCAACAAAAAAACCCCCCCATTACGCTGATACCAGAGTAAGAACATGCAAGCGATGGACGTCAAGTCTTCTTACCCCTCTGTCACAAGAGCTGCACCAGCCGACGCGGCAGCTCCCCTGCCCCACGCTCTCAGGGGCTCCACTTTTGCAATACTTGGCTTTCTAATTTGCCCCCCCAACCCGCAGCACTCACGGCAGCCCTCTACCAACACCAAGCCACCGGCATCCGCCTGCGCGTTCAAATCCTGAATGCCGCTTGCTTCTTAAGCCGATTTACCTTCAAGAACACAATATTTACCAGTCATTGAATTTCAAAGCCTAGTAATTGTTGCCTTCTCACCGCGCGTGTGAATTGACAGATCCATTCATTTCAGTCCCCTCTCCTGCCAGCTGCAAAAAGATGAGCAAATCTGTACATTAGTGTGGCATTTGACAGTCACAGCTGGGAGGCCTTCGCAGCAATGCAGAATCAGCTGAAAAACAGGAGGGGAAACAAAGCGCTGACTAAACCTTTACCTAGCTATCACTGCAGCACTGATAAAGTTTGTCCATAACATTGAGAACCATGCATTTTCCCAGCCTTTAACTGATCGTTAGGATGGACCTGTAATGAAGCCCTCCGTCCATAACAACAATGCATCAAGGCACTTGCATTGCCAAGGGAAGCAGCAGAAGGGGCTGGGCATTACCGTCTCGCCCTCAAGGCGTGACCATTGCCACCACAACATACATCCCTACCTGTATTTGTTTCTGAAAAGCCTAGAGAAAACAAATGTATTCAAACCACTTAGTGCTACATCCATTTCAAAAATTTCCTTTTCCATAGAGAACTATAATTCGCTATTTTCAATGTTTTAAGCCATCTTTCAAGCTGTCTTATTGACATAATGATAACATATCAATCAGTGGGGAAGAAAGCTGGATTGAAAAGTGATGGATGGGCTGGTGAGAGCTATTAACTAACACCAGCTGCATCACTGTCGGAACACATCCTATACTCGTATCCGCCCAGAGTCAGCAAAGACAGTCATCTTGGATCACGATACCACCTTCGTCAGTAGTCTCAAAGCAGCAATAACCTTCGCAGTTCAGAAAGACACACTGAAGTCCTCTTAACATTGTCTGCTCCTGTACCTTCTCCTCCTTCATTTGTTTCAATTACTGTCTTTTTTTTCAATTATTATTTGTATCATAATTGTATTAAAACTGTTTTCTGGTTGTGTCAGGTGGTCCAGCCTCTACTTCCAGATCTATGTCAGGTTTATGCCGTGATTCTCAGGATTTCAAGTTTCAGATTAATTTATTCAGGTTTCAGATTAATTTTCCTTTTCTACACAAGATCTTGGCATTCAGAAACAGCAGAAGGAACTAAAAAAAACCCGATCATACCCAATAGATTTGATAACATCGATTTGCAGCTGTTGGTCTGCTGGCTGGAACGGAGCCACAGTGCAGGCAGATGAAATCCTTTGGTGGGGAGATGCCGGGACAGCCTGAACCGGCGACTCACAGTCAAGGCAGCCCCAACCACAGACCAAAGAGCATTCAGAGGCAGGACCTAACCCCGCTGGTTCCACAGACGTGGTGGAGTGTTTTAAAAATTACCGCAGCCCCCCCCCGCTCCGCTGTAAATTTAACAGGAGTTCACAAGAACTACATCAACGGTGACGTCCGAACAGCGGTGTTCCGCCTGTTACGGTGCCGGTTGCTCTTTTCAACCACCAAAAAACGCCCTTGGCACCAGCAGCTCCACGAGCACTCAATGCACCAGCCCATGCCAGCTCTCCCACGGCGGAGGTCTGAAACTATGCTTTCTAGGTTTAGGACTTCAGAGGAAAATTGCAGTAGTAAGAGGTAGCACTTGACTATGTTGCCCATCTGCAGACCCCAGGGATCATTTTTACCCACAGCAATCTTAACACATGCTTTTGGAAAAACAAGCACATCAGCCTCTTGAACCAACAAGTGACTCTCATAGGATAAAAGAGACACGAGTTATGAAAGACCGATTGAGAGTATTCTTGGTATTAGAGGTGCTCAGAAAATAGATTCTGCCTGGGAGTTCAGAAATAAAGACTATTTCAGCAAATTGTAAATGGAACCCAGACACTGATGCTATCCAAAGGCTTAATCATGGAAAGTGCCAACTGTACTGAGTAAATATCTGGACCTTATTCAAAGATAACTGATACGGGCAGAACAAAAACTCCCCTCAAAACACGAGAGGATATGCACGTTATGTGAAACAAAAAAAACTAAGTGACAAAGATGTAAAAAGTCGATTCTCTGTAGTTTCCTGAGATCTGGATGAGCACTTGGGACTTTCCTCATTGACTTTCAATTTTACTAATCACAGTATGAAAAGGAAGTCACTAGAAGCAGTGGTTTAAATTTACTTGTCTGCCATGTCTCTGGATTTTTAAAAGGTGAACTTCAAGATACCGAGTGTGCCTTCTATCCGCCCTTTGAAAACGTTCAAAAAGCCTGCTACTTCTCCATTCAAATACACGAACCGCACATTAGATCTTTTCAGACCCAAATCCATTATTCTCTCACTAAAGATCAGCGCACTAGCGATACTACACATTAAGGTAAATGAACTTTTTTAAGAAAGAGGGATCGTGAGACTTAACCAAAAGATACTGGCTGGTACAAGCTCATACGCAGTGAATTATGTTCCCATGATCTTCCACTGTCATAGAAACAGAGGACTATTAAAGACCTTAAGTGGTCATTAGCACCCTGCATCCTCAGCACAGGAGCACTTCCACCATGCAGTTTTCCTCGCTTGGTCATCCAAAAAGCTTTGAAGGCTTTTACAAGGTGAAGCCATTTATAGTATGGTTAAAAACATTACAAAGACTCAATCCGTAAAGAGAAACAGATGAGCTGCTCAAGGAAAGTGTTGGAGAATCGTTTGCACTGTATAGAAGCAAGTTTCTGAGCCAAAACGCTACTAGGACATTGTGAGAGTAATCACATTTTTTAAAAGGAAATACTGAGGCTGGAAGCGCGATGGTAGGTCACAGCACACGACCTGCCAGAGCAAGGATGTACCAGAGTTTTTGTATTCCATCCCAGAACTTGCACTACTACAAACATTGCCAAATACTGTAATTTTCATGCATATTATCTCCACTTCTTTACCATAACATGTCTTGAAAATTGTCATCAGATAGCCCACACTCTCAGACAACCCACGTTTGGGGACACAAATGACCGCTAAAATCAGAAAGCTTCCAGCCTTCTCTCGAGAGCTGCTCGTGGAATACTAATTAACTTCATAAACCCCAACCTTATTCCAGAGAACAAGTTTTTCTTGTCAAACATCCCCGCATGGTACTTTTACTAATAAATACATCCAAATAACTTCTGAGTAGAAGCCTTAAGCCATATGCTTGTTATGTATACAAATGAACTTTTTTTTTTACTAAAAATATTTAAACTGAAACTGCTGATATACCCACTGTGATGTAGCAAGGATGGATCCTTCAGTTCAGCAACAGAACACCCTTTTGCTCTATTCTAATGAAATCTGATGAAGAAATTATCCCTGCAGTCCCCATTTTGTAAGGTCTAGTAGATTTATGATTGAAGTTTTCACAAATCATTGGAAAATGCTAACAAAAATGGGTCAAAATGATTGCAACACTGACAGAGATGCCAGGCATGCAGAAAGACTATCACATTATCTTCCTTGATCTCTTGGTACCCAGATTTCCACTTCCCAATACGTGGGAGCAGTTGAGGAGGACTTTTTTTAATCAAACCTGGACTCAGCCATGCCCACGACTGACCACTGCGTACTTTTACAAAAAGATAATATGGACAGAAGCAAGCAGAAGGGGTCATCCAATTGCAAAAATGCTATCTCATGTAATTTCACTGTTACATCCAGTCACAGAATCACAGAATCACTAAGGTTGGAAAAGACCTGTAGGACCATCAAATCCAACCATCACCCCAACCCCACCATGCCCACTAAACCATGTCCCACAGTGCCACGTCCACACGTTCCTTGAACCCCTCCAGGGATGGTGACTCCACCACCTCCCTGGGCAGCCTCTTCCAGTGCTTCACCGCTCTCTCAGGAAATAAATTTTTCCTAATATCCAGCCTAAACCTCCCCTGGCGCAACATGAGGCCATTTCCTCTCATTCTGTCCTGCGCTGTCAGTTTGCTGCTCTGTAGAGATATGACCAACAGGAAAAGGCTTCCAACGCTATGGTGAGTCTTGGCCTCAAAGAGCACGCAGCTACCCAAAGTGAACTGCAGGAACACCTGACCTCATGATAAAAGACAAACAAACGTTAATGCACACACACAAAAGCCAGCTGGCCAGGTCACAAGCGTATTCCAGGTAAAGGAGTGTTACTTAATTATCAGCAAACTTATTGTGCTGGCTAGATTAAAAATTTGCAAAGCATTTTTAAAAAGTAATACAGTTGTACTGCACATCCTTGCATCCTTGAGGGGCCACATCATTAAAAAGCAGTACTTGTTTAAACAATGCATGAAGGCGCCCAAGATTGCCAATGCACTCTTGACTAACAACAAAGGCCCATGAAGTCCACCACGCAACGTTAGCTCTGTAACCTCTTCCCTCCCAAGCGGTGCAGAGAAAGCCGATTCCCTCTCTTTGAAAGGGCCACCTTTCCCTACGTGCCTTCAAAGCTCTTCCGTAATGAACTCACGCAACACTTGACAGCAAAGTTCCAGGACTGCTTGCAAGAGCAGACTTCATGCATTATCCTCCCCCGTTCTTCCTCCCAGCGTGGCCCTAAAGCAGCTGGTTCCTGCCTACTCCCACCCCACGCTCTCCTCCATGGCAACACTTCTGTGTACCAACAGGGAAATACAGAGAAAAATGAATAAGAGATTATTTCTGTGTCCTCAGATCTAGCACCAGCATGATACTAGTAATCAAGAATCATTGCAAAGCAAGATGTCCACTTCAGCAATTCAGTCAGTTGCATAAATTTAATCGAGAGGTTGGACTAGCTCCATATGAATCTAAAAAGCCCAACCTGACAGCTGCTTGTGCCACAGACTCGTAAGCACAGAAAACCCACACAGGATGCTGCCTGACAAAGCTTAATCTCAGACTAGTAAAGAAGTTGTCCTGTAGATCATTACTTCTTAAGGAAGGGTTATTCCATTAAACACCTTACTTTTCTTAATCATCACAAATACCTGGTCGCTGTCATCTATTCCTCCTACCACCCTCAAGCTTCTGTCCACTCAATAAGGACAAAAAGATATATTGCAGCCCTACCACTTTGAAGGATAGATTCACACAGTTCCTTCCTGTACAACCTACTAGTTCTGTTTTATGTATATTCACGTAGGTTTTGCTCAAAAATTCCCTTTGATGCCTTCAGAAACATCTCTCACCAGGCCACGCAATTGATTCTGCAAAAGCTCTGTCCAGAACCAACTCCCTCCAAGCCACCCGTACGATTCCCAAGCAAAGAGCTTGAGGACAGAAAGCACAGAACCAGGCAGGTCCTGTCCTCAAGAACATGTGGTGCTGTACGGAGGAACACAGAAGAATTTATCTGACATCACAACCAGAGAGACAAGATGTACATACTGATGCATGCAAGGATGTCCACGGACTATTCTGAAGGCGCCATCTGACCAGCACACAGATCCGAAGAGGCCAAAGCACCACAGGAGGAACTGTTCCTTTCTTCAAGTTAACTGATTTAACCCCCAAAATATCCAAGGGACTAATTTTCAGTCCTTCGGCAGAGATCAGAATAATCCAGCACTATACTGCAATAAACGTTAGGCAGCACTGTTTCTGGAGCAGTCACTGTCGAAAGTGAAAAAATCTAGATAAACTTACCTTTGCATTTGCAAAATTGTAAAAATTTATAAACAAATATTCTCCTTTCTACTTACCAATATCAGGGTACTATGCCTTTACTCTTCTTCAAATATTTAAAGTATGTTTAAAATTAGCATAGTGCAAAAGATACTTCCAATAAAGTATCCACCAGTAAAACCAGTCTTTGGAGGTGGGAGAACATCATAGGGCTTCCAGTACAAGCCACACGCTAACTGAACAGATACTCCAAGTAGCTGAGTCACTGTGGTTTCGGCAATGGGCCTTTAACCACGACTCGAAGGAAGGAACGTTAAGTGACAGGCACTTCAAAATCTCTGAAGTATAAGAGTTTTTCTTTTAACGTTACTGAGTTTCTAAGACTAAAGCTGCAACTCATTTTCCTGACACTTTTTTTCCCCCTTTTCTCCTTTTTTTTGGGGTGGTGGTGGTGTGTTTTTTGGTTTGGTTTCTCTTGAGTACTTTGATGTCTAGTTCCCAACACAATGTTTAACTTTAAACCTGTATTAGCCATAATTTAAACCCTGCACGCATATCACATTGCTTTTTGGAGTAGTTAATTGTTTGGGCTCTCAGATCGCACTGTCTCAATGTACTTCGCCAAGTCAGGACTCTCACTTCTGCACGCACAGCGAACAAACCAGGCCGTGGCAATGGACTGGTGGAACTAATCTGAGGTTTCAGTAAAACCTCAAGGTCTTTTTTTTTCCCCCTCCAAACTTTACAGTTAGCACCCCCTCCCCACTACCTCCAGTTGTGGTTTTACAGCTACGGTAGCAGCAGGGCCATCGAAGCAATGACCAGGCTCACTCTACCTATAAAAACAGAGTAGAAACAAATCCAGTAGTTTCTGCACAGAAAAGGTACAATAAGGAGAACAGAAAATATAAACATTGGGAGCACCTCAAGGGACCACAAGGTACAGCAAGAGGGAATTAATTCTGCATGCGAAGCAGACAGCTCCGCTCAATCCCTTCCCAGTTATCAGACAGCCACGTTTTAGGCAGGCATGAACCTCAGCAAAGGATCACAAAGATCCTCAATACAGCACAAACATATGCAAGCTATCAGTTATGAAAGCTTTTACACAGAAAGCTGAAAGGAAGAAATTTCTGCAAACAGAAATCCCCTGCCCCCAAGAAAGTGTCTGAAAAAAGAACGATGTTTTCTGACTATTTTTATTCCAAGAACTTCTACAGTTTTCCCCACAGTTCGTGTTTCTCTTTTCTTTTCAACTTCAGAAAATTAAAAACTTCAATATCTTCGTACTCTTTTCAATAAAGGTTTCTTGGCGAAGTTACAAGAATAAAATATTTTAGCCAGTTTTATTCTGAATATCCAGTTATTCTCGCCAATGTAAAGAATAAGAATCCCATAGGAACTCCCCATCTTCTCAAAGGCCGGCAAAGGGCTTTCCTCTCTCCCCCATCCCTTCTGCTTCCCATTGAATGGATGCTGGCTTGGAGGGCAGAGGCAGCACAAGCGAACGGTGATACCCCTCTGGAAACGCACTGCTATGCCTGCCATCACGTCTGCCTCAATTCCTGCACCCCAACTCAACACTCGTCCAAAAACTCTACCCCATTTTAAGGGCAGCTTCCTCCCGGTCCTTGATAAATTGAACTGCCAGGGCAGGCTTGGTCTGAAGTCATTCCTCAAGCCAAGATCACACTGACTGAAACGAGTTTAGCCTCAACACAGCTGCAGGGTTTCCCCTCAACCAAACATTCCATAGCAGCAAAGCGCTAATTACTCACATTTGTTCCCTTTACAGCTTTCTCTGCTACCCATATGCCTTCAAGGTCCTCAAAACTATGGTTTAGCATTGGGGATTGTGAAGACTGAAAAGCTATGGTGATAGCTGCTGACCTTTCAAGGTAACTTCAGCGAAATACTAAAACCAAATAAATAGGAAAACACCTTCTCAATTGTTGCATCAGATAAAAATTAGAAATTCAATGTCAAGCATAATATTAAGCTTAAAAGAAGCTGCTTTGAAATATTCGTGGATATTCATCATAAAAGCTACTCCATTTAAATCTAAAATCTCCTATACATAGTGTACTCCCTTTGCTTGCAATTTCTCTTTTTATTTTTACATATATACACAAGCCAACCTGCAAGGAGACTGTAAGACAAATGAGCTGTTAAATTCCTAAGAGTTCTCCCCAGACCAATTCTGATCCCAATGCAGAATTATCATCTGTCAAGACTCCCAACTCTCCACAAAACACAAAAACTTTAAGCACATGACTGATAGCATATGGAAAAAAATGTATCTGGAATTAAATCTTGTAGATCATACTTGAAGGATCTTCTCCTCACTGTCATTCTCCATGACCAAGGCCATCTGCCTGAGAAGGAGTGGGAGGCTATAAATTCTTAGCTTATTTTAAAACTTGTCAATGATAACCATGAATTATCCATAAAATCCATACTGCCTTCAGACTTTACCCTCCGATCCCTAAGACACTAGCTCATAGGGTGCTGTCGTTCCTATTTAGAGTATGTACTTGGCAGCAGGGAAAGCCGATTCTCCGATGGATCGCTCAGTACTGCGCGCAGGCAGGGCATGCCGTCACCATCCTGTTTCCGTAGCTAAATGCTCTTACAGCAACCATGTAAGATACAATTTTTGTTTCCCAGAAGAACTTGATAATTGAGTTACTCTTGTTCTTATCACCTTTCTAGTGTCACTTTGTTGTGATCACATGGCTACGGATAATTATTTGCTTTTTAATCAATACGTAAAACGTACTTTTGAAGGACAGTACTAAGTCAACACAACCCCTC